>NC_041394.2:1009678-1309678 GCF_900747795.2 Erpetoichthys calabaricus
GCGCCCGCTGCTGGCGGATGGTTAACAAGAGAAGACCTGAGAGCCACCTGGGTGCAGGTGGGCACAGCTGAGGGTCCCTTTGGCCATGGCGCACGTCTTTACCCGCCTCCTGTCTTTTCATTATTGGGGTCTAAACCCGAAAAGAGAAGAAAAATAAAACAACCAAAGGGAATGATAGAACAAAAGACCACCCTGGGTGGGCCGCACCCCACTTCTGGGCCTTCATCTTGAAGGGCGTTGGTTGACCTCAGAGATTTCAAACTGAAGCACTGAGCTCATCGCGCTGAACACTCCGATTCTCCAGCTTTGAGGTGGCCACTTCAGGTGCCCCCCGGGCCGGAGGTCCTCGAAGCTGGCGTGTCGTCCTAAAGCCAAGTCGTTCAAAGGGGGACATTCATACAAACCCCCACAAAGTAGGTGGGCACAGCTGGAACATCAAAACCACGAAGGGCTGCACGCTAAAAGTGAGAAACATTTCAACAGCAATAGCAGAAGATGCCAAACACGAGAAGCCCCCCCAAGCAGACGAGACCACTCACGTTGAGACACAGATCTCGATAAAATCAAAGGATGACATTCTACTGAGAAGCCACAGGATGGCCCTCTGGAGCCCTGGACGCAGACAGAGACCCCCACCCACAGTTAGGGCCCCCCCACACAAGGAGAACAACAATCAGACATGAAGTAGCAACTCATCGTAAAGTGTCACCGCAAACAGCAATGGCAATGGCCGCTGGGGCACAACCCCTTGAGCAAAGCCTGCCCAACCAATGGAGAACGCAGGACTTGGTGTGAGAAATCAGTGGGGTCCGCAAGTGACGCGGCTGGGGGGTCATTTTGAGGTTCCATCAAACCCACATGAAGAGTGAACTCCCTGCACGCTCCCGGCCCTGGTGGTCTCCCTGCTCCTTACACTCGGCTATTGTTGGCTGGATATTCTGTCTTTATGGAGACACGTGGCTGTGGAAATCAAGACAAACGTGACGTGTGCCATAAACACGACCAAAGAGCCACATGAAGGTGTGGGGGGCAGCCACCCGTATATTATTACTGGCTACAAAAATGGAGATTAATAAGGTACAGACGAGTACAGACTGGGGTCCGCAACAGAACTGACCTGCTGGGACAAAGATGGTGGCTTTAAGGGAGAGCAGAGGAAGTGACATCATCACCAGAAGTGACGTCACTGAGCTTGGGACCGAAAATGATGTCATCAGTGGGCCCGCAGAAACAGAAGTGACGTCATCGAGGCCAGGACCAGAACTGACATCACTATAGGGGCCAGGACAGGAAGTGACATCATCAGAGGGGGCTGAACCAGAAGTGACATCATTGGGGCCAAGAACTGATCTGCAGAGAAGAGAGAGAGAGAGAGAGAGAGCGGTAGTGCACACTGCCACCTCCTGGCCGGCCGTGGAACTGCACTCATTCAGGCCCTTTAGCTGCCACCCATGCACACGTGTGTGACACGTCATAGGCATTTGGCACAAAGCGCCATCCTGCTTTTATAAATAGGTGGCAGACTTAACTCTCCAACGCCAGAAAAGTCAGTTAGCTGAGATCTCTGACAAACGTCAAAGACGACGAGTCACTTAAACACCATTGATTACACTAATACTGCAGATGTGCTACAAAACATCACATAGTTATAAAGCTAATAAGACGAATATTAAAGAGAAATAAGACAAGAAGGGGAAAAGACTGAATCCAAATGACAGGTTTAAAAAGACAGTCGGTGTGTCAGTAATGGCGATAAACACCGCACACTTTGTAGCGTACGCTTTACACAATCCACCGTCTCTTTAGTTTTGTTCAATGGCCCTCAAGTGTCTTTAAATACGCTGAGCTTGTTAGTCCAGGAGTCCAAACCTGATTCTGGTCTGCCATTGTTCCTCGTCAGAAAACGTCTTTCAGCTCCTTAAATTGAAATGGCTTTCTACAGACCCTTGGGGGGGGTGATTGGGGTGAGCGGAGGGCCAAGGCCTCAACCTGCAGCCCAACACTCCGCGCCACTTGTGAGATTTGGGCTGTGTGTGCTGAAGGAGTTGTGTGTTTGTTTTAGAGCGGTAGATTGTGTTATTTGCATACGGTGAATAGGAATTGTGGGTAAAGATTCCTAGTTAAAGAGAATCATTATATTCTCAATTTCACTGAATGCTGTCATTATGCTAAATGTTCAATTTATTTTATTAATTTAAATGGTGTTTACATTTTACAATAATGTCATAGTTAAAAAAAAAAAAAAAAAATTGATAGATTATCACCATCATCAAAAGGCGCACGTTTAACTGGTGGTTTAAATAGCAAACAACCACAAATAGCAAAACAGGAGTAATGTTTCTGTTTTTAATGTTCCTCAGAGACCCATGAAAAGCAATACAATAAACACCACTAATAGAGCCCGATCTCTACTTATGTTATGAAGTGGCACCCCTCAGGAGTGCATTTTTATAAGGCAGACTTGTGAGCAGATGTTGGTGTAACTCAACATTTGAGGTCCTAAATACTTCACTGCCCCCAGTCCTGTCTACAGGCCTCAATGTGCAGGTCTGGCAGTGGTGACTCCTCTCAAAGCAAAGGGCCTGGTGGGGCACCATTTACAACTTCACCAAGGGCAGCAAAAATCCTAGAGTTGGCTCTAATAATAGTAATAATAAATATATAGAAGAAGAAGAAGAAGAAGAAGAAGAAGAAGAAGGAGGAGGAGGAGGGGAACATAATAATAAGGCAGGATGTCATCGGTTTGACATCCGTAGCAGAACAACGGGCACTCAGCAGGCTCCTATCAATTATGGAGAATCCACTACATCCATTAAACAGTGTCATCTCCAGACAGAGGAGCAGTTTCAGCGACAGACTGATGTTACTGTCCTGCTCCACTGACAGACTGAGAAGATCATTCCTCCCCCAAACTATGCGACTCTTCAATTCCACCAGAGGGGGTAAACGTTAAAATTATACAAAGTTATTGTCTGTTTTTTACCTGCGTTTTTTATTACTCTTTAATTTAATATTTTTTGCTGCTGGAATATGTGAATTTCCCCCTGGGATTAATAAAGTATCTATCTATCTATCTATCTATCTATCTATCTATCTATCTATCTATCTATCTATCTATCTATCTATCTATCTATCTATCTATCTATCTATCTATTATATAGCGCCTTTCATATCTATCTATCTATCTAATCTATCTATCTATCTATCTATCTATCTATCTATCTATCTATCTATCTATCTATCTATCTATCTATTATATAGCGCCTTTCATATCTATCTATCTATCTATCTATCTATCTATCTATCTATCTATCTATCTATCTATCTATCTATCTATCTATCTATCATATAGTGCCTTTCATATTATCTATCTATCTATCTATCTATCTATCTATCTATCTATCTATCTATCTATCTATCTATCTATCTATCTATTATATAGTGCCTTTCATATCTATCTATCTATCTATCTATCTATCTATCTATCTATCTATCTATCTATCTATCTATCTATCTATCTATCTATCTATCTATTATATAGTGCCTTTCATTATCTATCTATCTATCTATCTATCTATCTATCTATCTATCTATCTATCTATCTATCTATCTATCTATCTATCTATCTATCTATCTATCTATTATATAGTGCCTTTCACATCTATCTATCTATCTATCTATCTATCTATCTATCTATCTATCTATCTATCTATCTATCTATCTATCTATCTATTATATAGTGCCTTTCATTATCTATCTATCTATCTATCTATCTATCTATCTATCTATCTATCTATCTATCTATCTATCTATCTATCTATCTATCTATCTATCTATCTATCTATCTATCATATAGTGCCTTTCATTATCTATCTATCTATCTATCTATCTATCTATCTATCTATCTATCTATCTATCTATCTATCTATCTATCTATCTATCTATCTATCTATCGTATCCCCAAACTGAACTTTAGCAGCACCAGTGCTGTTTAACCCCAGTGGATCATCAGATATACTGGTCTCACTGGTTGTAATGCAGTTCCATAGGTTTCTCTAATAACCTCCCGTGGCCCCTCTCAGGAGTAGGTGGTCTTACAGTGTGTCCCACCTGAGCACTACTGCAGGTTAATAAGCAGACCTGTCCTAAATGCTGGGTGACCCGGTGTGGCCGTGTCGTGTGTCTCTTTTGCACTTTCCTTTTCTTTTCTTGAACCCGGGGCTTTGGCTTCAACTTTGGCTTTGATTTTTCAATTTAAGGAAAATGAAGGCGCAGCTAACGGGGGATGCTGGCCATTTGAACCATTCTGACTAAAAGACAAAGGGGATACAATGGAGAAACAAAAACAAGAATCCCCCCAAACCATCCGTTTCTACATTTTAAATGATTTATTCACTGACTCCTCATTTCAAATTTAAAAACGGCTACAATCGCATTCCAATACTTTGATGTCCCCTGCCAATCAGAGTCCAAACTTAAGAAGGGGCAAATGCTTTTTCACAGCAGCTGTGCTTCAAGATGCTGCCTCAGACCTCCACAGCACGGGAGGGTCAAGTCATCCCCACCCTTCCAGACCCCAAGGACAGTCACATCAAGGAGGAGCCTCCAGGTGGTCCGCATGAGGAGAGGGCAGGCGTCCCGTCCAGTGTTGGTCCCAGCTTTTCCCTAAAGATGGACGCTTCATAAACGAAGGTCGGTAGCCATGCCGTACTCGGCGTCTAAAGCAAGTACAAGAATCACGGCGGGACCGAGTGGGCGGGGCAGAACGGAACGCCTCTCATTGGCGGCACAGCGTTTAGAGCACGTGAGGCCCGTTGTGTCCTTCTGCTCCTTTCTCACATCCCAGCGATTCTTTCTTGGGTGGTCCAGCGCTCCGTCAGTACGTCAGGCAGATTGGCGATCGCGAACCTCAACACCCCCCCAGCCAGCCGGCCGGCCGCAATCTGTGCCCCCGTCCCTCATCACGGCAGGCGAGCCTTCAAACCCTCCATTCAGCCCCCCGAGTCAAAAGCGAGCCTTTTAAAAATGTGTGCTCCAGGTGAGGCTCGAACTCACAACCTCGGCATGGCTCCGCTCGTACTGCCGTATAAGTACCGCGCGCTAACCGATTGCGCCACTGGAGCCACGAAGACAAAGCGGCGAAAATGCCGTCTTATCTGCACGCGGGACGAGCTGCGGCGGCGGTGCCTGTCAGGTTGAGGCGGCGTGTAGATAGGGGGATCGTCGTGGGTCTGTGACAACTCGTCCGGGACACGGCATTGAAACCGTCAAAATGACAATTGTAGAAACTGCGATGAGCGGACAGGAGACAGCGACCTGCGCGAGTCACGTGACGGGGGCCGGCGCCGCTCGATTGCGACGAAATGGACACGTGAGAAGGGCGCGAATGTAGGCAAACAAAACAAACGTGGAGCCGAACCGAACCGAACCTGTCCGCGGCGGGCCTGACGGTCGCTTTTACCGATGCGTTCACTCGGCTCCCACCCTCGTCGCCGCCTTCACTTGTGCCGCAGTTCTCATTTCTTCCATGAGGTGGTGCTGGAGAGCCGCGGCCGCACAATCCAGCGGTGACGTTGCTGGCGGATTCCTCCACCCCCCCCCCCCCCCCCCCCACCCCAATTCTCGTCACGAATGTAAACATGTTGGGAAAACGTGAAGGAAACGCCTGGCGATCGTAAACGGCCGCCCCTTGGGATGGCAGGGGGGCTACACACCAACGCATCCACTTCAGATGAGTTCGGGCAGTTTAACACATCAGCAACTTGTTGGTTTAATGCCCAGGGTGGCACCGAGTTCTGGGTGTGTTACACTTTAGAGGGCACAAGGTTGAGCTCCTGTCATGGCGCTATATGCCTTTGGGTGGTCCTGGTAATGTTTCCATTTTCCAGTCCTGTTCCATAGTGTCTGTTCACTGGGTTTTGATTCTGTTGGTCTTGGCATCAACACAGAAGACCACCAGAAATGACACCTGGATGAGCAGCTGCTGGGTCTACCTGAGCTGGCAACATTGCCAGAGGGACACCCTGAACTGACAGCTGCCCATTTGAGAAAAATCAACAGAACTGGCACTGCCAACCATTGATAAAAGGATGGCATTGCCTGGGCATCGAGTTTCCTGGCACATTCTGGGGCTCACATTAAACAATAAATGAATAAAAATAACAGGAGAGAAACAACTGGATGGAATTTATGCAGCACTTGGCTCGTTGTTCACAACAAATCCTGAAACTAATGTGTCTTAACGCAGTGTGATTGTCAGTCGTTAGGACCCCCGTACTGCGACTGGACTGACGCTTTTATCGAAAGCGACTTTCAGAACTGGAGACACTCGGTTGCTTTACAGTTGGAGCACAAGCTGGTGACATCACCACCTGGCAGCCACATAGTGTCACTAGCAGGATTTGAGCCACAGCCTCGGAGTCTGAGGTCCAAAGTCTTAACCACGCTGCCTGTATATAGCGCCTTTCATAAAAAGTGACATCATTATTCAACTCCCTTGTGTCACACATGGAGGACATACGGCCGTGTTTGTTCTGATGGCTTGTGGTGGCACTAAGGAAGATGGGCACGCATGGAGAGCAAGTGTCCACCACGTGGCATATGTATGTAGTGACAAGCTTTGAGGACATGTCCAGTAACTGTCACAAAGCACTGCAGGGGAGGGCAAGTGGAGACCAGCATCCACCTGTGAGGTGGACATCACTGCAGAAGCAGGTTCATGAAGAGGGGTCTGCTCTGCCCCACTACTCGATACAAGCCACATTATCAACAGGGCACTATAAAACAAAAGGAAGGAATGACATGCCAGTGTCCGGGTGACATCCTTACATCACTGACATGGCACTCTGTCCTTCATGTAGGCATGGTGACGACCAGTGCAGCTCACCGATGGCCTCATCGTGGGGACTGAACCCTCTGGTTTGTCACTTCTGCTCCATGCATTCCTGGGCCACTTTAAAAAGGAGTCCTTGGTGTGCAGGGTGACCACCAGACTTTAAGTCCATAGGGATGGTGGATCAGGAGTCAGTGGGCCAGGGCGGCCAATCTGAGGGACGAGTGGTCAGTGGAGCGAGATGATGACGGTCAGCAGGAACAAATGGGACAGTTTGTCATTCTCAGGCTCCTTCTGGAACATTCTTGTCAAAAGTTTAACCCACACTAGTGCCTTGAAAGTTCCCGTCCCCGTCCTTGGCAGTCTACGTCCACCGGGACATATCTGATGTGTGTGTGGCACTAGAATGGACCTGGTGAGCCATTTAAAGTGCCGCTGCAAGGCGCTATATGCCCCGAGTAGCACAGACCCCCGAGTGCCTTGGCTTGAGTCGTCCCGCAGGCCCATTGTGTGGCTCCCTGCGAGGGGCTTTGTGAACGCCGTCACATGCTGGACACCCCGCTGAAGGGGCCGATTGTTCCCTCGTCTCGGCTTTTAGGCCCTGAATGTGGCCCACCCCCCCCTCGGTCATTAGTATGCAGCTCATTAGCATACAGATGTTACCTTTACACCCAAGCATTTGGGGTCTTTTGTCTTTGGGCCGGGCAGAGGGCTCATTGTGCTGGGGGCTTCGGCTGCTGCCCACTTTATCAAAACAACACAAAGGAAGGGAGAACAAAAGTGTCGTCGCTTCACTCCCATGAGCCCCCCGAGACAAAGGGGCTGAAAAGAAAGAGGGAGAGCTGATTGGAAAAGGGGGGGGGGCGAGCACAGGACTTGAACCCGTGTCTAACCTGGAAGAAGGAAAAGCCCCCAAAAGTTTGGAAATTCAAATTTTATTAACAAAACAAAAGGTTGACAAAATAAAATATATTAGGATAAAAAACATGGAACTGTAAACAACGACTTTAAATAAAAAAGGAAAAGCAAAACTCGAGGCCAGCAATCCGAGGAAGAATAAATAAAAAGTCCGTTAAGTTAACAAGAACACAAAAGCTCTCCGGCGTGTCACATTCTCTCCAGGGTGACCAATGTGGTCAGCTGAGGCACACCAGTGCCCGTCAATTCGCACCAAACTTTGGCGTTTCATTCAATCCATTGGAAGATTTGGGAATGCCAGGTGACCCTGCGGAGCGCCCGGATGGGGCGCAGTCACCCGTAAAGCCTTTCATTGTCACACAATCGGCGATAAAGCTACAGTCGGACGCACTTGGGGAACGACATTCAAAATAAATAAGCACTGGAGGATGATGGGCAGGGCCCCCCCCCCAGATGTCGACTCCAGGGTGGCACCTCGGCCCGTCCTCGTCTAAAGCTTCACACATTTCAGCATCGAAACGAGACTACAAATCACATTCCAGGTGGACGGGCCACCACGACCCGCACTCCTAAAACAGGCCCCCTCCAGTGTGGCCGTCCAGTGGGGCCAGCTGCCCTTCTGTTCAAGGCTTGGAAAGGGCAGGGGCAGGCACAGAAAATTCCAGAAAAGGGCTTTCCTGCCCAACACGGGCAGCTCAGTCATCCGACACTGACAGCCTGCTGAAGATGGGCAGCCGGCGCCCCTCAAAACTGGGTGACTCGGAGCCACTCAGGCTGCTGGAGCTGGTGTAGCCCTCCTGGTCGGACAGCGAGTCGGCCGAGGTGCTCCTCTGCAGCAGACCACCCAAGGCGAAGGCACTCCGGTAGGTTGGAGGTGGTGGGCAGCAGCGGCACCCGGAGCCCAAGTGAGCCCGCTCGTCGCTCAGGTCCCCGCAGAGGCCGAACCCGTGCTTCAGGGTGCCCGGCTCGGGGAAGACAGGTGAGAGCATCTCGGGACTGCTGGTGGACGGAGGGGGTGACACAGAAGACGCACGGGAGAAGGTCAGGGGCTCCTGCAAGTTCTGGAAGCCAGAGAGGGACGAGGACGTGAAGCCGGCGAAGCTGACGCTCTGGCGCATGAGCAGCGGCCGCTCTCTGGGCTGAGAGGGCAGGGCTGGACGCGGGCGCTGCTCCTCGGCGTTGTGGATGAAGTGGCAGCGGGCGCCGTAGGGGCAGAAGCCGATGGTGTGGAAGGTGCGGCACGGTTCCGTCTTGTACTTGGGGTGGCGGCTCAGGCCCCGCAGCTCCTCAAGGCCGTGGGCAAACTGGCACTTGGCACCGTATTTGCAGGCGCCGCTTTCCTCAAAGGTGCGGCACAGCTCTGTCTTGTAACGGGACGACATGCTGGCCGTGATGGGGCTGGCGGATTTAGGCGAGCTGGACCCCAAAGAACTGGTACTGACGGACAGCCCGGGAGGGGGCGCCAGGGTGGTGGGTGCCACCTGGCCTGTGTTGCTGAAACTGCCAACCTGGTTCTCGATCATGCTGACCGAACGGTCCACTCGGAAGGGGATGTGGTTCAGGCAGGACCGGGGGAGCTGCTGTCGGGGCTCCTGCGTCCAGCGATGCACATTGCCCTGCATTGACCAGCAGGACGGCTCGTTCAGGTGGTCAGCACTCCCACTGTTGAACTTGGAGTTGGCCAGGGTGACTGGAGAGGTGGAGTGACGTCGCTGGAAGCCCACTGGCTTTGGGGTCACCTGCTGTTCAGCCTCCGTGAGCTTCAAGTTTAAGAAGTTCTGCAAGAAAAAAAAAGACATGAATGGCTGGTCACCTAAATCAGCGAGTGACCACGACCCTCCCCACTATGCTGCACTTTGGCTCAAACACGCCCACTGGCACCTGGCACTCAGCCCAGCAGCGCCTGGCATCTGCCAAACGAGAGGAACGTCCATGAGTGGCATAGACGCCGAGCCGCGTGGAGACCTGACGCTCAGATAAGTCCGCAGACACGTGAACTGAGGCGCGCGCACTAAAGACCCGAACAAGCAGCAGGCCACGCGGTCGCGTTCACGAGATAAACAAGAGAAGAGGCACCTGAGCCACTGGCCGCGGCAGTAACACGCGATCGCTTCCACGCGCGCACACGTAGAGCACAACAGCAAGCGATCACACGTGACTTAAAGAGGACTCACACAGAAACAAGCACCTGGACACGCGATCGCGTCCACACCTCATAAACGCAAGAAGAAGCACCAAAGCAACCAGTCGCATCCACGCGCGCAGACATATTTACATTAGCATTCCGACTCGCGATCGCGTGCACGCGCACATATATTTACAGTAACATTAGCAGTCTGACTCGCGATCGCGTTCACGCGCACATATATTTACAGTAACATTAGCAGTCTGACACGCAATCGCGTCCACGCGCGCACACATAAAGACAACAACAAGCGCCCGGACTCGCGATCAGAGGTGATTTTAGAAAGTCCACGCGCGCGCTCTAAACACAAAGATTTGCACTTGTACAGGCGATCGCGTCCACGCGCGCAGATATAACTACACAAACAAGCGCCCGGACACGCGCTTGCGCCAGCGCACACATCCTGAGCCCGGCATCCTCACACGGTCGTGAATACACAATCATTCACGCATATACACACACACTCCTGGCACCCGCCTGCATTTTTGTGCAAATTCGCGCGTGGTATCGGGCTCATGTGGCAAAGCACAAGCAAAGTTAATTAAAGGCGCATGTCAGACTTGTTGCAAGTGCCCACCCTATTCAAAGTCTCCAAAGCTCTTCTCACCTTGCAAAAGTTGTCGTCTAACGCCATGAAGGGCGTCATGTAGTCGGAGGGCATGTCTGGCTGGGTTGGCACCGAGGGCACGCGGAGAGCTCAAGACGTTCCTGGCTGCTGCTCTGTCCAGTTATCTAAAGGACGAAACTCTGCCGAAAGTTTTAATACAAAGTTACAGAACCCCCTCCCCCCCCTCCACGGCGTGGCTCCTCCCTCCGCGGGTGAGGGGGAAGAACGCGAAGACACGCCCACATGTTCCCAGTCCGTATTGCTAGTGGTCTCATCAATCAGCGTGACACTGAAAAGGCTCATTTGCGTAAAGAAATAAACACCGGCGACAATACGAGCAGGTCGCTCGCTCGGTTTTCTTTCTTTCTTTCTTTCTTTCTTTCTTTCTTTCTTTCTTTCTTTCTTTCTTTCTTTCTTTCTTTCTTTCTTCAATGAGTGATGAAGGATGCAGGGACGCGCTGCAGACCCGTCCTGGAAAAATAATTTGAAAAATAAGTAAAAACAACCAAGAAAAGAAAAGACTGGCTTTAAAAGTCGGCTTTATTTCTCTCTGGTCATCTGGGCACCGCGCCTGGCGCTTTATAAAACTTTTATAAACTTCGGGTTTTGGCGTGGAGTTGGATCGGCAGTTTTCCATTTACTGCGATCTCCTCGTGTTTTGGGGAAGGGGCAACGACAATTAGGACAAGAAGAGCGAGGACCACTAGACATTAACATGCCAAAGGCGCTAAGAATTCATGACAAAGGCGCCTCACAGCGGGTGACCACTGCATGTCCGAATGGCGCTCGACGAGAGATGACGGACAGGGCAGTTGGATGAAGAGAGGCGCATGCGCACTGCCCAGTTCAGCCGCGTAGTAAACAACAAATGAGGCGAACGAGGAAATGCGCGATCGCGCCCGAGCACAGCTGCTGGCGTGTCTTCGGTGTTTGGTTCATATAGCGCCTTGAATGCTGAGCGCCATCGCTCTTTAAAAAAGCGTCAAATCTGAAAATGCACGCGTGTTTAGCGTTTCAAATGGCACACGAATAAACACCTCGGGGGGCTTCAATTAGATTCGTTCATTTATCGGTAACGCTGAGAAGTAAAAGTTTGAAACTGGATAAGCAAAGGCTGCCAGCGCGATCGGGACAGGACGGGACGCCCAGCAGAACAAACGGAGTGACCGGCGGCGGCTCCACGTGCGGCGCACGCTGAAAGATGAAAGACGAAGTCGCTTTAAAGAAACGGCGCGCCCGCCTCTGCTCCCACTCGCGTTTTAAATGAGCCGCGACGCGGACATGTCACGGCCACTGTCGTTAACCCACGAGTGACTCACTGTGCCTACTGACAAGAGCGTCTGAGAGGCTGTGGCAGTGGCCTGTGCCACCCTGGTCATGTCACATATGCTGGCAGCCCGCAAAGTGCAGAAATATGGCATTTTGACTGGGCAGCATTTACAAGTGAAAGGTGCTATATACAGTTATAAACGTCACCCCCCTTCACTTATTACATTTTATGTCACTACAATGCAGTTGATCGTTGTTTCCTGTTGCAAGGCACTATATAGATCTATCTATCTATCTATCTATCTATCTATCTATCTATCTATCTATCTATCTATCTATCTATCTATCTATCTATCTATCTATCTATCTATCTATCATATAGTGCCTTTCCTATCTATCTATCTATCTATCTATCTATCTATCTATCTATCTATCTATCTATCTATCTATCTATCTATCTATCTATCTATATCCACAGGACTTCCTTCCCGTGACACCCCCTTAGACGTTCCGCTGTTTCAGATGGCAGCGGGCACATTCTTCCAGTTCCACATTTTGTGTTGCTTTACATTTTATATAACGCCTTTGCTTTGGCTCTAGTGGCTGAATTTGACTTCACTTTACAGGTCTTCGGGTGGCACATGGCTGGCACTGCTGCTTTATTGTGCCAGCAGCTTGGGTTCAAATTGTGTACCTGGGTGATGCCCATGAGGGCTTTGCATGTTTTCTCCATGTATGTGGGACTTTTAATGGCATCTCAGTGGGCCAGACGTCATGCCCAGGACTGGTTCCTGCCTTGCACCCGATGCTGCTTGCACGTCATGGAAGGGTTCTCAGGGTTTAACCCTTTAAGTGGTCTCAGTGGGCACTTCTCCCCTCTTCTGTTCCTTCATCACTTGATCTTCTCAAAGGAGAATTAATGAGGGTCACTTGTCTGTCCTCTATAAACTAAGGGGGGGTGCCCTCGACTTGCCAGGCACTTTCAGACTCAACGCAATGCCACATGGTGCCCAGGAACTCCAAGATCTCAGTCAAATAAACATCAAAGCAGTGTGTGCCCTGGTGAATTGTGCTGCCCCACCACCCTCACTGAGTGTCTGTCCATCCATTAAGTGAGCCTTGAGGTGGGGGCTTTTCTCCATGGCACCAGTCACAGAGTAATGGACGGACATTGAAATGGGGCTTCATGAAATCTGCCTGTTGAGCTCCACTTTCACCATCCTGGGCAGCAGCTCCTCCGTCCACATGTTTTTAAAACCAATTCGCAATATCAAGGCCTGGGCAGCATGGCATGGGGTGGCAGGGCACCTTTAGCACATACCAGAACTCACTGAAATAAGGTATGTCAGTTTACCCCACACACAAGTGGGGGGCATGAGGGAAATGGTGTCTGGGTTGGCATTTGACCCCAGTGCACTGGAACTGTGTGCCAACAATGCCAATCACTACACAGTCACACCTGGGCAGTAACCGTAGCACACTGTGGTTCAAGTGGCAAAACAAGGAATGCATATCTTATGGCCTGTGCCAAGCACCATATGGAGTGACAAGGACACAAATGAGCTGAGTGGAAGGACTGGCAGTGGCATGGACGTTCAGTCGCTACTTTGGGCACAGAGCTTCGCTCACTGCATCATTACATTTGGGTCTTCAGATGTCGCACTCACTTCATTCATCTGGACCTTCACGTCCCCCAAACTAAATCACTCATCTGAAGCCCAGATGACGTCCCGAGGATGCCCATCAGCTCACGTGCCCATTCACCGTCCAGTGCCAACCACCCGTTCAGTTTCCATGCAATGCAGGGTGGGCTCCACGTTTTGCTCCTTGACCGCTGACCGGTGTGTTGGTGACAATGGTGGTCTTAATGTTTTTATGGTGATCTCTGATTTCCCACTTTGCTGTCACCCACCCTCTACCCCCTGCTGGAGGAAATTGTTTTAGCCATCAGAACAAAGACCACCTGCTGGGCAAGCAGACACCTCTGAGTGGTCACCTGGATTGGAGCTGTCTTGGGGGGGGGGGGGTGATGATGGCGATGGGGGAGGGGCGCCGTGCTTGGTGCAGGTGACAAACTCCTCACAGTCACAGGTGAAAGGCGCTATATAAGAGGATTGAAATGAACTCTGTTCATCTTGGCTCACTGGCTGTCAGTGTCCCCATAATGTTACAAAAGAAGTGTTGCCTTGGGGACTCTAAAAAGGGCGGAGATTGTTGGGTCACGGCAGTCCAGGGTGAGGCGCTGCTGAGCGAAGAAGGAAGCAGCAAGATGAAGCAGCAGCCACCACGTTCTGTTAAAGTTGGGCACACACATACCATGCAGTCTAAATTCTACGTGGCACAATCCAGTTGACCCAGAGGACACAAGAGGGTCGAATGGGCTATGGACACCCACGGGCGGGTGACCAGCATGTAGTGTGGCCTTTAAGGAGGAAACAACTGACTGTGTGCGCAGAAGACAGTGATAAGTCAATGTGCCTGTCATCAAGTGACAAAGGAGCCTGTGGGCCACCAGACAGAGAAGATAAGTGACACTTTAGGACACAGAAGGGACAGGTGTGAGCCGAGCAGATAGCATGGGTCTTCTGTGGCTTTTCCTTCTTTAGATTCATAAAGCTTCCCTTCACAGGTCTCACTGGTGATGAGGTGGCAGAGTGGACAGGACAAGCTCATGCCAGTCAAGAATGTCCATTGGGCACAGCTTCTTATGTTCACATAGGCGGCACAATGACAGCCACGCCATGCCAGAGGTCTCGTATGTCAAAGGGGCACAGGGGTTTCAGTTTTAATTCTCATAGAGAAAAATTTCATATGGGCACAGTTATTTGTACGCTGACAGTGCCAGCCTTCAGGCTCAAATCCAGTATATGACATTGGCACAGCTGTATATTCCAGCAGTGTAATGTCCATTTAAAGAATGCGGGCAAAGTAGACTTAGGCCAAATGACACATCATATAGACACAGTGATGCCAATAAGAGCTCTGGCCACAGTGACGCCAGTTTTTATCTCAAATCTGCATGATCACAGTTATGCCAACTAGCAATAGTACATACAAAGTGATGCCAACCACCAGCCCCAAATCCAGCTAAATGTACTTACACTTATCAGCATGGGAATGGTGACAGCTGGCATCATCTCTAAATTCAGCATATGGCATGAAGACAAAGACACCCGCCCATTATCCCAGGTCTTCAGATGGGCACAGGCTGCCAGACTCTTGCGTTTGGTTCGGTCACAGTTCCAGGGTGGCAGTGTGCCTTCATTTGTCCATAAGGAAGGGCACTAAGAAGCAGGTGACCTCCAGAGAGACCATGGACTCACCCCTCAGCTTTATAGCACCTTTCCTCTTGACACTGTCATGGCATTCACCAGTAGTGCCCAGCAGGTCCTGGCCCACCTTTTGCGGTTTCAGCACAACTGAAGGGAGTCCAGTACTTGTCCAGGGAGTGCCACCTGCCCTGGCACAATGTCATTGGTGTGTGTGGTTTAGTGACACCTTGACTTGACTGAAGAGTACAAGAGTTGAATTGTGAGAGATAAACAAGGACAGAAGTTGTGACCACGGGCACTCATCTGAAGGCGGGCACAAAGATAGATGAGTCTATGGCTGTGTGCCTGCCATAAGGTATGGGCAGACCACCCAATCACAAAGTCACCATCAGCTGACCTTCTCCTTCTTTTGAGCTGCCACCCATGAGGCCCAGACATTGGGGGTGGGCATTATAATGGCACAACATATGTGCCCAACTCAAATCGCCATTCATATTTCAATGCTGCTGTGTAATGAATGTGAAAGGCGCTATACAAGACACCATGGAGTGGACAATTAGGCCTTTGTGTGGCTGGGAGGACCCCAAAATGAGTGTCATGTCAAATAGCCCCTCATGCGGCGCTTGTGAATGGCGATAAGGGCACCTCCCTAGCCTGGCAGTACTAGTGCATCTGTGCCCACAGTATGTGAATCTGCAGCTCTCTGGCGTCTCATCAACAGCTCGGCATTCCTCGGGTGGTCCTCCGAGCCTCCTAGAGACCGACTTTGCCGTGTCGGCATTCTATTGTTGCACAGAGTGGCGGGGGAGGGGTGGGCACAGGCACTCGACTTCCTCTCCACTGTCCAGCTGCTGCCCACCAGCACAGCCCACTGGCCCCTCCTCTTTGCTGTCATTAACCTTCCTGCTAGATGATGGCACCAAAAAAAGCAGGTGACAAAGGGACAGAAGGGTTGGCCTTGGACTTCGTGAAAGGCACTATAGTTGAAGATCGAAGGGTCCCCTTTGTCACACCTTCGGTTTGCTGTATGTGTGAGGGTTCAAGTCAGTTTCAATTTGACAGCTTGGCTCAGCGCCCCCTATAGGTGGCCAGGGTCACCCACACAATCATCAGGATGGCGCTCCCCCTAGTGGCCACTCAGACTGAGCTCAATCAGGACAGCAGGAGGTCCAGCCGAGGTGAGCAGCTATTGGGGTCTTCAGAGTGGAGGGGGCCATTGACAACTCCAGGGTTTGAATGCCAGCCCGGTCACTCTCTCTGTCCCCATGCTAAAGCCCTGTGACGGAGTGGCATCCTTGTCAGATTATGTTTCTTGCTTGTAGTCTCAGTGGGATCAATAACTGGATGGATGGACCCCAGCCTTAGGACTCAGCAGGCCGGACCTGACGTGATGAAATCTTGGAATCCTTGGGACGATGGGGCATGAGAGCCATGGACAGAGTCAGGCAGGAGAACGGATGGGACCTCAGGGTGCCCAATCAGTGGATACTGAAAAGCTCACAGGCTGTAACGGTGGTCCGGAAAAATTAGACTGTGGCCGAGACGCACCACATGGGCACTGATGACGCTCCCCACGTCCAGATATTTGCCCAAGTCCTGCCTCTGTCTGGACACAGGACAGGTGTGGGCACAGCAGCAGGACAGCGCAGGTGGACTCGGGTGCAAGTAGCCAGGGGTCTGTCTTATCTGAGGAGAACACATTGGGCTCAGAGTCGAAGCAGTGAGAGAGTATACCTGTGGGTGCAAGGCACTATATAAATTAAAATGTGACTAACCATCCAAAGCAGTTGTTTAGCCTGGCATATTTGATGCCGGGGGTGGAATCGGCTGAAGACTTGAAGTCACAGCAGATATTTGCCAAGCAGCAGTCACACCACACAATCAAGGCGCTATATGTGTAGGGTAGAGAATGTAAGGGTTAAGTTTAGAGTTAGGGGTGGGCAGGCTGAGGACCCTCAGATTACTGGACTGACCATCGGGGGCATACTGGAGGTGAGACCTACCAGCCTCTCCTACTGGGCACAGTGCCACTCTGTGCATGGAGGTAAAGTGCATTCAGTGAGTCCAGAGCACCATGAGTGCACCCTGCCTGTCTCTAATGTCCCTAATGTCCCATGACTAAATATGTAGGACACCCTGTCACACTCCTTTTGTCATGGGAGGCTCTTAGGGTGGCGACGGGAATGGAACTTCATTTGGGGACACCGTTAGATTAACATAGGCACCGCCCCGCCAAGGGAGTCACAAGCCTGCCAAGGTCTTTACTAAGTGTGCGGCTGCTGGCACCCCTGAAGTCTGGAGTCCATAAAACCTGCCACCATGCCTTCTGCCCACTGGCAAGACCTGGCTGTAGACATGCCCAGCTGGCACTCATGTTTGTTTGTAAAAGTGACAGTGCCACCTACTACTACACACACACACAGCCCTGCCATGGCAGACAGACTAGGATAAAGCTTCCAGGCCAGGAGGATCATGCCAGTGTTGATATGGGGCACCTGAATGATCTTTGACCTGCTGCCAAGTGAGTCTCATTTGTGCCATATAGCCATGGGCACCGCATGTGAAAATGGGTCTGCAAACTGCTATGGGGACAGAGAGACCCAAGAAAGTGACCAATGGGAGGCAAGGAGATGGACAGAAGAGGGACAATGGGGGGAGTCATGTAAACATGATGTGGACAGTGGGGACAGTGGGGACAAGTGGCAGCGGGCAAATGAAGTGAGGCCAAAAAGCGGGACAGTACTGCACAGGTGAATGTGAGGGCCTGTAAAAGAGACAGGTGAGAAAAACAGTGAAAGGCAGCATCAGGTTAGAGTGGCAGTGCCCGATGGGGGCCAATGTGAGATGCCAGAGATGGCGACCACATGCCAGACATTTCCAGTGTGTTTAATGGTTAGGGTGTTGGATGGCGAGGCTGCCAGTTGCATGTGGGTTGGCGCTCATTTTAGGGACCCAGCAGACCTTGGTAATGGCCAGTCTACCAGTCTGCTGCCCGGGTGGCACTCATGTATCGCTTTCGATGGGCACAGCCCCCACCAAGCCATGAAACCCAGCCCGCCACTCGGGGCGATTTCATTTCATTCTGCTTTATGGTTTCCTAACGATTGTTTTGTGGCGACAGACGCTTCTGGGCACAATTCTCTTCTTTCCAAACGGCCGAGTGGTTTGTCTCGCTGCCCTGCCCTGGCGCTCTGTTCTGCCTGCGCCGCCTTATCTCTGACCACAATCTCGGCTCACTGCGCCTCGCAGGAGTGACTTTGCAACTGTTAACCCAGCCGGGTGTCATTTATATAACTCTTACAGTAACGGTCGTCTGCCTGCTGCCATGGGGAGCCAGTCTGGGCACACGCGGCAGGCGGGTGGCTGTTGGCACACGTCTGCTCATTCCTGAGCTCAGCGGCAGGGCACGGTGACATTGCCTGGTCCCTGGACTGTAGGGCAATTTAAATAAAATGGCGAGTGGTGGCAGGCTGTAAAATAATTGAGGGCATCCTGCCCTTCTATATGACTGGCGAGGCAGTCGACTTCTGTCAGGTGTGTAGACTGTGCCAGTTGAATTCAAGTATACTTCCAGCCTCCTTGACACATGGCTCCCTGGACCGAGAGCTAAAAAGCAGCATGATATGTGGTGATGCCATGGCCAGTTAGATGAGCATCCGGCATGATGATAGCCAGCTGGATGTCTGCAGTAAAACAAAAATTAGTGCCAGGGTCATCCTGGGCATCAGCCAAAGTCCCAATTAGCAGGGGTAGAAGTGAGTGACCCACTTGGACATGAAGGCAGTGCCCACCAAAGAGGGATCAGTTTGCATTAAGTACCCAGAACTGGTCAATATGTCAAGTAGCCAGGTGCCCAAAGGGCGGGCGAAGCTCACCCATTCAATTCAGTGCCCATTATAGAGTTAAGACTGGAAGCAGAGCCAAACTGATGGCTTTACTGTGTCCAAACCACCAGATGCCCATCATGGCAGGAGTGCAGTTGTCATCACAAGTTGGAGCTGTAGGGCTCACCCATGATGGGCATGTCCTTGGTGGTGTTCAAATGGGCATCTCCTGCTAAACAGTAATGGGAGCAGCGGGTAAACTGGCAGAAGGCTCCAGTGAGACACCGAATTGGCAATCATTCTTCTTTTTTTTATTCCCACTTAAGCCATACCTCAAGGGTGTGGTGTCAGGCTGGGGGTCCTCTGTGGTCGAGTGGCATCTTCAGGTGTCTCACTTCTGGATCTTGAGCCCCCCTCATGGATTCTGTCAGGGGGTCACTTTTCTTCATTTGCATTGCCGTGAATGTTCATTTGGGCACATTGTGCCCACTCACCCACCTGTGGCTCACTTTAGAGTGAGTGATTTCTGGGTGCGGCGAGTCACCTGACTGTCACCTCCTGCTGTCCACCTCCTCCTTTGCTCGGTCACTCCTGCTGGCCACGTGACCTGAATGTCTTTTTGCCAACTTTACTGGACGCTCATCAGATTTTTTATTGAATTTATAAAGTGTGAGGAGACGTGATAAAGCTTGCTGGTGCCACTCGTGTGCCAAGGCCCCTTCACTGAGCTCCTCCTGACCACAAATGGTGTCGAATTTCATGGAGTAGAACTTCTGGCCAGCAATGGTTGTGGAGGTGACGTCCTCGGATCACCGTGACGTCACGAGGCCCTTCATTGATGTGACATTTAATGACGGAGCTCCTTGGCAGTGTGGAGGACGTCACCTTTGAAGGTAACTCAGTCACATTACTGCACTTGTCACTTACAAAAGAAAACAAAGCTAGTCGTGTCACATCGTTAGCCACGTCATGTAAAATGTGTTGTGTGACAAACCGCATGTTCCTTTTTCTTCTTTTGTATGAAAGGCTGGCCAGCATGTGCTATGAAATCCATCAACCCATACGTGGACCTACCACAGGCAGGTGGGGTCATCTCATACTGCGCCCAGGGTCCGCACCGCAGGGGTCTTGTGCTTTGGTTTGTTGCATTTTACATGTCTCAGTTGTGTCCGTTTCACTCTTTTTATGTTATTTATTTTTTTGTGGATCTTTTATTTTCCAAGCGTCCATTTGCATTCTGTTATGCCCCCTGGGTTTTGTGGGTTGTCCCCTAAGAGGCGGGGCCAGGTGCCCATTACAGTCAGGAGGCTGGCCTCAGCCTTAAAAAGGGTGGGAGGAAATCAGTCAGTCCCTTGCGGTTCATTGAATGCACTGGCGGACACTTGTGACAATGACCACTAGAGGGGAGTATAACCCCAGCTAGAATAAGAGCACATCTTTAAAAAATTAAAAGGTTTATTCTCATAAAACGCTCCAAAGAGCACAAAAGGCACAAAGGAGCAAAGATGAACAAAGTCCTGAATCAGGAATCGTAAAAGCGGAGATTAATAAAACAGAACAAGAAGGTCAAGATGGCACAAACTGTGTCTAAGAAAAGGGGGCCAGCACAGCAAAAACACAAGAAAACTCACCAACTCCGGGGTGCCAGGAACTGTGGGAGACCCCACTGGGCAACACGCATGGAATGCCACCAACACAATGAAACTGTAAACGCAACCAGCATACCTGAAGAAGAATCAAAAATGAAAAAAAAAAGTGGACTTGAACCTGGGCCAGGGCTGTGACAGGACATTGAGATCTGTCTGAGCTTTAGTGAATTCACATTGATTTATTCAGCTGCTGCCTTTATCCAAAGCGACTTCCAAAACTTGAGATACAATTGGCTCCATTTCCTTTTTTTTAATTGGAGCTCTGGCAGGTCAAGTGATTTGGTGATAGAAGTGGGATTTGAACCTCCAACCTGAGGGTTTGAAGTCCAAAGCCTTAACCTCCACGCCACCCTGCCCCCTGATTGCTGTCTTTTTGATTTGTCTGTTGGCACTTTGCTCGTTTTGGCTTGTGTTTGTGGTTTTCCAGTGACTCCTCTGTGCCCGTTGCTGCGCTTGCCACATTTCTTGTACAGATTCTTCATCACTTGCCAGGGTTTGCTAGGCTTTCCCCCTCTAGTGGGCATTATGAGTCATTTGTGGAGCTTTGGAAACTCATGACACATTCATCCTCTGCAGTCAGGGGGTGCAGTGGGCTTCTCGGTCAGTCAATGCCAGTAGCCAATCACCTGGCTTTGCCCGTCTGGATCCACTTGCACAGATGGGTGGAGATTTTCTCATATGAATGCCATTAAAACAAGTCCCTCCATGACTAATGCCAGGTGGCATCAGTGACATTGGGATTGCCAGCTTGGTCAATGATTTCACGGACCTGAGAGGGCTGGCGCAGTGACTCTAAAACACCTGAGAAGGGGACACCTGCAGGAAGGTCACCAGTGAGTCATAAGAGGTGAAGGACAAAGAACAAAAACAAAAGGAACGAGAAAGTCGCAAAGAGGTTTGGGGGAGCTGGCAAAGAAAACGAGTGGAACTAACTTATGCGACAAAATGCCAGTTTTAAAGTCTGGCACCAGAAGTAACGTCACCGGAGCCAGGCCGGGCTTCCTGTAAAAGTTCTGCAGGAGAAAAAAGAGAAAGGGTTAATGCACTGCGCCCTCTGCTGGTCTGGAATGGAATTGCCCTTATTTGAGCCCTTCATGGTAGGCACTTAGGGTCCTGTGAGGGTCCTGCTCATTGGTGGTCTCATTCTCACTGGAAATCGCTGAAGCACTAGCCCTGATTTGCACCTTTGTATGTCCAGCAGTGCTTACTGTTAACATTCGCTCAGCACACAGAGAACCTCAAATACAAAACCAAGGACGGGTCAGCACTGGCCGAGGCTGCCCATTGCAATCTTCATGGCTCATCAGGGTGGTCTACAAGCCCTCTCTGCCAGGATTCGCCAACATGCCGCTGCTCCTGAAAGGGCCACACTTCAAAAGCCACCACAAGTACTACACCTGTCAGGTTTTGTACCCCAATGGCATCCTGATTTAACAGAAGCCAACGGTTAATCGCTACCCTGGGAGAACGTCACCTAATCACCCAGTCACTGAGCGTCACAAAGTAACAGGACAAAAGCAGCAAAGCAAGTCTCAAACTCCAAAGAAATCCTCAATTTAAAAACACAGACATAAATGTTAGACATGAAAACTGTCACACATGGGCGCCTGGGAGCCACCTTCCAGATTCTGAAATGGTCTGCAGTATCACCATGGGTCCTGAGGGGGCGCTGGTGCTCTCCGTGTTTTCCGTTCCCCACCACAGTTCCATGGAGACATCCCAGGAGGACATGCAGCTCAGCCCACACCCCAGAGAAGACTCCGCCCCTCCAATACCAGAAATGGGGGGGTGGGGTCATTGTGGACCAGGACCTCAATGGAGACCGAGTTCCCAGTCAAGTGCCACACTAATTGAGTGACCCCTAATTTTTTTTTTGATTTTCTTCAGCTGTCATTAAGTGGGGTTGCCCAGTTGGCATCTCAACTTTTTGTTGGCATCCTCCAGTCAGAAAGCATACAACCTGAAAGAATCAGAGCAAGCTGCCTATCAGGTGCCTGTGTTTATGGTTGTTGGGGTCTTTGTCTTCTTAAGCCAGGTGTGACGCTTGGGTGGTCTGAAATGGGCAAACTCTGACCGAGGGGTCTTCTCTCAGGCAGTTTTGTTATTTCTCTCTATTAAAAGTCTTTTAAAGCCCTTTGAATTTATAGCGCCTTGCCAGCTGACTTATGTAAGACGTCACACCGGTCAAAAACTGTTAGACAACTGAGAAGTTGTGACGATCGACTGTTTGTTAAGTGACTTTAATGTGACCATGAAGAGTGACAACCTTAAAGTCACAAGCCTGCAGTTGACATCTCCTGACGAACACATACTCTACACGCTGGTTAGTTTCTCTTCATCATCGTCATACTTGTCTTCCCAGAATTCTTGTCTCTGTCTCTTCTTTTGTATGCAGCTCAGGGTTCCGAGTTCAGCACTCCCTTAGGAATCTCAAGGACCCGATGAGCCCATTTGTGGTGGCCTGCTGTCTCGGTCGTCTCAGTGAAGGACATTTGGGTGACACCAGTTCAGAGTTCCCAATGTGCTCAGGGCAGTCAGGTGTGACAAGAATTAGACTCAGAAGTCATAGAAAGGTTTGGGGCAGCCACCTGTGTATTCTCCCTGGCAACAATTGGCTTTTTAGAAAAATAGATGGCACAGATGTGCAGAAGTCAGAGTCCAATACAGAACAGTTCAGCTGGTGCTACGATGGCGGGTTCAAAGGCCCATACGGGATATGATGTCAAAGGGGCCACAACTGGAAGGATCTTCATCTTCCTCCATAGGCTCGGACCTGGACGTGACATCATCAAAAGGGCCGGAAATGAAGTGGTCCTCCTCCATAGGAGAAGTGACATCACCAGAGGGGCCGGAGCTGGAAGTGATGTCATTCGAAAGGGCCGGAACTGGAAGTGATGTCATCAAAAGGGCCGGAACTGGGACCAGAAGTGACTTCATCAGAGTGGCCACAACTGGAAGTGACATCAGTGGGACCAGGCAGAATTTCCCGTGAACCATCTGCAAGAGTCAGCACACTGTGCCACCCTCTGGTCTGGCGGTGGGACTACTCTCATTCAGGTCCTTTAGCTGCCTCCAATGGGCACGTGGGTGACACCAGTTAAGAGGAACCAGCTGAGTGATCCTCCCATTTAACTGAAGCACCCCAATTCAGTGTTACAGTAAGAGCATGATGGTACAATGGGTTCGGCCCACCCGGCGGGCTTCATGTTGGCTCTTAGATCTGTTTTTCCAGATGCCATACCCTTTGTTCCCACCTTCTTGATGAGCGGATGTCGTTTTCAATGACAACTTTGTGGACGTGTTTTAACAGTTCTGGGTTTGTTCTGCATTGTGGCACCGGTGGACATATAAAACAGAAGAAGCGGGATCAGCAGGGCCACTGAGCTCATCTAGTGACAGGCCTGTCACACTATGACACACAGGACCGTCACCAGCTCACCAGCAAAGTGTTAACGCTTGGCCCCAACAACTCCTCTTGATTTCAGTGTTTGGACCTCCTACACATAAAGTCGAGTGGACAGGTGGTGGAAAGGGGCCGAAGTGGAATTTAAATAAATAAATAACAGAGAACAAAGAAGGACATCTGGGAAAGGGACACAACAAGGGGACAATCCTAACACTCTGAGAGAGACCCCCATCCTGCCGACTACGCCAATGTTCTTAAAGTGGCCAGGGGTTCAGCCTTATCATTGTCATGAACTCGGGGTTCAAACAGTGACTCAAGACTGGGGGGGGGGGGGGGGATAACTGTCAAACCCTGGCAAGTCACAAAAGGGCAAATGTAAACTCTTTATAAATAAAAACGTTTATATTTTAGAGGCTCAGTTAAACAAAAATAAACTCCATTGAGCACAAAGGGAAACTGAGTCACCGAAACAGCAAAGCAATCCAATAAATCCATCCATCCATTATCCATTATCCAACCCGCTATATCCTAACTACAGGGATACGGGGCTCTGCTGGAGCCAATCCCAACCAGCACAGGGCACAAGGCAGGATACAAACCCTGGGCAGGGCGCCAGCCCACCGCAGGGCTCCAATAAATCCCAATACACTAAATCAAGCCAAGCAAAAAACAACGGGACTCACCGACACCACAAGCACATTCAATGAACCGCAAGGGACTGTGGGCTTCATTTAGCCTATGGGGGTCTGGGGGTCTGTCGCTTGACAGTGAGGGGCACTCAGAAACTAAAGGATCAGTAGTGAAATGAGCAAAGCAGACATACAAGAGTCATCTGAAAAACAGCTGGGTGGCAGTGGGGGGGGGGGGGGCAGTTGGCTGAATGAGAACAATCTTCTTATGTTGGCACTGCACACAAAACAAAAACAACTAGTGGGAGGCCTGGAAAAGACCCCTAAAACCAAGTCCGGACCCTCCCTAGCCTGCCTTGAGTTGGCCTCACCTTAGGCAGCCTAACCTCCCAACTTCACAGGCAGGCTTTGGCCTATCCAGACCCTGAAAATGTGGAACAGGCCTTAAAAATTATATCAAGATCGTGAAATAATCCGAATCAGGGGGCTCATGTAAATACAAGAAAAAAGTCTCAAACGCTCAGGATGACAATCCATAAGCCCCCCGTAATAAAGAGGGCAGACACTAATCAGTAATCCAATCAAACCGAGTGAACTCACAAACGACTCCTACAAACTCCAATGATCAGCCACTGTGGCCCCCACCCAGGCTGTGGTCTCACCAGCAGTGACATCACAGTGGCCCCGCCTCCTGGGGAACCTCCTATTAAACACAAGGCTCTGCCACCGCATCACAGCCAGGCAGTGACCCTGAGTCCCGAGGTGGTGCCCCCTGCCAGTGTGCTGTTGTAACTCCTTCAGTAGATAACACACAGTGGGCTTTTAGAGTAAGCAGGTGGATCACATGTTAAATTACTGGGCACAGCTCCTCAGTGCCACCCTCCATGTGCCCTGTCACTCACTGATGTGGCTATGTGGTGTACCATCTGGGCCACTTACTATCAGCTCTCACCTTTTTAGCCGCAGCCATTTCTGATAAGTGAACTGCCTGGCATACGAGTCACTTAAAGTGCCATCCTGCCAATCCTCCGTGAAGATCTCTATAGTTTGGGCTGGCCACGACTGTCCCAAAACATTTGGGAAAGGGGGAGTTGGGCATTTAGAGCAGCTGCCAGTAAAACCAGTGGTGAGAATGGAAGAGCACAGCAGATGGCATTCATGGGCCCCCCTTCCTTTTTATGCTAACACTATAGTGCCTTTCACTGCATTACAGCTCAAAGCCTCTGAGACGTCACTGCAAGTGACTCACATGCGTCACCTCTACTGGTGCCATACATGCCAGTACTGACAGAATCAGACATCCATCAGAAGATGTTTGCATGTTGATATCTCTTATTATCACCTGTGCCAGTCCTAAATACGGTGCCCAGAATGGCACAAAGGCACTCCAGCTGTGGCTGCCCACTAGTCCAACCAACACCCCCAGGGCCCAGAAAAGATGTGTAGAAGACCCTAAAGTGATGGCAGACACATTTATCATTGACAAATGCCACTCAGTCCACCAATTGTTCTCTAATATAGCGCCTTAAGTACCCACACACTTTGTCTTCGTCAACTGCAGTCTTCCTGATCTGGCAGGAGTGGGTGTGAGGGGGCTGGTTAGCGAAGTGAGAGGGCTGGTTAGCGGAGGGCTGCAGCGGGTCTCCCTCGTGACTCCCAGCAGTTGCTTTTCTTCTTCTTTAATTTTAGTATCGTGTTGCACAAACTTCCTTTGAGGACGCGCTGGCACAACGGCCCTGAGTTCAGTTAGCACCTCACGTATTTCACCATGTGGCAGCAGCTGGCAGAGCCGCAGCATTGAGCAACGTGGCCAGCTCATCTTGCTGCTCTGTGTGCTGGGTGGGCGCCTGACAGCTCAGAGGGTCCTTATCAGCAGTGAGGGGGCACCACTTAGCGAGGGTCTATAGGAAACAACTGGAGGAGCAACTCAGGCTTGTGTGAACTGTTGAAGGGGTCTGCTTAAAAATTAAAATTGTAATGGTGGAACTGGTGGAACTGGCCTCCTGACCAGGATGGTGGATGGAGCAGAATGGCTATTGGAACAACATGCTCCTCCAGACCACCTGGTAAGGTGGCAGCATCCAGGAGCTGGAGCACCCTTGTGCCTACCAGTTGGTCAGACTGGGTAGAGAAGTCCTGAAGCACAACCCTAATGGATGCCATGGGTGTTGCCAGGGGGCACTGTTGAGAATAAGCATCTTTATCTGGACTGGGGTCTGTCTGACCAAGAGGCACTTCCTCGGTTGGTGGCCTTGCCTTCAGAAGACCTCCCCATGTCTGGCATAAAAGGAGCCACCCCTCATCACTAAGAGCTGATAAGCGAGAAGAACGGAGTTCATGTGGTTAGGAGCAAAGCTGTATGCAAGGAAAAGGTGGAAAAATAAAGGGCACCGCCAACTTGGACCTGAGCGCCCCCTGCTGGCCACATAGTAATGTTGTCTTGTATAGCACCTTTGACATCTATCTATCTATCTATCTATCTATCTATCTATCTATCTATCTATCTATCTATCTATCTATCTATCTATCTATCATATAGTGCCTTTCATATCTACCTATTGACTTTGTTATCCTTCCTTTCTATCCATTTTTCCCAATGACCTTCATCAACAGTTCATCCTCCTCCTTGGCACCTGCTTCTTGCCTTCTCTAAGCATTGCATTGGTGCCCAGTCAACTCACCATGTTCTGCATTTTCATATCCAGCACAGTCCAGCAGTTTGGTGCCCCTAATTCTTCTTCTTCTTCTTCGCTCCTCGTCCCACTGAGGCAGATGTGACTGCTGAAGGACAGGTTAAGGCCAGTAAAGTGACCTGTTAGTGGTCAGAGGTGGGAAGCTGAGGTCACCGACAAGAGGAAACAGAGGGAGAGAAGGCCACGAGTGAGTGCTGAGGCTTAGCATGGGTGGAGTACATGGGGAGTGCTCAGTGAAAAAGGTACATTGGGGCGTGGTCTGAGGTGGGGCCAAAGGTGAAACCTGACAGCAAGGTATGAAATTAAGGTGACTACAGGGGGCGTGGCCACAGCAAAGACACGCTGGGATGAGGTTGTGGGCGTGGTCACAGAGCAAGTCTGGATGTAAGGTAGGAAATCAAGAGGAGAGACAATCTGGGGGAGTGGTGTAGTGTGGGGGCGTGGTCAAAAGGGAAGTCTGCCAGCAAGGTGACTGTAAGGGGCGTGGCAATAGCCAAACCATTCCAGGGGTGTGGTCTTGGGTGTGGTCAAAGGGGAAGCCTGGCTGTAAGCAAAGAATTTTCAGTGACTGCAGAGGGTGTCATCAGAGCAGCTGTGACCTCATTTAGAAAGCCACCAAGCACAAGTGTCACATCCACTGAGGACCAGCAAGATGGGATTGGTGTGCCACTGGGTGCCCATCATGACATGGTGACCTGCAGTAAATGAAGTGAGGTGACTGACATGGAGTTGCTGTAGGTGACTGTCGTGTGCCTCTACCACCAAGGGTGCCATTCACACATGTCCTTCAAGAAGCTCCTGCCACCCTAACAGTGATGTGGATGCCAGCCTCTCTGATTGTCCAGTCTTGAGGGGAGGCACACAGAGCCCAATGAAGCTTTCATGGCACGATGTCCTGGGCTCAGAATCCAAGACAAAGGCCGCTGGGGACCTCAGAAGGCCCCAGCTCTGCCCACCTCCCCCTTGAAGCCCCTCTGAATGAACCTAATTATGTGTGTCTTAATTACGGTGGGCCTGGAGCAGCAGCCTGGGAAAAAGGGCCGCACATAAATCTCGCCAACAGGCGCGCACACACGCGGCCTAAAGAGCCTCAAAGAGGGGCATTTAAAGACGACCCTGGGGACCGGAGGCGAGCGGCCAGCCACAATGCCGTATTCTCCTGTTCCGGGATGCGCCGGCCCACTCCCATTGCCCGTCATCTGAGGCCCGCCCCTGTTGGCGCTGCTTTCCCACCACATTTAGGGGCTGCTTTTCTAAACAGCCTGCCTGCAGATGATCAGGGGGCAAGCTGGGACAATCGCTGTTTGTGTGCCGTGAACATCGGGCCACAAAAGCTTGACCTCTTCTGCACTGGGAGCGCTGGCCTCGGCGGGCTATTGAGGGGCACACACACACACACACACACACACACACACAAAAGCAACAATGAGCCCAGCGCTAATTTATGGGCATCTGCAGCTGAGCCTTTCAGACGGCTCTCTTCTCACAGTGCCTACTGTTTCAAGTGTGGTGCCCTCGCTTTTTTAGGGAGGACCCCAAGCAACTGGTGGGCACAAATGTCACATGAATTAGTGTGTTGGCTTTACTGAGTGCTTTTAACTTACAGCAAAGGCAACATGAAGCCAAAGCGTGCCCGATGCTGCCCATTTATCATCATCCATTCCTCTCTCAGCAGTTTTAGTCTTGAGCCTCCTGGCATCACTGTGTGCCACTCAATCCCATCTTTTTAAATGCTGTGCCCATTCAGACAATGTGGCGAAGTACCAGAGTCCGATTTGTCTTCTTAGTTTTGGAGGTGGACCCCTCCTGTGGCGATTGGTGCTTTAGCTGCCAACGTGGCTTTCCCATCTCCCTGGCACATGGTACTTCATGCCTGCTGATTGGTTCATCTGCTAATATGGGCACAGAATATGACACACTGAGCGAGTGATCTCTGACCTCGGCTTTAGTGCCCACTAATC
Source organism: Erpetoichthys calabaricus (assembly GCF_900747795.2). Classification (NCBI taxonomy): domain Eukaryota; kingdom Metazoa; phylum Chordata; class Cladistia; order Polypteriformes; family Polypteridae; genus Erpetoichthys; species Erpetoichthys calabaricus. The sequence goes on from NC_041394.2 coordinate 1,038,924, forward strand.
AGAGTGGATGATCTTATATAGCGCCCTGTGCTTTGTGCTCTGCATAGGAGCAGGAACTTTACAACTACCTGTGGCATCTCTGCCCCTCTCAGCACCAACTTTTGTGCCCCCTCAGAATACAAGATAGGGCCGTATTCATGATGGCAGAAAGGTAAAACAAGACAAAGAGTTGAGGGCAGCCATTTAAAAGCCTCCCCAAGTCTGTGCAGCCCCCTTCCCCTCCTCTGATGCCACCCAAGGAGTTGAAATGGCCAAGAGGCTGGACCACAGACTCCAAAGATGGGTGTTCATGCCCACCTGTGCTCTAAGAGAAAGCATATGACGTGGTGGGCTCTGATGAAAGGCGCTATATAAGGTCGGGCATTGCCATCATGACAGGAAGCTATTAAAGGTGGCCTGGTTCAACGGTGACAGATGTCCATCTGACTACTGGAGCATCGGGCGCCCTTTTCAAACGCTTGCCACTTGATCCTTGTTTTGGGCCAGGCATGGGGGCATTCAGGGGCAAAGACTTGCTGGTGTGAAAGGCGCTATACAAGCCGGCTGATGGGAGCCGCTTACTGGCCAGCTGACCTCTGTGTCCACTCTAAAGTGCCTTCCCTCCCCCCTCACATTTCCACAACAAAGCCCCCAGTCGGATTCTCACGCACCCTCTGGTGGCCCCGCCCCCTCGGCGGTGACAGTTTTGTGAACAGATGTTCCCTCTGAGAGGAGCGCCGCGCATTCCCATGTCCTGCTCTCTCCGGATGAACAGAATGGATCAATAAGGAGGCCTGGCCCTGCCGTCACCCCCTCTGAACACTGGGCTGCATTCATGAGCCCCCCACTCGCCGCCCGCCCGCCTCTCATCTCACCAGCTCCTCAGGACAATTGAGGCAGACCCCCATTGTCTCCTGCCTGAGAATTTGGGAGCTTTGCTAGAGGCTTCCTTTGGTGGGCAGGAAAACGTTAATCATCTGGCCGCGGTGCCAGTGTTTGAGGGAGGATGACAGCTGGCATTTGGCAGGGCACACCCTAAGCAGTGATGCCAGTGGGGTGGCCTCCTTTTCTATGCCTGTTGTGTGGCCTTTGCCTGTTTGGCACAGGTGACCTGAGCATGACGCACAGTTTCTGAGTTCATGTAGGGCTTCAGGTCACCCATACTAACAGAACTGAGGGCAGGGCTCAACGTACACCTTGGCATCACCTTCCTCTTCCTCTCGTCTGTCCAGCCGCTGGGGTCTGCAGTCTCATTTCTCAGTGGCACAGTTGCACGGAGTGGACAGACAGGCCAAGGGCTTCAGAAGCTTCACTGTCTCCTAGCGTCACACTGGCCTGTGCTGCTGTCCATCAGGGTGAAGTTGGCACATTCTTCAAATGTACAAGTAGTGCCCCAATTTTACATTCCAAAATTTCAAAAGAAGTACAGCTGGCATTAACTGGTGAATATGCCCTGACATAGGCTGGGGTGCCATCCCAGAGATGTTGCTTACCTCAATGCCATTCCATTGTACTGAGCAAGTGAGCCCAAGGAGGGCAGAGGGGTGCCATGCCCTCTGCTCACTTGTGTCCTCTTCATGTGTGAACCAGCAGGACAAGTGCCATAATGTGGGCATTTACTTATGGCTCAATTGTTAGTTATGAGCCAGGTGTGCTGAAAACCAGAGGCCTTTGAACTGGCACATTCTGGCAGTGCCCATTTGTGCCATTGCATTACCCCAAACTGAATCCCCAGGTGAGCTCAAAAGTCCATGAAAGAGCGAGCAGAGGAAGTGGAGATGGGCTGAGAGGGTACGACTGGTGGGAGTCATCTGACCCATGGAGCTCTAGTGAGATGTCAGCCTCCTGCCTCAGCAGAGCTCACTTTGAAGAGGGCAAAATGCCAAACTGTGCCCACTGTGTGGGCAGCCATGAGGCAGATCTCCCTAGAGGGTGAGGAGATGGGCAAATCTCACAGAGCTTGCCACATGAGGAGTGGGCAGTAAAAGTGTGACTAAGTAAGGTCCTCTCGGTCAGCAGCCTTATTTAGATGCAGAGTAATGCTCAGCAACACTGGCATGGTGCCCACTACGCTGGGCTTCAGTGAAGGCTCTTTTATGAAGCTTGTGGATCAGAACACCGAGCCACGATGACCAGTGGGTTTGGGCTCAGGAAGGATGAGCACAGGGTCTCTGAATGGCATCGAGCAGCTCTACCATGCCATCAGACAGGTGCCCACAGACTGTTATCATGCAGGATGCCAGGAGCCGAGCTGGACATGCTGGACAAGGGGCCATCCCCCTCATCGGTCCTTGAAGGCCATTCACAATTCTCCAGGGTGCCAGCTGCCCATTTGACCACTTTAATGACAAGCTCAGCCTTTCTTTGTCATGACTGACCATTTGAGCCCCGCTGCCGGCCTGGTGAGAGTTTAATCCCGTCTTTGTGCCCGCCAGGCAGGGGGGCTTTAGAAAGGGGGGGCCTGAAACAAGCTGCTCATTACTGCAGCGAGCCGAGTGAAAACACGACAGATGTTGGTCAGCATGGAGTGGCCGGCCTGCAGGATTTGAGGCCCTCCGCTTCCCGGCATTTCACCACAGTCAATATGGAGCTGCAATGACGGGACTGGGTTTGGTGCCCATGATGCCAGTCAAGTCAGCCTGGCATGACACACGTGTGAAAGGAAAGAAAAAAACAAACAAACAACTGATGAGTGAAAATCCAATGAAGGGGACGACTGCCACAGAAACAGAAGGGAAGGAATCGAGAAGAGAGGGGATGGGCAGCGGACCACCTGGGCATTCTGGGGGCATTCCCGGGGCAATGAGGGAATGAAGCAAAATACCCAAGGAATGAACGAGTGAAAGAAAAATAAATGTGCCCCTGAATAAATGAACAATGAAATGATAAACAAAGGAGCGTGTGACTGTCACGGACATCTGATGAAAACATGAAGAGCGGAGCTCAATCCAATGAAACACTGAAGGAGGGAATGAAGGAGTGAAAGGAGAAAGGGCTGAACGAATGAGCAGATGAACGAATGAGACATTAAAGCGGTCAGTGTAGACTCAAATCCATGGACGGGTGGGGGGGGGGGGGATAAATGAGTGAAAACTTAAGGGACGGATGAATGAATGAATGAATGAATGAATGAATGAATGAATGGAGATAAATGAACACATCCATACAGGAAAACATATAGGAACGAAGGAACGAAGCAACGAATGAATTCACATACAATTAACTAATTAATTATGAAATCAAATGAATGAAACATAAATGGGCATTCCATGAACAAATGAATGAATGAATGAACATTTAAACGACAAATCAATGGACACATTAGTGAATGAATGAATGAATGAATGAATAGAAACCTCACAGTAGAACACATCCAGTGTTCAAATAAATGAACAAATGAACGTCAGATGAGTGAATGAGTGGATGAATCGGTGGATGGATTGACTAAAGACTAAATCAATGAAAGAATGAACAACTAATCAATGTAGGAAGGATGGAAAGAAGGATGAATTAGCCCATGGAATGAATGACTCAAACTGGCCCACCTGGCTGAGATGGCAGAACATTGGAGCGCCCCCTGAGCCCAAGCTGAATGTTTTTGGGTTGTGCCCCACAGATCAGCGCTGGCCCCGGGTTCAAGCTCAGGATGCTGGGTGGGTGAGGCAGCAGTGCTAAGTCAGGTGCCACAAAAGGACAAACATAAGAATGGAGGGGTGGATAAACAAACAGAGAAAAGAAAAGGAAATGAACGAATGAACGAATGAACGAATGAATGAAGGCAGGATGGAGTAAGCAGGCGATCAAAGCTCAGGTGTACCCTGCCCAGTTTTATGTAGCGCCCTTTGTTCCCTGTGACTGCTGACCCAAGTGGAGCAGGATGACAGCATGACAACGGCAGAAGCCTCAGTGCCAACCGCATTGTCACTTCACTGAGGGAGGCACTGTGGGGTCAGGAAAGGCCCAGTTGATGTCACAGAGCTGGCATTTGGTTGATGCCCATTTAAGAGAGTGGCTTACAAGGTGGCAGCACTTGTGTCTCTCACAGGCATCACAGGTTGCTTTAGGGGTGACTGAAGAGGTGGCTTCAGTTTTCTTGGTGCCCAGCAGAGTAAATTCTGGGGCCACGATGTCTCATGAGTGGGCACCTCAGGATGACCCTGAGATTGGACGTGGTCTTGGTGGCAGAGGGTGACCATGTGGCATACACTCCTGCTATAAATCTTCACTTGGCTTTTCCATTCATCCGTTCCCTGTGACCACTTCTGCCACTTCGGCCTACCTGGGTGGTATTGAGCATAAAGTTCTGGGCACATTGAAGACCTCAAAGCAGCCTGTCCCCCAAATCCACATGTTCACACTGGCACGAGCGGCACACAGGTAGTGATTTGAACCCGGGTCTCTGAGGGTGGTCAGGTGACATTCATTGAGCAGTAACTGGGACCCTCAGTGGACCTTCAACTCCTAATAAGGAACAAGCAGAAAGGCAACCATCCAATGACGAGGGGGCACCATCTGCTTTAGGGTCTTAGGCTGGCCATGTTGGGCACATTTACAGCACACCTTTCTGACAGAGACACGGGGAGAACATGCCAAGTTCATCAGTCAGTGCCCAGGGATGACCGCTATGCCACCCGTTTACACAGTTTCCTTTCCTTCTGGTTAGCTGTAAAGTGCCCTCTGGCTAGAGTTGGCAGCGGGTCAGCCCTCATTTGCATTAAAATGGCCATTTCTGATGGCCCATCTCACAGGCCTTCCTTTAGAGTGAGTTGTAGGCATAGGGTGGCATGTGAGCAGCCCAAAAAAATTCTTCTATCCTGTCACCTCTCACATTTAAAGATCACAAGATTAGAAGGGGATGACCTGACCGTCCACCACCAGTGACCACTGCTGGTATTGGGAGTGAAACTTAACAGATGATGGCCTCAAGCAGCCATTGGAGGCCACCTAACAATATTTACCTCGAGAGACCACCTAAGGGCACAGAAAGTAACAGGTAAGATGACCAAACAGACCACATGAACACCAGTGTGCCCCCTTAGCGTCCACCTCAGTCATCTACAGTCTCACTGCCAGTTGACAACTGCAGCATCTGCCGAGTCCCCATAGTGCTGCCACCTGCTGGTTGGGGGTGTATTATAGTGTAACCCAGGAGGGTCCTGTGAGTGGCACGCCCTGGCCACCACCATAGTAGATAATCAGAGGAGAGCTCAGAGGAAGGTGAAGTGACCAGGGCATAGCTGGGCAGGGAAGCACCAGGACTGTTCATCTCACTGTGTCACTCGTCTAGGTAACTGGGCACTACATGTTTAATAATGGTGACACCTCAGGGTTCAAAGTGGACCAGCTGCGCATCTGGGGGTCCCTACCTTATGGCTGATGCCCATGTAGATGACACTGAAGGGCTTGAACATGAAAGGGTCAGAGGTAAAGAGGGGCACACGGGTCTAACGCTGGGGGTACACCATTTTCACTAGGGGGCAGCAGTGGTCGCCATACAAAGAAGCTTGAAAAGGACATGGAGGTCATGGGCAAACCCTCAAGAGAGGCTGCGCTCTGTGCCCTTGTGCCCTGGCACCTGCCGGGGCCACTGTGGGAGGCTCCACTTGATGCTGAGGGTGTGTGCCAACCCAGAGCTCACAACATCCCTTAATGTCACAGACACCTGCTCCAAGAAGTTGGTCACATGTGAAAGGCGCTATATAAATCAAATGTGCCCTCTCTAGTGGACCATGCAGACCAGTAGCGCACTTGCATCGCCCCCCCCCCCCACAGGTCCACTCTCTAAGCCCGGATGTAGACACTCAGAGGAAGGCTGTGGCCAGTGGTACAGTGACCTGGAGGTGGCTGAGAGTCACAGAGTGACAGAGTCAGGGAACGAGGTGGAAGCCACAAATGTCACCGCAAGAAAAGAATGAGGGCCAACACGCCCTGCCAGCCTGCCGAGGGACATTTGGTCTCAACTGGACACACAGGATGGATCTTCCATCGTGAGGACTCAGGTCAAAGTGCAGGGTGAAGGGCTGTGCCATCGGTGGAGCCACAGATGACACATCACCACAATTGTACAAAAATACTTTTATTTCTCTAAAAACGCAGATTTTTGGTGTCTATGAAATCCAACGCGTCAGATTTACCTTTATGGAGAAAAATATGAATTTGAACCCCAAAGGATGCCAGCCCTCTACCCGACTGTCCGCCACTCATCGGTGAGCCGCTCTCCTCTCGGGCCGCATTAAGATTCCAAAGTTCAGAAGTCCGCATCCCGCTGCGAGTGCCAAAAAGAAAAGAGAAAAGAAAGCTGGAGCCAGCGGCCGGTGGGCCACAAGACGTCCCCTCTCTTCACGTCGTCCCCTCTTAGCGCTGAGGTGCTCGCCGGAAGACCTTCAGGTGACACCACAGGCCGCAGCCCCCAGACAATCTGCAGAGCAAATGAAACCCCAAGAGGGGCGTCGATGACCAATCCAGGGTACAGTGACTTCACGGGGCTTGGTGAGCAGTCCAGAGGTGACAACCAGGGAATCGGCCAACAAGCAGGACATCGGGGGTCTTCGGTGAGCCACCTAAAGAAAAGGCAAAACACAAAGTGAGGGCTTTCAATGCACCACTCAGAGCTGCCACACGGGGGCAGTGCTGCACCATCTAAAGCTCCTTGGTGGTCTCTGAAAGTTGAGAGAACTGTAATGGTGACGTCACTGACACCAAGAACAAAAAGTGGGACAACTGGGCACCAAAATGTGAGGCAACAATCCAAGGAGTGCCTTCACCAACATCCCACCCAGGATAGGACCCCAATATCGATAAGGAGACCATCAGCACTACTAGGCCACAAACCCACCAACCCCAGCATCACTACTGTGCCACTCCATGAGACCCCAAACTGGGGGTCCACCACCTCACTTATTGACGTGCCCCCCCGAGCTAACAGGGGGTTTCTGAGCACCCATACAGGCATGCTGCCCACCCAATTAGGAGCTCACCTTCTCTAATGTGCAAACAAGACCCCCACCTCCAGCTTCATTACTGTGCCACTCAGTCTACCAGACCCCAATCTGGGGTCCCTTCCCTTTGTGATATGCCACCCAGCTAACAGGACTTCACGTCTCAAAAGTAGCACAGGGAAAGTTCAGCAGTATGCCACCCAACTTACAGAGGGTGTCAGTACCACAGTGCCACCCAACCCTGAATCTCTAAGGGACACACTTAGTTTTATGCTACAGTGCCACCCAACCCACAATGTCTAATGATAGTGATATGCCACAGTTGTGATTCTGGGGCTCTCTTGACAGACTGCTGCCCTATGGGACTCCTCTGTCTCTTTGGAGCACACTTTGTGACAGGCCATCCAGACCATAAGACCCCCCCAAATGTCATTGGTTACCATGACGACTACATGACACCATTCAAGTGAATGTCTGCAGGAAGGCTGTGAGCTTCAAGAGCCTGCAGAGCATGCAGCAGTTGAAGGAGCCTTCAGTGGCCACTAGATGGCAGCATTGGGCTGCTCCTCTGCACTCACAGCCCACTGGTGGGGGGTTGGGGGGCTTCACAAACAAAAAGCATGGAGCTGAAGCGTGGCGGGCACAGTGAAAATGCCAAACCTTCTGGTGTGAATGCACACAGGTGGGCGCCGAGGACGGGGAGGAGGGCCATCGAGCGAGTGGACTGGCACGTGAGCCATCTGTCACATCAACGCCCATGTCACCTCCAGAGAGGGGGCCACCCACGCCGGTGTTTAAGCACATGTGGTGCAATGGCAGCTCCAACTGGGTCACATCCTCCGCGCTGGCACTGAGAATCACGCAGACCCGTATGGCCACTTAGCACCAGCCAGAACGGCTGGTCCTGTCTGAAGAGCAAGCTGTGCAGGGAATCTGAACGGGCACCTGTGGATGTGGTGCCTGCCCGCTCTGTGCCCACCGGCCACACTCAGCACCCCATACACACCCCTTACCCGTGGGGCTCTCCTCGTTTCTCTGTAAAGTCGTTGCAGCAGCTTTACATTTCCTGAGTTACTTGTGAATCTGAGGGGAAAGAAAAGAAAAAGTTAATAAAAGTGGCTAAGACCCCCTGGGTGGGCCTGGAAGAAGAGACGCCAAGCATCCTCGCCTGGGTCAAGGCGTTTGGCACAATAAAAATATTAGTGGGCAGCACAGTGCCCGATGCCACACAGCTCCACACTTTGTCCAGGTGGGGTTTTCTATGCCAACATGCCAAGCAGTGGCATATCATGGGAATGGGTGACTCTAAACTGTCCCTGTGTGGCTGGCTGGCCGCTGGCATGTGAGGGCAGTGAGCTGAGTGCTGCTTTCTACCTGGCGCTGCAGTGATTGGCTCTGCCCTGCCTATCACCACAGAGGACTTACTGAGTTGAAGGATGAGTGAAGGAGAACAGGGAGATGGCATCCATCCATCCATCCATCCATCCATTCCATTCAACAGCTCCAGGCTGCAGGGTTTACAATAAGAGTAAAGGGCTGGCATGAGGGCACACTGCCAGGGACTTGAACTCTTGTCTGTGTGGAGTCTGAGTGCCCATTTCCTCTGCTCAGTTGGTGGAGTTTGGGCGTGAGTGGGTGAGTGTGCCCTGCAGCAGACTGGTGCCGCCTCTCAGCAGTGATAACGAGATGGCTCTGTCTTCAAGCACTGAAACTGAAACAGTCATTGAATCTGAAAGTGATGTTCTCGTTACTTACACATATGTAGTAGGTGATCATATTATTATCATCATCATTATTATTATTATTATTAATAATAATCATTATCATCATCACCATTTCCATCATCATTATGTTTTCTACACTTCTCACTTTGGACTTTAAGTGTTTTGCATGTTCTACATTAGAGAGATGGGGATTTCAGTGGCGTCTTTGAGCCCCTCTGTCTTGAGCCGCCTCTTCAGCTGATGTTGTGCTGACCCCAACACGCATTATGTTAGTTCACACAAGAACTGATGTCCATCCATCCATCCATCTGTCCATCCATTACATTTATCTCCAGGTGGCTCAGATTATAATAGCACTATTGGCAGGTTGGCATGATGGAACACTGGATAGGGGTGCTGCCTCTCAGCTCCGGAGTCTTCAATTTGAGCCACCATCTGTGTGGAGCCACCATGTTGTGCCAGTGCCAGTGTGAAGTTCTCCTCTGCTGTGTTAGTTTACCCTCCATTGGAGTGTATGTGTGTGCCCTGCAGTGACCTTGTACCCTGTCCAGCATTGATGCCCGCTCTGTGACCCTCAATTGCTTTAAGTCACTTCATTAGAATGAGAAGAGTGAGAACCAAAACATCTAAGGGTCCTGCCAGGCGCCATCTTGTCACCAAAGAAGTTGCATAAGTGCTTCACTGGAGGCTGCCCAGCAGCCCCTCATGATGCCCACTCAGCACTCTTCATCCACCTGGCAATCATGCCAAGTACTCAGACAGGTTTAATATACCACTTTGGTTGATCAAGATGGTGGTCACGTTCATTTGAAAGTGCCAGAATGTTTTTCCCAGTCCTTCCTGAGGTCAGGGTGGCTGTCACACGTCCCCCACTCTGCCAAGTGGCCATGCACACCTTGACCCTCAGCTAGTTCATGTGGCACAGCAGGTGTGAGTGGCCACTTCATCCATTGAAGACACTCCTCTGGTGAGTGCAATACCACTGGCCAGGACTACGAGCAGTCAGTGCCAACTGATCTCCTGCATCATCTCATCACAGAGACTTGGGCAAGGTGCTCTGTGCCAAGAGAGAGATGGGCTGCAGAGTGGGCAGAGGGTGCAGTTGGAGTGGTCAGCACAACGAGCCCTAATGAAGCTGCAATGAGGGGCAAACTGAGATGAAGCAGAGGATGATGGGCACAAATCAGGCTAACAGCATAGCCAACAGTGGCGGGCATGAAACACGGACAGCTTTATGCCACAATGCCACTCGACGGTGACTAGAGATGGGGATTTCAGTGGCCTCTTTGAGCCCCTCTGTCTTGAGCCGCCTCTTCAGCTGATGTTTCTGCCAGTGAAGTGCAGTCTGATGGGCAAAAGTACACACCTCAGAATGCCAGTCAGCCCTGTGCCCTTTGTGCAGTGAGGAAGGCACTACAGAGTGAGTGACTATCTGAGCATAAGTGGACATGCCATATGTGCCATCTGGAGTGGTCATTCTGTGTGGTGATCATCTAATGATGGCAGCTGAGGGCAGCCCAGGCCAGTGCCAACTTGAACTTGTTCGACTTGGTGACCCTGTAACTACTTGACATGCACTGCCACACCTCAGCCACTGGGATGCCAAGCTGTGTTTGGTAGCCAAAAGGACAGAAGTAAGGGCACCATGTGAGGGGTCGGCCACTCAGTCAATCTCAAGTGTGATTAATGCCTGGGGGGGCTCACCAGCTCACAAATCAGAAGGGGGCAGCCATAATGTTGTGTACATCAGTGGGCATTGAGTGCTTTGGCTGTGGCCACAGAAATGCTGTTGGCATTTTGTTAAAAAGCTGGCACGGTTGTTATGAACCAAAAATCAGGGCAGTTTGGATTTCCGGTGCCCTTCCATTTTCAGGCTCATCCATGAATCTGAACTTGATTCACAGGGCTGGGTGGGGTGCCAGTCTACCCCCACAGGGCACATGCACGCACACAAGTCACACCACCATGGGAGTGGCCTGGGACAGGAAATCTGTTTGAAAAGACCACCACTACCAGTAAGTGACCCCGACACCAGGGGTCTTCCACGGCCACCTCTCCCTTGTGAGCTCTTTTTTGGAGTGCAGGCCCCCTAAAGCCTGCTGCTTGAGTTTGAGGGGTGGGGTGGGCAGGACGGCTATGAGGTTAGAGACTTGGGGTCTCCTCTTGTTTGCTAACCATTGTGTGATTTTTTTTACTTGTATTCTCTGCTGCCCAAGGCCTTTTTAAGGGTCCTGCCAACCTCGGGCTGGGTGCCAGTTTCGATGCCGCTGGCCGATTTTCGAGCCTGCAGGATGCTTTGGCTTTGTGTGCCATTTGGTGTTTTGTTGGTTTAATGATGTCGGCCTCGGCTTTTTGTCCATTTTAGACCCTTAGGCCCTTTAGGCCCTCGACTGTGTCTGCCCCTTGTGTTTCACATTCACATTGTGAATGTTTGGCCGAGGGGTCTTTTTGTTTGCCCATCTAAGTTCTGACTTTGGCGTCTCTTCCCTCTTCTTCTCAGGGCAGCTCAGGACTTTTTTGGCTTTGATGTTCTTGAGTGACCGCCACTTCATCACCTGTTCCTGCCCCAAAAACCCCAAACAGCTTTGGCCATCTGCCCTCCCAGGACGTTACCAAATCGACACAGGCTCGCCAGGACAGGATGGCATTGTCAGAGATGCCACCAAACAATAATCAGTTATCAATGGGTCCAAGCGGGTATAAGCAATGTGCCATGTGGGCAGCTCACCTTGACACCCGATGCGCCAGCAGAAGCTCGTGGCACCGGAACCCGGCGGCCCCCCTTCGTTACTGTGACATGGCATCGTCCTCACTCAGGCTTTTCCTGCAGTCGGGATTAAGATCCACGACCGTCGTCCCCTTCACGAACACCTCCTGGCCCGGGACCTCGTACTTGCTGGCAGCGCCGGACGGGACCCCGGGCTGGCTGCCATTAGTCTGCAGGCAGACGTTGCTGACCTTGGCCTGCTTCTGCTTGCTGTAGTTGTTGTAGAGCTTGTACTTCATGAGGAGGATGAAGATGAAGACCAAGACGGACGCCACGATGATCCCACCAATGATGATGATCATGGTGCCACCCAGAAACTGATCGTGGATGGAGCGGCACTGCTTGTACTCCTTGTCGGTGGTGAAGGGCACACAGCCAATGAGCTTGGTGGCCGTCAGTGATGTCATGCCGTCATCGTACACGGCCAGGACGCAGAGGTCATACTCCCGTGACGATGCCAGGTCACTCAGCAGGAATGACTTGCTGCTCGCCGGAATCATCCTGAGGGGAGAACACAAAAGAAAGGAGTCTGGTTAGCCCGAGGGTCCCGCTGCAGCAGCCCCCGACTGACTAGGCCAGCTGGGCTCATGACAAACCCACCATGAAGGCAAGTTCAGGGGCAGCAAATGCCAGTGTGACACACCCCTGACAATGGAGTGTGCCCATGGTGGTACCTGAGGGCAAAGTTAATGAGGTGGTCATGGTGTCCCCCACATCTATAAAAAAATCCTCAAGTGATAGCCAAACGTGAGAAAGACCCTTGTCATACAGCCTATTGATGACGTGCCACCAAGGGAAGGCAACCAGGGCACAGACGTCACACGAAACAGAATATCAGCCCTACTGTCACCAAAACTCAAAACGCTAACCGCAAATTCAAAAATGTGGAAAACCAAGAAGACTTTCACAACTTTCACCTGCAGGCCACCACCTCCAAGTCCATGAGCCCAGCAACGCTGGAGCAATGGTCACAAAATGGTGACAAGAAAACAAGATGACACCACGGACACATGGAGTGCATGTGGAAATAAAATACTAAAGATGACTGAAAGACTTGGTGGTCTTCAAGTTCAACGAAGTTTAGGAGAGCAAAGAATCACAAAAGCAGAAGAAGCCGTGTGTGTGTGTGTGTGTGTGTGGGGGGGGGGACTTGGGGGGTGATTAGGGTGGGAGGGCATCTTTGTTGTTCTTTAAATTTTATTGAAGATTTGAAAAGAGATGAATGTGGATTGCCGTGTGTCACATTGACCTCTTGAACCAAATCACAGCCAGAGACGCCGTGTCCTTCCTGTGAGAGACAAGCACACATGGCAGACATCAGGAAATGGCATCTCATGACATAAGAATCTAAGTGGCATCACAGGGAACTTCATGGAGGAAATGATTAAAGCAAAGACCATCAGGAGCAGGAGAGCCAGGAGGGGTCAGCAGGGGAGGACTTGGATAAGAGGGGCAGGGGCTCAAACTACAAGACGTGAGGGAGAGGGCATTAAACTAAACGTACATAGAGTGGACTATGGAAGGGGCTGATTAGCAGTGGGCAGAAATGTAAGGTAGATAAATATAAAATCCTACACATCTACCTTAATAAAAGGATAAGAGTTTTTGTGTGTCTGTCCAGCTTGATATGTATCTGTCATTCCAACAGATGGCACTTCACAAACACTGCATTTATGCATCCCATACTAAATAACATATAACAGAGACATAGGCATTGCTTTTGTCATTCCAACTGATGGCACACCACCATCATTTCTAATAATGCATTGCATTTGTCATTCCAACAGATGGTGTACCACCAACATTTCTAGTAGTAAAATGCAGTACATTTGTCATTCCAGCATATGGTGCATTACAAACATTTGTAATAATAAAATGCTTTGAATTTATCATTTCAGCTGATGGTGCATCTCAGACATTTGTGGTAATAAAACTCATTACATTTGTCACTCCAGCAGATGGTGCGTCACAAACACTAACTTGGCTTTTACGAATCCCATACCAAATGACACATAACAAAGACATATGCATTGTATTTGTCATTCCAGCAGATGGTGCATCACAAACATTAATATATCTATTATGAATCCCACCCCACAGCATTTAACAGAGATAAAGTATATGCATTGCATTATTCATTCCAACAGATGGTGCATCACAAACATCTGTAATAATAAAATGCATTGCCTTTGTCAATTCAACAGATGGTGCATCACAAACATTAATGTTGCATTTATGAATCCCATCATATGGCAAATAACAGAGATAAGGTATAAGCATTGCATTATTCTTTCCAACAGATGGTGTATCATAAACATTTATAGTAATAAAATCGCATTGCATTTGTCATTCCGGCAGATGGTGCATCACAAACATTAATACTGCTATTATGAATCCCATCCCATTGATAGATAGATAGATAGATAGATAGATAGATAGATAGATAGATAGATAGATAGATAGATAGATAGATTGGATTACATTGATAGATACTTTGGATATAACTGAGATAAAGTATATGCATTTCATTTTCTGTTCCAACAGATGGTGCATCACAAATATCTGTAATAATAAAATGCATTGCCTTTGTCATGTCAACAGAAGGCACAACTCAAACATTAATATTGCTTTTATGAATCCCATACCAAATGACACATAACAAAAAACATAAGCATTGTATTATGCCATTCTAACAGATGGTACATCACAAACATCTGTAATAATAAAAAGCATTGCATTTGTCATTTCAATAGGTGGTGCATCTCAAACATTTGTGGTGATAACATGCATTGGAACAAGACCACCTCATCCCCCAATACAGTAGAAGGCAGCATCCGAAGGTTTTGATGTCCATTCGAACACCTGCAGGGTATGCTGGGAACTGTAATCCCATTAGGCTACCCTTTTGGGTCTCATGGGTGGCACTAGGGGGTGCTGCAAGGATTTGCAATCCCTACTTTGTGGGACTTCTGAATGACCCGGAAGTACTTCCAATGGGCCTAACCCTGGAGATACTCGCAGGTCTCAGATAAAAGGAGCTGAGCTGGAGTTGAGTGTGGAGTCGGGACAAAGAAGGAGAAGAGAAGCGCATTGTGCTCGAGTTCACCAGCCAGTGCGAGAGACGAAACCTGATGAGGGCTTTCTAATTGGAATAAACGTCACATTTGAACCTGGGACTTGTGTCTGTGTGGTGGTGTCTGGGGCTTGGGATGCTATAAGACCCTCTGCAGGTCACAATATGATGAACAATTGAGACACCCATATGGGAATCCATCCATCCATCCATCCATCCATCCATCCATCCATCCATCCATCCATCCATCCATCCATCCATCCATCCATCCATCCATCCGTTTTCTGCTGCTTACACAAGCCCAGGTCACAAGGGCAGCAGTATACACAAAGATGCCCAGACATCCCTTTTGCCTCCAACCCCTCCAGAAGGACACGGAGGTGCTCCCACTCCAGCTGGGAGGTCTGACCTGTTCAGGTGGTCCCGGGTCAACCTCATGGTCTCCTCATCCTTGAAGGCGTCTTAATCAGAAGGCCAAATCGGCTCAAACTCGCTCTGTGGGACATGGAGGAGCTCCTCCTGTTCCTGATTGTATCCCTGATCTGATTCTGTCAGCCACTAAGCCCCCCCCCCCCCCCCAGCTCAAGGACAGGGACATAAATCGACCAGCAAATCCAGAGCTTCACTTTTTGTCTCCACTCTTTCTTCACCAGACTAACCAGTCCAACATCGTCATGACGTCACTTTGATCCATCTCTCAGTCTCCTGCTCCCTTCTTTCCAAGATCCTCCTTCGGGTGGTCATCAAGGCCCAGTGCATTGTGGTGCCTTGGTGGACACATCTCCAGATGTGGCACCTGAGCAGACATCCAGTTTATATGTTCGACGTGGGCATCAACATTGTTTGACTTCCCTAAGTTTTATCCCACAGTAAATGACACCCAAGGATAGGAGGTGCCTTCATGGATTTGGGAAAGGACCACCCGCTGCTGGACAAGGTGACGCATTCACTGATGGACAAGAAGCAGTGGTTGTTCAGATGGCGCTGGAGAACAACGCTGGACATCTACATGAAACTGAGACAGCTGTCATTGCAGATGTCACTTTCTTCCGCCACAGTCAGCATATCGACTGTCAATCAGGTCTTTAAGGATCACAATGTGGAGAATGTCCCCTGATAGGAAGTGACAGGGTGAAGTAGATGAGTCACCCGTCTGCACAGGGCATGTGCCATCATCGCACCTTCACTGCGTGTTTTACTCCAAGCACTGCCCGTCATAAACTCCTTCACGTGTTCCACTTTGTGTGCCAGTTGGCATTCTGGAGAGGACAGGGCTGGGGTGTCACATTCATTCCTTTTGGTGGCACAGGGTCACAGTCCAGATGTGATGGCACAGAGGTGGAAACATCGCAGTGTGTGCTGCCAGATCAGGTGCTGCTCCTGTGGCATTATAACACGCCAGGCTGTTGATGAGCTCTACAGACAACAGATGGTGTCCATAGGGGGACCGGGCATAGTGGTCAGTACATGTGGCCATTGGGGACAATGTCCCATTTCATCACTCGTCTGCAGTGACGGGCTCATCCTCACAGGTCCGTGGAGTTCCCTCCTGTCTGCCTGGAGATGGAAGGTTTGAGACCACCATCCTTACACCCAAATGCTATGACTAAGACTTGGAGGGCAATCACAGCGTCAGACTGCCAGGGCCGGATCAGGGGTGCCACACTGCAGTGCCAGGGAGAAAGTTTAACGTGATGTCGATGAACGCATGCGGCCAAACATCAGACTGACCAGGGAGAGAGAAAGGAGGACAAGGCACAACTTGGAATGGTGTGTGAATGGCGTGTCATGGTGTGATACCCCGGCTACCCGCTGGCACGAGCATCTTCTGTCTCCAGTGACATCGAGAGTCATAACTGAGGATGGATGAGGACAAGTGAGGACACAACAGCAAGCTACTGGTGCCAAGTGCGCTGATCACAATCAGCAAAAGGCAAACAGACTCCAAAAAAACCAAAGTGTGGAGCCTTCAGCCTTTCAATCCGTAATCCATAAGTGGCACAACAGCGAGGAAGTCCAAGGTCGAGGATGGACATCACAGTCTGCCATGCCCAGGTCACTCGCTCTCAGTCCTGTCTCTCCTGCTCACCCATCGATGTGCCCAGCAAATGAGGTCCACCGACTGCCTCCCACCCCAACTAACCCTCTTCGGTGTCCACTGGGACACCCTCTCACTCACCAGCTTTAACTGTGGGACCCTGGAGCTCACGCTGTCCCTTTGAAATTGAAAGTGTTTGAAGTGAGATGTCACAGGAGCTGCTGGAAAGCCGGACGGGGACAAATGGTTAGAAATGAAACGATTTGAGAAGACCCTAAACAGAAAATAAAAAAAAATCATTGGGGACGTTATTAAGGAACTTAATGTGTCACTTTGGGCACACATGCGGGAAAGGGGAGGAGAGAAAAAGAAAGAAAGTGGAAACAGCCAGCAGGGAGAGCAGCAAGGAGATGGAATGGTGACATCAAAGAATGACTGGAAGAAGGAGGACGGATAGCAGGAAAGATAGGTAAGGAAGAAAAATAGAAAAGGAGTCTGGAAAAGAAGGAAAAACACCAGTGGCCTCCACTGACCCTGGAAAGAGCTCTGTATGGATGGATGGATGGATGGAAGGAGGGAGGGAGCAAAGGATGGATGGATGTAGGGGGCAAGGGATGGATGGATGGAGAAAGGGAGGGAGGGAGGGAGGGATGGATGGAGGAGGTGAGGGATGAAGGGATGGATGGAGGGAGCGAGGGATGGATGGAGGGAGGGAGCAAGGGATGGATGGATGGAGGGAGGGAGGGAGCGAGGGATGGATTGATGGATGAATGGATGGAGGGTGTGAGGGATGGATGGATGGAGAGAGGGAGGGAGGGAGGGATGGATGGAGGAGGTGAGGGATGGATAGATGGATGGATGGATGGATGGATGGATGGATGGATGGCATGAGGGATGGATGGATGGAGAGAGGGAGGGAGGGAGGGATGGATGGAGGAGGTGAGGGATGGATAGATGGATGGATGGATGGCATGAGGGATGGATGGATGGATGGATGGATGGAGGGAGCGAGGTATGGAGTTATGATTGGGTCACTCAGTTTCGCTGTGACAAGTTGTGCTTAGCCTACTGCTCTGACTGCTGTGAAATTCACTTTGGCTTTTCATTTGGGTTCCTCAGTAGGAGTTCACTGCCATTTGGTGGTCTTTGAATCATGAAGAACGCCTGTGGCCAGAACCTTGATGTTGATCTTAATCCTCTAATAATCTGAGGTAGCAGCAACATGACCCGTGGTCAAAGTGACCACAAATCCAAGTGACACGGCAGAAGGCAAACGAAGAGCAGCGGGACCTGGTGAGCGTCAAGCAAATCGCAGAAGCCAATGATAGGATGAAAAATGAAAAGCAATAAGTGGACACAACCTTGAGCACCACAGACAAGCAAAACATGATCCTGAATGTGGAGAAGTTGAGCAGAAGGCAACCATGCTGGGAGACAAGGTCTGGGAAAAAGAGGGACCCTCAAGCCCGTACTGGTGAAATGTGCAGGTTAGGATACTAAAGTTGGAGGAATGGAAGACCCTGAGGAGAGCACAGAAACAATTCAAGAAGACCTGGACACGCTTCAGTACTGGGCAAACACTTGGACCACGAAGTTCAATATAGAAAAGTGTAAAGTGGTACATGTGGCCCAAAGGGATGCCAATTATAAAGACAAGATGGGGGACACTGAGCCATCAGAAGAGACCTCTGAAAAGGATGTAGGGGTTTATGTTGACACAATGCTCTCATCATTTAGAAGAAAACAAAACGTTGGCTTACATCATAAAATGTCTCAAAATGGAGGGATGATGTGCTCCGACTACATAATGCACTGGTGAGACCACATCTGGACTGCTGTGTGTGTGCAGCTCTGGTCACCACACTACAAGAAAGACATAGCAGCATGTGAAGCTGTGCAGAGGAGAGCAGCCAGGTGCATCATGGGACTTAAGGACAGAGGAGGAGACAGCGTGGGCACCTGACCAGGGTCTTCAAAATCTGCAAAGGTATTGATAAAGAAGACCCAGCAGAATTCCTTCAGCTTTAGGGGGGAACTGAGCACTCGAGGACGTCACTGGAAGTTAAGGGGACGTGCAGTGAGGGCTGAAGGCAGAGAGAACTTCTTTACACAAAGAGTTGTGGGAGTCTAGAAGATGAAGCAGAAACCTTGACAGCCTCTAAGAGCATGGGAAAGGCACTATATAAATAACCTTTATTATTATTATTATTATTATTAAGAAGGATCTGGATGAAACATTAGCTAAACACGCCACCTTGTCAGGCTGAAAGGTCTCCTCTCATTTGTCAGATTTCTTATATTCTTTCTGTATGTTCTTATGTGCTGATAATCCTCTTGGACACGATACATATGTGATCTGACTTCATAATCATGTGCAAGTATTGCTTTAATTGATCATCAAACATAATTAAACATAAATGAAGGATGACAAAGTGACCTGTGGTGACGTGTTTACAGCAATGTGCCAGTAAAACTAAAAGCAAATTGTCCTTAATGACATAAAGAAAAGAAAAAAATACCGGCGACATCTGCTGTGAGTCAAGCAAATCGCAGAAGGTCCTTTAGTGATGAAGAACGACTAGGAACGAGGAGACAAGACGCTGAAGCACATCGACAAGCAAGAAGTCAACCAGAATGCCCAGCAATGGAGTGGCAAACAAACACGACGGCTTGCAGGCCCGCTAGACAAAATCGAAGAAGAGGAACGCATGGCGACAGACCAGGAGATCATCAAAGAGTCGAAGCGCCCCACCATATGAAAGCATCGCTCTTACATCTTTGATTCGCTGACCGTTTTTCAACTTTGTGCCCCAGCAGAAGTAAATGTTAAAAAAGCACATTTACTGTTCGTCACACTCGGTCCAACTGGCACCTCAAGTGGAAACCCCAAAGTGCGGGGTGGAGGAGGAGGCTTCTACTGTCCACATCAGGTCGGGGGTCCCCATGGAGCTTTGAGAGTCCACTTTTATTAACATCACATCAGAGGCAAGGGGTCCCCCCCTCCAGAGTTTGAAGGAGGACCAATGATGGGGACAGTCCCAGCCTCTTTGGTCTTTCACCCTCAGGATGTGGCATTTCCTACTCTTGACCTCAGGGTGTCACTCCTGGTCCACCTAACGCGCTGTTGACTGCCAGGCTTGCCACTTATTCAGAACAACAATAACAATGAATAACAAGTAAATGAAATGCAAATACAAACACATAAAAACAAATCCCTGAGAGCCAATCCTCAAATCAGGGCATGATCAGCGTGTGCCAGATCACCACTGGCACCAAAGGGAGAAGCCGGGAAATCAGCGAGATATCCTCGACATAACAAGGATGAAAGGCCAAAGAAGAGATGGCATTATGATAATGAGAAACAGGCAAACGAGTCTGAAACTCGTATCTGGAAAGAAAGGGGCACGCATGGCCTGGCCTGGCATACCAGCTCTTTACTGCCCAACCAGCTTTCTCACATCCATTCTGGCGTTTGTCAGAAGTTGGCACTCCTCGACAGAAAGCCATGATGATGCCAACTGGCAAGTGTCCATCTCCACAGCTCCTTTGTCCATAAATCGTAGTCATGACCACACCCCCTCTGCATTTGGCCATGCCTACTCGTGCCAACAGAGTGCTGTGCCATCAACGTCACCCTTGCTTTGTGTGTCAGCTGTTATGGACACCCCAAGAGAGGTGCCCTGACGGAGTGTGAAGTGGGAAGAGATGAGTGAGCCACCACCTTATGAGGGCAAAGCAGGGAAAGCTCATTAATGGCAAACTCTACTTTCTAGGATACTAAAGAGAGTGGAAAGATGTCATCTAAAATCACAAGGACAAGATGGCCATCAATAATAATAAACCGAACCTAAGAAGGCCAAAACCCGGGCACATCTTGTTGTATTATTTGATAACTGCAGCCAATGAAAGGCGCTATATCAGAATGAACTAAATGGGCCTGCGTTTCTGTCCACGTCTTCAGTCCAGCTAGTCAATGCCAGGCACAAGTCCTACATGACCTGCCCACTGGGCTCACCTGAGAGTTTTTCACTACAGCCGTATCTGAGCTTTTCCGGAAGCCCCCATTGTTTTCTGTCTGGACCCCCGATCATTTGGGCACAAATCCCTGTGAGCCCTGGTGGAGTGTGTGAGAGACCCCACATTGGGCAGGTGGCTGCCCGCTGGTCCAGGTGGTGTGACCATCAAGACGGCGTTTTCTGCTTTCGTCCCGTCCTCTTCTTCACTGCAGGTTCCTGCTCTTGGCTGCCACCGCTGGCACCGCCGCTCTCTCACGCTGGGCACAGACAAGTCTTAATTAGCCGTGCTGTATGCGCAGTGAGAATTTTCCGCTTTGAGCCCCGCGCTCGTTGGGTGTGTTTGAGTGTCAGAACAAAAGCTGACAGGTAATTATTAGGACTCGCTTAGTGGAAATAATGAAGCGCCTCTCAGTGGTGGGCCGCGCCGCGCCGCCTTATGATGGGTTTGAGTTGCTTTTCACTTTTCTTATTACAGCAAAGAGGTGGGCCGGCTTGTCACTAAAATCCTCAAATGTCACTGAGAGGGACGCCAAGGCACTTGGGCTCACCGAGCTCCATGGAGATGACGGCCGTCTTCTTACCTGCTCCTCGACCCCAGTCTGCTGGGGTCTACACTAGTGAGGAGTCAAATGCAGCCCCCCATTCATAAGTACAGTGGGGGGGGGGGGTTTAGATTTGCACCCCTCAGTGTGATGGCAGCCCCAGTGATGGATCAGACAGGGATTGAGTACAAGGACTTTCTTATTGCTGGTTATGCCTTTGCCCCCCCCCCCCCATCAGGTAGGGGTCACTGTGATGTGAACACTCCTCAGCTCCTCTGGGCATGAGACCTGTTGGCATGACCCCCTTAAATTATATGACACCCCCCCCCCCACCAAAAGAGACAGAGACAGAAACCTTCCTGCAAAGAGTAAGGAGACAGAAGAACAGGAGAAGAGGATGGAGAGCTCATCAAGGAGAAGTGTGAGCCCACCTCACTGTGAACCTGCTGTTTTGTTCCAGGCCTGTGAGGTGCCACACACACACACACACACACACACACACACACACACACACACACACACACACAGTCACCAGCATTCAACCAAAGTAGTGTGTCTTTAGAAAATATAAAGGAAGAAGCACTGGCAGGGGTTAGCAAACTGCTGAGCCACCCAATCACACCCACAGCATTCAATTAGAAACCCCCACTTTGATGGGTTAGGAGCGGGTAGGACTCAAGGTGAAGGGTGAAAGGACATCACAGTCCACTGGCATCACCTCGGCTCCACTGCCACTTCCTGTCCATCAGCTGTTCAATGAAGACAGAGCCCAGAAGTTCATCTTGGAAACAGACAAGGATGGACCTCACCTATAAAAGGAAGCGTCCTGAAGCCAGCTGCGGCGGTTTGGAGTTCAGGGGTCTCAGTCCTGCGTCACCTGTTGGAGTTTCTCTATCAGTAAACTGTCACCCATTAAATGGGGGTCTCCAAAACTGGACTCCGCTATTATTAAAATGTGATGTCGTTTGTTTGGAAGTCCACCTGGGCACGGTGACCACACCAGGGCAAGGACATAGAGAGGGGAGTCAAGGACAGGGCGGGCAGAGGCAAATCTACGGCCATATGACTGGCACAACCTCCTTAATGCCCGCTTGTGGCTCACCACTTGTACAGATGCTGTGATGTGATGAGTTCACCAGTGCCATTCATCTCGTTTGTCCACTGTGGTCCTGCTGCCCACCACACGACTCGGTCACTATCTCTGCTAAAAACCCACCACTTTAATCCACCTTGCTTTTAGCACTTTAGGAATGGGAGGGCACAGCAGTGTCCCCTCATACTTTGGGTAGAAGTTGTCATTTTAAGGGTGGGTCACTAATCACTGCTGCTGTGTGTTTTAGGGTCCTTAGTGGGCACTTGGTGATGGTTGGCACACGTGATGCTTTGAAGACAATGAGGGCTTCCCAAGAGTGACCTGCTAATGGTGGCACATTCATAGACTGTAGGGTGACCTGGCCGGGCTGAGTGGTCTTTTGGCCGTGAAGATTTTTATACATTTTGATTGTCTGCTGCTTTAAATAGCCTTTTAGGAAGTACGGACCTCCAGCGTTGATGTTCTTCCGTCACTCTCTGCAGCCCACCTCATGGTGAAGTGAAGTTGGAAAGTGGGCCACAGACATGCATGGCGTGCTTGCTGTGGTGTTCTGTGTGCTTCCTAACATTTGTGTGAATTTCGTCCTCAACAAGTCTCCATCTGTGCCCCTCGTTCTTGTCGAAGTTTTAACCGTCTCAGTCCCACCACCTCTTTAAACTCCCTTTAGTTCAGCCCTTCCTGCTGGCCTGCTGTCCGTGGTCCTGAACCGAGCCAGGGTGTCCCCTCTAAGTGCTATGGAGACTAAAGCTGGGCACAGTAGAGCAGGCTGAGGTGTCACTGGTGTGGTGCGTTAATTACCTTCAGAGTGACTTTAACATTAATATTTAACAGCTGCGGACCACCAGACGAGGTCCCACTTTGATCACCTCACCTCTTCATCTGTTTAATCTCTAAAGCGCTGCTTCACCAGCCATTGCAGTGCCACCCAGTTATTCACATGCCAGTGTGTGTGTGTGCCACCAGGCTGGGGGGGTGGTGCCCCCTTTTTAGATTTAGTGTGACCTACCAAGGTTGGTGTGGGCTCTCCTTGGTGAACTGAGCACAAGGGTGGGAGTTCTGTGTGACCACCAAAGGCATCAGAGCATTAGATGAACTGAGCGCAGTCTTCAAGGCATTGTGTGTGTGTGTGTGTATGTGCGTGTTGTGGCAAGCGGCTGGGGGTGGCACCCAGCCGGGAGGCCTGGAAGGACCGGAGGAGGGCTTACACCTCCTCCAGACCACTAGGGGGCAACTGCCCTGGTGGCTTTGGGGACCATGGGAACAGTGTAGAAGCTCAACCCTATAGAGAACAGTGGTCACCGCCAGGGGGCGCCTGGATGCCTGAAGAGCCCTGGCCCTCAGCACTTCTGCCACACCCGGAAGTGCTGGAGGGACGAAGACCAGGGACACCCCGAGTGCTTCCGGGTGCACAGCTGGCATTTCCGCCACACCGGGGAGTGCCGGCAGTCGCTCATTGGGAGGCACCTGGAGCACATCTGGGTGTGTATGACAAGGGGCCACCTCCCTCCATTTGATGGCTGGAGTCGGGAGGAAGAGGAGAGGAGTGGAGGAGCACCTGAGGAAGAGAGGCATTGTGAGAATGTAATGAATTATTATTATTATTAAAGGCCTGGACTTTGGGGGAGTACTGGGGTGTCACTTTGTAAATAGAACAATGTGTAATAAACGTGTGTGGGGTGAACTATCAGTGTCCGCCTGTCTGTGTCCGACAGTGTGTGTGTCTATGTGTGTGCGTGTGTGTGGATGCATGGGTGTGTGTGGGTGTGCATGTGTGCGAGTGTGTGTGTCTATGTGTGTGCATGTGCAGGTCATAGGCCTGCTTTGGAGTTTTAGGGCCAGGCCTACTCTAACTGTTGAACGGATGCCTTTCTTTGTTCCTGTTTAGACACCGAAGCACCAGACCTCCCCCCTAAACACTCCATCTTTCAGATGTTCATCTGGTCACCAAGCTCTGCCCACACAGATTATTGGTGCCAGTCCTTAACGGCTCCCCTCTCCCTTTCAGAGTTTGTCACTTGGCCTTTTGTTTGACTCTGCAGGTCACAAGCCTGCTTTGGAGTTTCAGGACCAGGCCTACCATATTGGAAATTTAGGGCATAAACATTTTTTTGAGCCCGTCCCACCCTGCTCTCCCAGTAAAGACTCCATCCCTAGGTGCCCACTAAGACTTGATTGGCCACCTCGTCATAAGATCATAGGTGTGAGGCCCTAACCTTGACACCCGGGCTGGGACCCACCGGCGGCTCACCTGTATATCAAGATGTCATCCAAGGAGCTGTTGTACTGGATCTGGTACATGCGGATGCCAGGGATGTGATTCTGGGACGTCCACCTGATGAGGGCCGACGAGGAGGTCAGCTCCGACACCGAGACGTGCTGCTCCAGGCGGCCATAAGAGTCGTTGGCGGACTTGACGGTCAAGATGTCCGAGGGTCCGGGCTCCGACTCCTTCATGTGGCTCGTGCGATTGCTGAGGAGCGGGAAGGGGTTGACGATGAGCTCGACGGGCGTCGTGGACTCGCCGGCCGCGTTGGAGGCGATGCAGGTGAAGATGCCTGAGTCCTTGATGGTGGTCGTGTGGATGTCCAGCGTGCCATTCTCATAGGAGGTGGTGCGGGACGTGTTGGCGATCACCTTGCCATCCGGAGAGATCCAGTGGATGGATGGCTCGGGATCTCCAACGGATTTGCACCTCAGGCTCACCTCCTGGCCCTCCATGACAAACATCTTGGAAGTGTGGCGCGTGATC
The DNA here is from genome assembly GCF_900747795.2 of Erpetoichthys calabaricus. NCBI lineage: Eukaryota > Metazoa > Chordata > Cladistia > Polypteriformes > Polypteridae > Erpetoichthys > Erpetoichthys calabaricus. The sequence continues at coordinate 1,063,843 of NC_041394.2, forward strand.
ATGGGGGGATCACAGATGAACTCCTCCTCCTTGATGCTCCAGAAGTACTTGCCCGTGAGCTCAGGTGGCGAGGCGCAGGTCTCCAGGTCGTCCTCGCGGGTCAGCCGCCGGAGCCACACCAGCTCGCAGTTGCAGTGCAGGGGGTTGCCGCCGAAGCTCAGCACCAATGAAGACAAGGGAGAACCCTTCATCTTGGCGTAAACGGGAATGCGAAGGAACAGAGGGTCTGGAGGGATCTTCTTGAGCTTGTTGGAAGTCATGTCCAGGCGGGCAAGCTTGTGCAGGTTGGAGAAGATCCCCTCCGGGACGAACTCGATGAGGTTGTGGTCCAGGTTGAGCGTGTTGACACTCACCAGCCGGCTGATGGTCTCCCAGGGGATCTTTACCAGGTTGTTGTACGAGAGGTCCAGGTCCTCCAGGGTCTCCAGAAAGTCCTCAAAGGAGCCCTCCGAGATGGACTGCAGCTGGTTATTGCTGAGGATCAGGTGGCGCAGGTTGGCCAGGCCTTGGAAGTGTTCGTCGCTGATGGTGGTCAGCCGGTTGCTGTCGAGGGTGCAGGGCGTGCAGGTCGTGCAGGTCCTCGAAGGCGCTGGGGATGATCTGGCTGATGGTGTTCCTCGACAGGGTCAGGTGGATGAGGCTCGTCATGTTGGCAAAGTCTTTCTTTCTCAGAGTGGTGATGAAGTTGTCCATCAGCCGCAACTCGGCTGTCCGGCGGTCAATGTTGGGGGGCACAAACAGCAGGCCAGTCTTGGTGCACAGGACTGTGAAGGAAGGGAGCAGATTCTGGCACATGCACCGTTTGGGGCACTGCATGGCCATCGTGGGCACGAGGATCACCAGCAGACTAAGGAGCAGCCGTTCCATGGTGGGCACCTGTGCAAGGAATGAGGAAAGAAAAACAAAGGAAGGAAGGAAGGAAGGAAGGAAGGAAGGAAGGAAGGAAGGAAGGCAGAAAGTGATTTTAGTTAAAACGTCAGTGACAGGGGGTCGAGATTTAGGGGGCGGGGGGCTTCTTAGCAGATCTAATGTTCTCCTCCTCACTCTCAGGGTCAGTGAAGGGTCAGTCAGCTATGACTAAACCTGGTGACAAGTCTCATCCGGAGTCACTCGGTGTCACTCAATGCAGATATGCCACCAACAGCCCACCAGCAGTCCTTAAATCTGTGCTCTGATGTTCTGTTTAATATGTGGTGTGGTCTTCATGGCAGTCTGGTGGTCTGTAGGGGGCATGCAAGTCATAACAAGAAACTGGAACTTAAACCTGAACCTGAACTTGAACTCTTAAATTTATAAGAACTTAAATAATGACAATAATATTATTAGCATTAATAATTACAACAATAGCATCACACAATCATCATCATCATCATCATATTCATCACCTGTGTGTTTGTGTGCCTGGTTCAGGATGTTGTGTTCTGTCACCGTGAAAGGCACTATATGAAGCAGTGCCCCCCCTTCCCCTGCAGCTCATTAATGGCTGCTGTTCCCCTATGCCCCCCACTCCCTTTGTCCCTTTGCTCCTCTGCCTCTTCCTCCTTGCCATGAGTACAGATGATGCTGTTTGTGCTGATGATTTTGCTGTCCTCCTGCTTTAACCTTCTCTATTTCCTAAGACCCCCTAAGCAGCCTGACTAACATGTCACAGTGTCCTGAAGGGCGCCCCCTAAAGTGAGCACATGGCTGCTCTTCGTCCTTGACCTCATCCTCCACATGCTGCTGACCTGTCATCCTATGGCCATCTTTCATCTCAGTGGATTCCACAGCACAAACAAACTGTGCTTCAGTGTGGTCCCTCACAGAGCTCCTCAAGATCTGAGGTGGGACACCAAGGGTCTGGGAGATGCCATGGCTGACCAGGCCACAGCTTGGCTGGTGCTGTCACCAAGTTTCGAGTTTCCATTTTGAAGTGATGAGCTCCCTGCACTGTCACCTGCTTTATGAAGTCCCTGAAGTTCAGACCTGAATGTCATCTTAAGGCCACCACATCCACTCACCTGCCTCTGAGCTATTTTGTCACAGGACTTTCTTTTAAATTCTGCTTCCCTTTCCAACATTTACCTGGCTGTCAAAAGGGAAAATGTCACAGAGGTGCGTGTGAGGTGTCACATGTGCTGGAAGCCCGCCGGCATTAGAGGCCAGCCAAGCTTGTGCTGATGCCACCGCTGGAGGAGTGTGACGGTCAGAACGAGCCGACTTCACAATGAGGCAGCCTCTCCACGGCGAGTGCCACTTCTATTCAGACGTGCCGTCGGAGCTCATTAGGAAGTCACCAGTGTATGCCCACAGTACCCACCCTCATTGAGTGAGAACAGGGCCACCCAATGCCCCCAGGCCAGCATCCATCTTTGGATCATGTCCAGGGCTCATTTTGGATTTCAATCCAAATCCCTTTAGGATTTAGAGAAGATAAGGGGCTAAGGAGGAAGAAGAGGATGAAGAAGAGGAAGGAGAGGGCCACCTAAGAACAGCAATTGAGCCCTTTTTGTGAACTTGGAACCTCCTTCTGACAGCATAGACAGTAATTCTGACCTCTTGAAGGCGCTACATAAGCACACATGTGACCCTGACAGGCCAGCCTCCATTCTGTTCTGCTCATAGTGCCTTTGTCACTCTTTGTGACTGTAGCCACCTGCTTGGTGTCTGACTCCATGTTTGAATGGGCCCTGGGCTGGCATGGACTGTCCCTTATGTCTGCTGGCTTTGGGACAACACTGGTCAGTACTGGAATGGACTTTTGTTGTAGCCCCCCAGCATTTAACCTTCTGGGATCTATCTATCTATCTATCTATCTATCTATCTATCTATCTATCTATCTATCTATCTATCTATCTATCTATCTATCTATCTATCTATCTATTATATAGCGCCTTTCACTCTCTATCTATCTATCTATCTATCTATCTATCTATCTATCTATCTATCTATCTATCTATCTATTATATAGTGCCTTTCACATCCCATTAAGGCCACAGACAAGCCCCCACCGCCCCCCCATCACAATGTCTGTCTTCTGTATGGGACGCTCTTTCATTCTCAGCTCTCCTGTCTCACCCTTTCTGGGCACAGGCTGGTGGTCTCATCTCGTTGCCCGTTATTCTAATTTGGATGCCCTTGGTGCAGATGCCCGCCTCCCTGTACTCCTCCTTCCTCTGTTATTCATTTCATTCTAAAGGCCCACTGATTTTTAAGCAGTTCCCCAAATTTTGGTAGCATCATCAGGTTACACACTGCAGAATTTGGCAGAGATAAATACAGTAACTGGCAAAGTGGTCCACAGTGTCAAGAATACAACGTTGGCACTGAGAGTGGGTCATTGAGCCCTTTGTGCCAGCTGCCTGCCCAGCTGAACTTCCCTGATGCCCCCAGTGCACTGACACCCACCTCCTCAGTCCTCATCTTCTAAATCCCTGCTTCAAGGCTAAGCATTTCTGCCATTTGTGCCAGATATCCTCTTAGCCAGTGTGCCCTTGTGCCCCCACTGCCATATCAGCGGCTGCCACACACTTGGCTGGCATCCAACACACGGCTGTTAAGCGAGATGTGAAATGGCCGGCGACACGAGAGCCAAGAGGTGAAAAAGGACACTCGGGCTGCACTGTCTGAGTGGCATCCATTAGTGTCTGGTTGGCACTCAGCACATGTGGGCACAGATGACAAGTAAGTGGGTGGGTTTGATTTTTTCATCTTTGTCAGGCCTCCCAGTTTGAAAGAACGAATACCCGGCAGCATTTCAGCGACTTTCATTTCTCTACCATCACCAAGGCTCATTATTTATGAGGCATTAATTGCGTATTATTATAACCTGCGGCAACCAATCTGTGAGTGTCAAGGGGCCGTCCTCGAGTGCGGGATGAGGGGGAACACAAAGAGAAAGAAAGAAAGAAAGAAAGAAAGAAAGAAAGAAAGAAAGAAAGAAAGAAAGAAAGAAAGAAAGAAAGGGGCACAAAATGGGCATTCAAATAGGAGATGGGCATAGAGAGTCCAGCAAGGAGAGCACTTACAGAGTAGCCAGCATGCCTTGGTGCCACTTAAAGGTGACAGCAGGGACACGGGTGTCAGGACATGGTCTACAGCAAAGCCAGTTAAGTCACTTCAGTGGCACAACTGGTGGATGAGGGCCAAGTGGCCAGTTCATGTTTCAGTGTCTACACGTCCAACTTCATCTGAGATGAGTCCCCAACCTGCATGTCACTGACGTCCTCACATGAACTCAAGTCACCCTGGTGACTTTGTGCCCTGGACTGTCCTCTATAATAAGGTGCCCTCCAAATTCAAAGTGTTTGGTGATGGCACTTGGCGCCTGGCACTTTCAAACAGAGCTCAGTGCCCCCTCCTGTGCAGATGAGCAGATTACACACACGCACACACACTGCCACTCCTCATCCTCCTCCACCCCCCCACCCGCTCACTCCATCTCAGTAGCGCCTTTTGCCCCCCCTGCTCGTTGGCATCCTTTTTCATTCTTTGCCTGCCTGAAGACAAGCGGCCTAATTAGCCTCAATTACTCCCATTATTGTGAACACGAATTCAGCCTAAAGAGACAAGTCGGTGAACATGCCAAGCACACGCCAAGCACACGCCGTGTTGCACTACATCCCGCTGCTACTGAAGCTGGCAAGTGGAGTTCACAGTAGTTCAGAAACTGGATGCCAGGGGGCGCTGTGCTTCAGACCCACTAAGACTTCACTAAGGTGACGCTAATGTGTTCCTAGTGTGCCCCCTGTTATATAGCGCCATTAACAGGCAATCAGTCAAAAAGTGCTGAGCTGAAAGGCCAACGGGCACCGACAACAACACAAGACTACATGAATAAAGAGAGTCACCTGGGCACAGGAACACCATGATGGCAGCAAGAAGTCATGCCACCAAGGTGACACCCAAAGTAGTACGTGACCTGAACTGGACAGCAGCGTCTTCTACTGAGGGAAGGCCGGGCAAACACGAGGAGCCCAATCAGGCTTCTTTGGTGACCACCTAAGAGGGACTTGAACCTATCACCTGGGCACCTGGGCACCAGGGACAGCAACTACTGGCAGCTGGTGCAAGCACACAAATACCTGAGACGGTGAGATTGCTACCACTTTTATGCCTACTGTCTCAGGTGTTGTGCCACTTTATAATTCAACTGGCTTGGCAGCATGCCACTGAGGTTCTGTGGTTAGCCCCTGGCATCCTAGGTTTGTGTCTCTCTCCGTATCACACTCTCCAGTTGTCCCCATGCAAGGCCAAACTGTCCCACTGGGGGTGTCTCATCACAGACTGGCATCCCATACTAGATGGGTTCCTGCTTTGCACCTGACACCCCATGGGCTGCCCATGGCACTGACTATGTTATGAAAGCTTAGCAGGTGCTGTAGTTAGGGCACTGGACCTCAAACCAGTCCTGATGCCAGTCCAGTACCCATTTGGCCTCTGGGCATCTCAGCCTGCTGTATGTGTGGACATGTGACTCAGATTTCTGATGAACGCCATTAAGTGAAGAGCATTGAAGTCAGCAGGTGAAATCGGAAAAGCCACTCGGGTGCAAAGGAGGGCACAATAAGTGGATGCTCCTAAAATGCCACCACCAAGCTGTCTGGTTGGCTCTGCAGTACACCCTCTTGCCGTGTGACATCAGTGCTGCCAGCTGGTTTAGGATGCCCCTGGCTCCCATTGTCTCTTTGCCACACTTTCCGTTTCACCCGCTCAGTGTTCCCAGATTTTTGCAGCCTTTTTTTAATTTGCTGCCACGTGCTTCACAGCTCATTTGCATATTTACCAAGTGGGCATTTCTGATGCTTGTCAAGGTCACTCAGCAGCTGGCACATGGTGCCCACTGACGTCCACACCCAGGCTGCCTTGACGCTTAACCCTTAGCTCTCCTCTCTAGGTGCAGCCAGAGTGCCTGGCAGAGTTTGATTTGTAATATAAATCTGCACCAGCTGTTGGCAGGTGGGCACATTCTGGTATTTTGCCACTCAGACAGAACCTGGCCTGCTTTCATATGCATGGGGAAGCTCAACTTTTTGTTGTGCCCAAATGTGGCATCGTTTCTGATTGAATCCGAAGTGCCAGGTCACACAGCACTGCTGAGCATGGCACATTAGACTTGTTTCTGGTGCCACATGCTCCATTGCTTTAGTTTCCAGGTGGCAGTGGCTGCACTGGCAGTACATGCCCACTTTTGTTTGCTTTTTTGTCCACCTGTCTGGCACCTTCCTCCCAGAACTGTTACCCTTTGCTTGTCCAACTGCCCCCTTTGACTGCCAGTCCCTGACTTGGTCTTTGGCCTTAATGTCCCCATGAACTGCAGGGGTCACTCCTGTTGGACAGCTCAGCTGACCAGAGTGGCTGTTGCCCAAAGTGGACAATTGTACAGGGTTACGTGGCATCACAACACACAGCATCAGTGCCAGCAATGAGTCCAGAAGATGCCCACTGGGCTTTTCCCACTGAGTTTTAGCCAATCTGAGGTGCATTCCCTGGCAAAGTGATGGTGGCACCATCTTCCTTATTGTGAGTGGGCATCACTGGGCCTCCATGTAAAGTCAATGTAAAATGAAGTGAACATGTGCCCACACCCTCAGCCACAAGGGGGCACACTAGAGGCTCGATAAAACTGAAAGGTGGCTCACAGAGCACGAGGGACAGACCTGGGCTCAAACTTGGCAGAATGGCCTTGTCCCAGTGCTCAGCTTCTGTCCTTGTCCCTTAGATGTGTGACACTCGGTGACATGGAGTCAGTATGAATGACTGTAGGTTTATGCCAGGGTCCTGACAAGAAAGCCCCAAAATAGAAATGGGCAGAACCTGAGTGGACTTTAGATGAGCCCACCTAAGACAAGATGAAGGAGGACGTGTGTGAGGGGCCGTCATGGAAAAGAGCAGCACTGGCCGATTGCTCACTGCTTTTGGCCGATGGGCTGTCATGTGCCTCAAGGGGGCACTTCACTAGAGCGAGCTGGGCAGATGTCACCGGGCACTGATCTGGAACAAAACAGACAAAGTAGACAGGAGCATCTGAATGTCACTCATCCAAGACAGTCCCCTCTGCTGGCAGCAATTCATTTTGGAGTCACCCCATTTAATATAAAGAGGATTAAAGTGCGGATTAGACTGGCAGGCAAATGACGCCAGTGGCGAGCAGTCAGGACCCCAACAGAAAACTCAACGGGCATTGTTTGTCACATGGAGGCCACGATGTTGCCAGCTGTCATTAGATGGTATGAAGTGGGAGATGGACAGATGGCTCATTGGTGCCACTGGCGGTGGCTGTGTGCCCCTTGACAGGTCATGTGATCTGGCATCATACAGGAGACAACATTGGGAAATATGCAGTAGGGGAGGCGGAGCCTCGTGGAAATGGGCGGAGCTTTGAATGTCCAGACAGAGAAGGGCTGATGGACATATGGTGACCAGTTTGTAGAGTGCCCATCATGGCAATCTGTCTATCATATAGCGCCTTTCACATCTATCTATCTATCTATCTATCTATCTATCTATCTATCTATCTATCTATCTATCTATCTATCTATCTATCTATCTATCTATCTATCTATCTGTGTATCATGTGTTATATAGCGCCCTTCTTAGTGACATCATCAAATGTCCCCATTCTAGCACTCACTGCTCTGATGCCTCCCGTCACTAGGGGGCGCATGTTGTTTTTTGCTCATTTCTTGTGGTTCGCTCTCAGTTCTTTTTCCATAACCTCATCTTTTCCCGTCTCCCCCATTTCTCCCAGTAATGCCTGTGTAGCCCCCCCCACCACCTCCCCTCTGCCCAGAAGTCCCTTCCTATTTAGTCCCTTGTCATTTCCTTATCAATTCATTCATTTGAAGTGACTTTTAACTGGCAGTGAGTGACCCCCCCCACCTCCCAATAGACTGGAGGGCCGGCCTCAGGACAGCCTGACCCCTAACTCAGTGACAGCCCACAGGTGAGCCTCATCCTGACCGTTAACTCCGCCCCTTTGACTCCTGTAGCCCAGTGTCACCAGCACCAACTCTAACCACACGCGAAGCCCCACCTGTGCCCCCCAAAATATAAGCCTCATTATTTGTCTTAACGTCTGCTCTTGTGCCACATGTGCACAGAGGGTTAATGCCACACCACATGCCCACTTCAAGCAGGAGCCACTGATTTCAAAGTGGTGTGCCACAGCGCAATGGGAGGCTTGGGCTGTGGCACCTTTGAATCAGCCGGGCACACTCTCTCCTGCCCGTCATATTCCACTGCCATTTCTACGTGGGGTCTTTTGTTGCACCACACAAACCACAGAGAGGCCATTAGCCCGAGGAGGAAAACAAAGCTGCCAATGTGTGCCCACGATGCTCCTCTGAGCAGTCAGTGACACCTTAGATAGGGTGGCACTTGGGTGCAAAACTCCCATATGAAACATGCTGTGGCCCTTGATGGGCAGAGGTACATGTGACGTTCTGTGGCCCCTGACAGCTTGGGTTAAAGGAGGAGGGCACTGGTCTACTTAGGCAGTGCTGTCTTTGAGTTGCATGGTGTTTCTCGACAAGTTTGAGCACTGGCATGCTGGTCAGTGGGCACCAATCATCACTTCCAGCCATGCTTTGGTTACTGCTTCTGTCCATCTCAGAGTGGCCATTCCAGTTTTGATTTACCAACGACTTTGAACCATCAACTTCTCTCACACAAGCATCCATCCATCCATCCATCCATCCATCCATCCATCCATCCATCCATCCATCCATACTGACAGAGTTGCTGAAATAACTGCTGTGCCAGAGGCAATGGATACAGCACTGGGTGAGATGGCAGATCACTACACTTGGCACAGCCACTCACCCAGGCCAGCATGTGTCCCTAACACACACACCTGTAGAAAGCCGGTGTGGACCTGAGGAGAACATGCAAAGTCCACACAGCCAACTGGTGCCCTTCAACTCATATAGCGCCTTTCCTGACTTCTTTTTTCAGAGCCAGTGGCCATTGAACAAGTCCTTGAGGTTGGACCAGATGCCATCTCATGTGTACTTTGTGGACCTGAAGTCTGAGCCTCGGGGTCCTGCCGTGCCACTTATCCATAAACATGCAGGATTAATAAATAATAATAATACATTTTATTTATATAGTGCCTTTCCCATGCTCAAGGCACTTACAGAATGGGATGGTGACCAAGATGCTCAGAATCGGAGCCCCTCAACAGAAGGGGGCAGCTGCACATAAATAATTAAATCCTTTGGTCACATCTCAGCACTTCTGCTATTTGTCACTTGTCACTTATGACCCTATGCTCTGACCCCTAAAGGTTAAACAAAAAAGAGAATTTCCCCTCAGGGATAACTAAAGTTTATAAAAAAATGTTTCAGATGCCAGCCTTTGACTTTTGGGTCTCGGGCAGCATTGGGATGATAAAGTGTGCAGCGGATCACCTCTGCAAGGACACTCCAATGTAAACCAAGGCCATCTGCCCACTCATTCCATTCTACTTGTTGCCGCCCACATCCACTAGACTTGTGCCAGTCTGCCCCCTCCTGTGGCATTTCTGTCCTACTCTAATCTCCTCACTTCCTCCATTGTGCTTCATTTCTGGCTCAGCCCAGCAGTCACCCTGAGGATTGGCAGAGATCCTTGTTGCAGCGCCCTCTGGTGGGCCTGTCCTGTATTTTATACAAGTGACCAGTGGATGCCCACTCTCATTATCTCAATGGATTGAGAATGACGCCCACTAGAGGGCGCACACTGAATACTGCATGTGCTCTTTTTCTATGTAGGCCCTTTCTGGCCATTCCTCTGCTCCATGCCCTCCTCATGCCAGCCTTATGCTGATGAGCCTTTTCCAGGCCAGCGATCCTCCACAGTGTGCATTAAAAGGCACTCGGTGCTAAGCGAAGTGTCCAACAACTCGGCATTAAAAATTCAGGAGCGTAAAGCTATTAGTGTTTGCTACGGTCCATGGGCCCAAGGGACAGCTGTTTCAATATGCCGCGCCGTGCTGCTCTCCGGCTGTGGGATAATTGCTTATGAAGCCGTAAGGTCGGTGCCAACACAAATGTACAGCTGCCACCGCTGCACCGACACGACCAAAGGTCTGAGGAGCGGCCGCTCTTTAGTGGCACTTGCTGGGGTCAACCAGGCAGTCCTCATCGAAGAGGCTGTCAGTCAAAGAAAATGATCACACAGCAAATGTCTGAATTGCCAAGAGGCCACTGACTGTTGTGCCCACTGCCCACAAGCCAGAAAACCTCAGTCTGTAGTGTGCCACATGTTATTGTCCCTGTTTATTTTGATGTCATTCTTCCCAGTCACCTGAGCCCCCCATCAGATATTAAGATGGATGCTCTCAGTACCAGAGCTCAGGTGCCCAGTGCTGCGGGTTCAGATGCTTCTCATCTCCAATGCGTTAAAAACCCTGGGCAGGATGGCATGGCACTTCAGCTTAATAAGCCCAGGGGCAAGGCTGAAGGACAAAAAGATAGGATAGGTGACAGGCACACCTTCCTTTATCCAGAGGGAACTTTCCCATCCTGAATCCACACAACCCTTTGGCTGTGCCAGGATGCCAACTAATGTCAGTGCTCCTGAAGTGATGCCACGGGTGGCTCACTCTTGTTCAGCATGTCCCTTTTGGTGATACGCCAAAGTTATAGAAAAGGCAGATGTGGGCTTCATGTCTTTAAGATGGTCCTGCAGGAATATGCAAGGGATTATGGGTATTGTAGTTTGTGTCAGTTTGTTCACACGATACACTGAATGAACTGGAGGTGGACGATACCAAGAGACACTTGGGCAGCAGGGGGTCACTTTGGTGGTTTATTATATAGCGCCTTTCACATCTATCTCTCTCTCTCTCTATAATCACACACGTGTGATTGGGAGGCAGTCAAAGGGCTCAAATCAGGGTACTTGCATGACCACGTCATGTGACTGAGCTCCTGGTCCCCTACTCTCAGGCTCTGTGCCACTGTGCTACCCTGCCCCATCAATGCCCTAAAATTATTTTGGCCGTCCATTTCCTAAACTTGAAGGCTGTTGGGAGCCAGAGCCTATCGGGCACAATGGCCAGTCCAGCACAGTGACTGTGAAGAGTCCAGAGAACTTCATGGCCACATCACTGAGGACCCCAACAACTGGCCATGTCTCTGAAAGTGGCAGCACAATGCCACCCTGTAACTGTAACAATGGAACTGACCTCACTGAGGTGACCACTGACTGGGCTGATCTTCTTTTTCACTGACATGTGCCAAAGCAGGAAAATGGAAAGTAGGCACACTGGGGACATACAGTGAAATGGGGGAAGTGGGCCATGGTGGTCACTCCAGTGAGGTGTGTGATTGTCGCAGGCTGAGAAAAAAAAATACCACCACATAACAAGGTGGGTCTGAGTGCCCAGTCACCCAGGGGCAGGCTCTGATTATGGCATGATGCCCAGAGGCCCAACAAGCATCTGCCTTCATTCAGTGAGTGGGCAGGGTGGGCATGTGACCACCAAACAAATATAATGGGCATTTTAACAAGCCATTAGGTGCCACAAGGGACAAGGGCATAGCTCAGAGTACTAGAAAGATAAAGTTCAAAGACAACTGGAGTTGGGTGAACTCAAACCACTGTAGACTGGCAAGCTGGCACAGTCATATGCACCCAGATGGCATGTTCGGGTCAGAGTGAGTATGGACCCCAAGAAAGACTGGCACTCCTTCCACTACTGCTTCCTGCTTTGCACCTGGTCATGCCACAATAAGCTCCAAACCCCAAGACCCCAGAAGCTTGTGGAGTGCCCCCTGTGCTGCCCACACTTGAGCATCCCATCAGCTGACTTCTGGCTCTTCCACTGTGATTTAACTGGCACAGAAAGTCAACCTAAGAGTTGAGATGCCAATGTGTAACCTCAGACATTGTGTGCCCTGTTTTTGATGCCATCCAAGGCCACATCCTCTAACTGGATTAGTGTGTGACCCTGAGTGGGTCACCTAACCTGCCCGTGTGCCATCTGCATGATGACGATGGCCAAATCTAAAATGACAACAGCAGTTATTGTCCTCCTGATGCCCAGACACCCACTGGGTGCTGTCTGTTCATATGGCTGTGTTGGCATCCTACCTCCTGAGTTGATGTACAAATTGTAAGGGTGGCATCGCGCACTGGCTCAAGACAGTTGGGTATCTAGATGAGACTTTAGCTTACAGTGATGTGGGCAGACTGAAGGGGGTCATTTGAAACAGCAGGTGTGCCAGGCACAACCCACAACCGATGAAGGAACAAACACTGGCATGGGCTAAGATGAGCACACTGGGACCAGCTGTGGCATTCAGCTGGGATTCCCAATGGCTACGTGTGACTGGTACTCGTCTCCTCAGTCACCTCGCCCATTGTGGCTGACTTGTCCTTTTGTCTTTTTTCATTTCTACTCCTGTGCCAGCCTTGCAGCCCACGAATAAGAATCAAAGCGCCAGCCGCCACCTGTTGACAGCACCTTAATGATGATGAAGTACCTCACATCAGAGTGGCAGTGTGGTCAGCAGACATGGCGCCCGCAGGCCATAATTATTCTTGGGGCACGTCTACCTCTCGAGTCGACTGCCTGGCACCCTGATTTGAATCCTTCTTCATATTTAGTGGGTGGCAGCCATCGCATTCAAGACCAGGAGGACGACAAACTGGGCCAGAAGAAATGCCCTGTTGGCACAGCCAGGTGTCCTAAACCCTGGAAGGAGTCTGCCCAGTGGTCACCATTGTGTTTGGGGCACAACCTCCGCTGGCCATGGGACCTCACAAGAAGAGGGCACAGGATGACCCAAAGTGACCTCTGTGTCCTTAGCCTCATCATGTTTGAAAATGTACATCGTCATCTGTAGGGGGCACTCTTGGGATGTTGAGTGGGGGGATTATTAAAACACAATGAAGGAGTGCAAGGAAAAAAATACAAGAAGAGGAAAAGTGTGTGCCAGTCAAGGTGCCCACCTAGCATTAAAGCAGCCACAAACCCTCACACCATCTGACTTTGGCATCACGCTAGCCCTTGGCATCACGCTGGCACCGTGTTTGCATCCCAGCCGGGTGGTGTCTGATGTGTGCGTGACGTGTAGTAAAACGGCGAGCGGAGCGGCGGCCTCCCGCTGTGAGCCAATGCAGAGCTGCGCGTCGCCAACGGCGTGAACTTGGAGTCATTAAATGAAATGTGAGATCAGATCATCAGAACCTAAAATACAAGCAAATCCTACGGGGGGAGACACTCGGGAGGCCTGGAGATTCACAAAGGAGCGTCATTAAGTACAATTATCCTAAGTAGTGAGTGCCAGCCATGCCGGGCAGTTTGAGGGCATCGTCGATCCGCCGCCCCACGTACTTATCTCAAGCACTCCATCACATTCAAGTGCCTCCAGCAGGACGTCCCCCGTGGCTCATCAGTTTGTGTGTCCCCTGCGCCTCACTACAACACCCGTGGGGGAGGGGTCCTGGCTTCACGTGCCCGCCTGTTGTTGGAGGGGGTGGCACACGAATGAGCGTCTCACATGAACTTCAGACTGTTGACCACATGTGGAGGACTGCCTGTCTTCTTTTGCAGGCCCCCCATTTGTACCATTTGCCCCCCCCCCCAGTCCCTTTTGTGGCTCCCGCGATGCCCACTCAGGCCAAAGGTCAACTTGGGCCCATGCCTTCATTGTCTGGTCTGCAATGGACTTTAGTGGGGCCTGTGGGGGGGGGTCCATTAGTGGACTGACGCCTGCATTGGGACTGAGCTACAGTGGCTAAAGGGCTGGCTGAGTGGCATAGTGGGCCCTGCTCAAATGAGCCCCTGAGTGCCAGCTCATGGCATTTATGTGGGCATCAGTCCTCATGTTAAGGTGAAAGAAACATGGACAGCAATAGCATCGGAGGCCAGCAGGGGGCAGCAGCAGACAGGAGCCATGTGGGGACCCCCGAGACCCCATGGCTGGAGCTCCGCCCCTTTTTAAATTATTTGATAGATGCTGTGATTGAGCAGCTCTTTGGCTTTCTGCTTATGCCCACCAGAGACTTGGTGCACTTAGCCCAGGGGGTGGGGCATTCAGACAGTGCCACGTTGGCCCCGCCCGGCCTGTACATAAACCAGCGGTGACGCCTTACTGTTTTGCTTTTTCGTGAATTTTGGACTTTGAGCATTAGAATGATGTTGGTGCTCCTGTTTCTGATGTACTTTGGTGCTTTGGTTCTTGGATTTTGACTTTTCAGCGTCCATTTCTGTCACACAGAATGCCTTTTTGTTTTATTTTATTTATTTAATTTGCAATTTCATTTTTCAATATGTTATAGGAGGGCTGCCATGTTACTGTGACTCAGGGGTTCCCCTCACCCTTGTTCAGCCTGCTTCTCAGGTTTGGTGCCAGGCTCAAGTCCAGTTTCTGTATTGATGCCTTCTGACACTGGAAAGCCCAGCCTGGCATATGGTGACAGCTAAACTACGGGGGCACCAGGGCACACCTATGGTGGTGGTGTGGCCTGTAGAGGGCACTCGAGGTGTGCAGCCGCAGGGCATCCACTTGATATAGAATGGCATCGACAAGTCATTGTGACACATGAGAAGAGTCCTTAGACTCACACGGTGACATTAATAAAGTGACATCAGACAACATAATTTAGAAATAGAAAGAAAAATCTAGAAATCCAACAAAGTCAATTCAATTCACAGTGGGTCCATTTGGCGGGCTGAGCGCCCCCTAGCTGTTGAAGAGGGCATGTAAATGATTATGTGCCCACGTCTGTGATGTTCACCAACACCACCACTGGGGGGCTCAAGTGGGCGATAAGCACACAGTCTTTGGAATGCTAGTCCCAGAGCAAAGATGGCAGAGTGACATGTGACTAACCGAGTGGGTGGTCAGTGATGGTCCTTGTGCCTGTGCCATACAACAGGATGATGTTAATGACATAATAAGGTTGGCAATTTAAGATGCCTTTTTGAAATGCTGTCATTGTCACTGACATACGGGCTTCAAGAAGACAAGCCAAGTGGACGGCTGCTGACCAGTTGCCCTCACTGGTGTGTTGAGAAATGCCAGCTGTGGCAGATTAGGGAGAACTTTCCAGATGGCCAATGCATAAATGATGGTACAACACTAGAGTTCATGCCTGCTGTGCCAGTTATGCTCTTTCATTCCCTTGAACCTCTGTCCCTCTGTGAGGTGTTTCTCACTCTGAGACCCCAGTCACTGTGCCCCAGATGGCAGATGCCAGTCCTGCAGAGGCCCCTTTTTCTACTTCTATAAACCAACAAACTGGCAAAAAAGGACACGCTGACTAGCCAGTGATTGCACCATGCCCACCTAATCATGCACCGAATCAACTCTAGGATAAGCTGATCCTCTGCTACTTGGCATTGTCATCGTATAAAAATGATGGGCACGCAGGAGAGGGCATTGTGTGCCCCTGAGCCTGGGCTGTGAACTCTTCAGGAGGGCATTAGATGGGGAACAATATGCCATGGTCCTACAAAAATGCCAGGGCACCAAGCAAGGCAGCTATGCCCTCCAGTCACATGACCCCAGGTGGGCATCATGGGGAAGCAGAAAGGTGGCAGACAGCTGTAAAGAGCAGAGTGGAGGAAGGAGAAGATGGAGAAGAAGAGACAGAGGGAGCGTCGACTCTAACGTGTGTGAAGACTGATAAGCAGGTCGAGAAATTCATGAAGTGGTGCCACAGAAAGCTTGGAGGGAGCGTCCTGGACATGCCCCCTAGCAACCAGTCATCATGCCGGAGTAACGGGCAGTGCCCACAAGATAACAAAATGCCAAACCAAACAAAACAGACGTTCATCCTACAAAATGAAGACCCCACCAAAACGAGAGGAGAACAAAGAAACAAAATGTGACCTAACAAGTGGGCATCGAGGTCACAGATGGCATTTGGACCCTAACTGGGCAGGCCACCTTCATGAGTGAAGAATGGATGCCAACCTCTGAGATGTATGATGAATGGGGGTGATGTTGTATTCTAGGTATTACTGGCTGGACTGAAGCCCCTCAACTGGCAAAGAAAAAGGAGATGGGCATTGCAGGCACAAGGGGCACTAAAGGCACCACAGACTAAATGCTAAGAGGCTTGGGGGGCTCAGCATGCCTGGCAGCCCCTTCAGGTCACAGCACTCATGACAAGCACATTAAGGTGCAGTTCAATGGAGGAACTCCAGCTCATCTGCAGACCACCCTAGAAAAACCAAAGGGCCACAGGAGAGATGGAGAAGAGCCCACCATCGGAGATCAGAGGCTGGGAAAAATCAGGAAGACAAAGAGAACCGAGGAGCCCCCATTTAGCTGAGAGCCCCAGTGCCCTTGACACCTCCCTTAGGTTTTTAGTTGGTAGCCCACCTTAATTGTGGCCCCCGTTGTTACAGCGCACCCCACTTCAGTTAAGAAACTCATTTAGGGTGCGAGCCCCCCCTTTAGTCAGTATGCCCACTTTAATTAAGCTAAGAGCCCACTTTGATGTTTAACCCACTGCAGTCAAGAGCCCCCCTTGAAATGAGGGTCCCACTTTAGCTACATAAGCCCCATTATAAGTGAGTGTCCTAATCCAGTTGAGCCCCCACTTTTGTTGTATAAATCATTGTAACTGAGGGTCTCACTTTACTGGAGGGGTCCACTTTCAATTCAAGTCACTCATTTCAGGTGATAATGTCCCTTTAGTGAGGAGCCCCACCTTGGCTGTAAGTCGAGAGCCCCCTTTAAACTTCACGTCCCTTTTCAAGTGACAGCCCCCCTGCCCCCCCATAGGTGCCTCTTAATCACAAGCTCCATTTGAACTGAGTAGCCCACTTGAGTTGAGACCCCACTTTGGTTCTGTAATCGTGTTAGTCAAGGGCCCCACTTTACTTGAGTGGCCCACTTTCATCCCTACATGTTACAGAATGTCCCTGTCACCGGCCGTCACCCCCTGCTGTCCTGTCCTGCCTGCTCACTTGAACCCGCGCTCAGCTGCTCCCTCGTGTTGTTTGACCCCAGGGGATTCTCTCCTAATGTAGGTGGTCTGCAGTGCACTTGTAATCCAGATAGATGAGAAGGTGCCCCCTTAACGTGTTGTCCACTCCGGGCACATCCTGCAGTGTCACCTGTGCCCCCCGGAGTCAGATGACTATAACTCGTGCAATTTATTCCTTGTATCTTCAGAATGTAACAACGGGAGCGGATCTGCACGCGCAGCGAAAATCGAGCAGAAAGTGTCGGCACTGGAGCAGAAAATTAAACCACCAGAGAGACTGAAGACTCACCGGCGTGGCACAGAGGCACAGCTCCTAACTGGCAGGCACTGGCACCAGGCCACCCGTTCAGTCTTCTGAGGAAGTGCCAGGGTCAGGGACACGAGAAGAAGATCATCATGGCCATCAGTTCCTAAACTCCTTTGAGTCAAGCGGGCCCAACGGCAGAACCATCAGCCCCTCCAGTTCCCCCCCACCCACCACCATTTGCACCCGAGTCCGACAGCTCACAAACAACCTTCACAGACAAAGAGGCAGAAAACAACTCAAGAGCACCTAGTGGCCCTTGTGACTTCAACTTGACAAAATGACAAAATGACAAAATGGAGGCCACTGAGGAGACAATCTGAGCAGGCGAGGAGCTGGACAAGCAAGGTGAAGAAGAAGAAGACCTTCATGACTCCTGCATGATCAACTGACAGTAAAGCCTCATCCAGATACTCTGGGAAACAAATCAGGCCAGGTGACAATGACCCATATGGTCAGCCGGTGGCAGTGTGTATAGCGCCTTTCATGTGTCTCTCTTTATGCAGCTACCTAATCATCTGTCTATTTCAGAGTGTGTTTTCATATCCACCCGTTTCTCATATTTCCATGTATCATATAGTGCCTTGCATGTCTATCTTCTATGCGTGGCATATTGTGAGAGGCTTCACACTGGGACTGGCACTCCAGCTGGACTTGTACCCAGAATCCTTATCTGGCTGGGACGCCAGTATAATGGAAGGACAGGGGAACACCAGTTCTTTAGGGCTTTGTCTGGGTGGGCGCTACCTTTGTGGATGCCCACAGTGCATGATGGGAACTGTAGTTTTTTGGACCAGCCCTGTAGGGTTCTGTGGTTGCCACCTGGGGGCGCTGAAGGGATTGGTATGCCCTACTTGGTGGGGTTTGACCATCATCCAAGCCATGGTTTCAGGACACTGGAAGTACATAAAAGGAGGTGCCCACCTCAACACAGGGAGCCAGAGAGGCGCGAGGAGGAAGACAAAGATTGCTGGTGCAGCGGAGGGGAGATGACAGAGAAGTGCGCAGAATGAGAGCTGTGGGAAACACTGACTTGTAAGAGTTTCACACAAATAAACTCTTTGTTCCTATTGAAATAATAAACTTTATGTTAGGAGTCTGGGGAGCTGCAGCGCCCCCTGGGGACCACAAGTGACTTTCTCATCCATCCACCTATCAGTCTATTCAGTAGTGCATTGTGATTGTACAATCAATTACTGTATATAGCGCCTTTCTGATCCATCTCTCTCTTAATACAGTGCCTCTACTTCTCATCTGGCATTCTCTTGTTCCTGCACATTTGATGGTCCCCTCACCATTCTTGACGTCACGTCTACTGACCTGCTAAGGTTTTCATGCCGTGTCTCACCCGTCCCCTCTGCCAGGCACTATAAATGACAGTGAACTCCTGGGCAGGTCACTCTCTCTGTAGGTCTACACAGGCGTGGTGCTGACCTTGTGACCCCTTAGATGTGTCCCGCCACACAGGACCACAGGCATGTAGAAACAGCATGGCAGGGGGCTGAGGCCCCTCTAAACCCGACTTGATGGCATGTCAGGGTGACCAACGCCTCATTCACGTGGACCCCTGCAAGACCACCCAGATTCCACACCAGGCCCATGGAGTAGCCAAGAGAGGTAAGATGGGCAGATTAAACACATGTACAGCATTCTGGAACTCAATTCAAGGTCGTGGGGGCCACAGCCGACCCCTGCAGCACCCAACCTGGGTGAGATGCCAGCACATGACAGGGACAACCTAAGTGACATAACCTGGAAATCTTTAGAGATGTGGTGGGGGGGGGGGGGGGGGGGGGGGGGGCAACCAAAGCAGACACAGGGAGAAGGACACAAAGGGCACTCAGAAGATGATTTGAACCCAAGATCTGTGAAGCTGCAGTGTAGCCAGGGTGCCACGTTAGACACTTAGAATCCACACAATGCTGCAGGCAGTCATTGCCCATCATTTTGGGCATCAGCATCCAAATGTGTGCCTCATGAATGTGAGCGACGGTTTAGTGCCTCAGTGAGGGCCAACAGATGGAGAACAAATGAATGAACGAATGAATGAATGAATGAATGACAGAGTGAGTGAGTGAGGACTCGACCCCCATTAACAGCCGCTGCCTTTTCCTTAATTTTCCTGGATAACTGACTCTTCTAAACTGGCACTGTGTTGGTGAGTGGGTGTGCCCCCTGGTGGACTGGCATGCCATCCAGAGCATGCCGTCCCTGCCTGCTGCTGGGTTCTGTGAGGAGAGACTTCAGCAGTCCAGGACCCCCAACTGTCATGCTGAGGTGTGTTACAATGCCATCGCTGCCAGGCTTGTGACCCAGAGAGAGTCCTTCTGGTCAGGTGGACATCAGTGGTGTGAGGCTTGATCGGAGATCAGTCAGGAGGACAGGTGGCTGCCCATGTGTTGTTGTCAGATGTACCCTGAGTACCACATGTGTCTCACTCTGGTGCTGTGACCACACTGTGCCCAGGACGTCTCCATTATAGCCTTGCTGAGGTGCCACTGGGGGAGGGGGGCTGTCTATGTCGGGTGAAAAGGAAAGGCAGAGCACAGGATGGTGACTGGCAAGTGACACTAAGTGACGTCAAGGGAGACCCTGCCTTTGGCACAATCTGCCTGCCTTCTTTGACCTAAGGAAACCTCATAGCATTTGAGTGGTACAATCAGGCATGCCATCTGGCATTAAATAGGCAGAGACAAATGCAATTGTCCTCGTTGGGGTTTTCTGCATCCTCCAAGTTTCTTTGCTCTGAGCAGTGTTTCTCTTTTAAAGCGGATTTCGTCGATGCCCGCTTTCATTTCACAAGGTGAGCACCCATTCATAATTAATTACATAATGAGATTTAAAAGGCATCACAGCGGCTTTCGGGGCTGGCACCAAAACATTTAAAGCTGAAAATAAGAGTGTCAAGAGGTGCCCGCTCAGCAGGATTGTCTCTTGCCTTTTCTGCTCATCCCTGGCACCTTATACCCTTGATGCCACTTGTCTAACTACAGGGGCGTCCTTGTTTGTAAATCTGCAATTAAAAATAATTAGCCCGGTGCTTCCGATATTTACTTCATGCGGTCAATGAGCAGTAAAACATCTAAATGCATGTGGGCATCGTGTTAAAGACGTGCCATAGTGCCGTCGCTCCGATCCCATTAAACGCTCCACTGGAGGCTCAAGAAAGCTTCTGGGTGCTCAAAGGAAGGAGCAGATGTAGGCATCGCTTAGTGCCACCCCATCATGGCACACCTCATGCTTGAGCTTCTGTGACTCTGAAGTGCATGGAGTAGGGGGGCAGATGAATGGAAAAATGGAAGGAGAGGAGGAAGGACCAATGAACAATACGAGGTAAACCAAGGGTGGGAGGAATGGAAGGGTACATGGATATTAGTTGGACCAATGGACAGGTGGGCAGAGGGCTGGACAGATGGGTATACGTAAAGACAGACAAAAGGACAAATAGATGAATGGGATGATGATCTACACAGATAGATAGATAGATAGATAGATAGATAGATAGATAGATAGATAGATAGATATGAAAGGCACTATATAATAGATAGATAGATAGATAGATAGATAGATAGATAGATAGATAGATAGATAGATAGATAGATATGAAAGGCACTATATAATAGATAGATAGATAGATAGATAGATAGATAGATAGATAGATAGATAGATAGATAGATAGATAGATAGATAGATAGATAGTGTGAAAGGTGCTATATGATAGATAGATAGATAGATAGATAGATAGATAGATAGATAGATAGATAGATAGATAGATAGTGTGAAAGGTGCTATATGATAGATAGATAGATAGATAGATAGATAGATAGATAGATAGATAGATAGATAGATAGATAGATAGATAGATAGTGTGAAAGGTGCTATATGATAGATAGATAGATAGATAGATAGATAGATAGATAGATAGATAGATAGATAGATAGATAGATAGATAGATAGATATGAAAGGCACTATATAATAGATAGATAGATAGATAGATAGATAGATAGATAGATAGATAGATAGATATGAAAGGCACTACATAATAGATAGATAGATAGATAGATAGATAGATAGATAGATAGATAGATAGATAGATAGATAGATAGATAGATATGAAAGGCACTATATAATAGATAGATAGATAGATAGATAGATAGATATGAAAGGCACTATATAATAGATAGATAGATAGATAGATAGATAGATAGATAGATAGATAGATAGATAGATGTGAAAGGCACTATATAATAGATAGATAGATAGATAGATAGATAGATAGATAGATAGATAGATAGATAGATAGATAGATAGATAGATAGATAGATATGAAAGGCACTACATAATAGATAGATAGATAGATAGATAGATAGATAGATAGATAGATAGATAGATAGATAGATGACCTAATATGTATAGAGGTGCTGAAGTATAGACAGACAGACGGATGGATGGACAGATTTAAGGATGGATGGATGAGTGGATCTCTTCTTATATCCGTGGCCCACCTAAGCCAGAATTCCGTGTCCCCCACGGAGCCGAGTGGCCTGTCCCACAGGGGGGTTTACTTTTCTAGGTGTGCCCTTTTCGATACACTTGGGGTATTTTTTGTTTTCCTGCTCTTTCCCGGACGTTTCCTTTTTTCTTTGCCTTTCCAGCTGATCAGATGTCCCCGCAGGTCTGAGTGAATCAGGGGCGGACAGCCCGATGGAGGACACGGCGCTGCTCATGCATGGCAGGCACGGTGCTCTCGGTGATCAGCTCAGCGTAACAAGCTGGATTAGGACGTCACGTGGAGCAGAGACTGGAGGAATGGAGTGGTGGGGGGGGGGGGGGGGGGGGGGGAGGGTCGGTCGGTTTGATGACAGGATAAACACACAGAAAGGGGGGCGCGTTGTTAACACCTGCGCTGCGTGCTTGGATTTGAGGGATGAGCAGCCACTCGGGGTCCGAGTAAGTGAATGATGACATCGAGGGGTCCGCTCGTGACGTAGTGATTGGTGAAGGACGGGACTTTATTTCATGTTCTATTAAGATAGAGATATAAAAGCAGCCCGCTCTCCACTTTACCTTTTGTCGTTTTCTGTTAACTTGACAACTGAGATAAGCCCCCCCTATCCTACCCCCCCCCCCCCCACCACACACACTCTCTCTTCCTTCTCGCTCATTCTCTTATCTCTCTCTCTATATATTTGTTAAAGGTCTCCACGCAAGTCCCCCCCCCAGGCACACACATCTGTTTCTAATAAGACGTCCTGAATCCACAGAAAGCTCTGGGGGCCTTTCATATAAAAAAAAAATCCACCCAACGCTCCGTCTGTTTAATAAAAAGACACAAAAGCGACACTGGGTGTGTGCGACAAATCCGCCCCTCCGCCGACTGTCTCTCGTTTAAGCGCACGTCCCGATGAGCTCTTCAGCGCGGCCCGTCCGCTCGCATCAGCGCCGGTGACTGGAAGAGAATTCGCGGCATTGGATGAGAAGATGAGGGAAGCGCGCGGGCAGAGCACGGGGCGGCAGAATGGAGCGGCGTAACCCCCAGAGGACTCGTGCGGCTGCGGCTCGGGAGCTAACGGGATGACGTTCAAAGACGCGCGGGGCAGCGGAGTATCACCGATCCTACCGCTGCGTGCGATTGATTACTTATTTATCGACGACATGCTTGTAAGCAGGCGAGGGTTTCGCGCAGCCCGCACGCGCACGCGCACTGCCTAAAAAGAGATAAAAGGTGGCGCAACCGGCTGGAGCGCTCGGCTCTCATAATGGATGGACGGACGCACGCAAGTCCAAGTGCGCCTCAGCTTGCATCTCAATGCCCGATGACGGGTCGGCTTCACTGCGCACGCACTCGACGGCTATTGATTACATAAGCGCGATAAAGACGCCAAAAAAATCCATTCTTGCTGCGGTCTGCTTCCTGAAAAATGTCACCTAATATTTAGTCATCAAGTGCAATGGCTCACTGCGGATTTTGGTCTGTTTTTCCAATTCTGATATACTAACCCGTTATAAAAAAATCTGCACGATCTCGACACACATAATAACATCGTTTAAACCGATCCGAATAAAACAAGAAAGAAATAAACGGCAAGGGCAGCGGCTCCGCCGAGCCGTCTCCCGGTGTGTCGCTCTCCCGAGTTTTAGGGAGAGCCGCAAACTTGGGGAGGACCGGCGGCGCTCACGACACGACGAGCGCATCTGCAGACCTGAGGGGCGACACCCAAAATCAGAAGAAGCGGTCGGTCGGTGCAGCTGCAGGGCTGGTGGGGGAGGGGAGGGGGGAACTTTAGAGCTTTACAACTGGGGGGGTCCACGAAACTCCGGGACGGCTTGTCCATCAACAGCCCATTTGATTCCAAGGCGCCTGAGCGGCTCTGCCTTTAAATTGAAATAAGGAAGGGCGATGCTCGAGTGTTTGTCACAGACACAATGGCACCGGGGCGAGCCGGACATCACGTCTTCAAGGTGATCTGCCTGACCGGCGGCGCTTCGGGGAAATCGCACAAGTAGCCCACTGAGAACGGCGACATACCCAAACCCTCCCCCCCAACCCCTCGCACCCCACGAAGATTACCTGCTTAAAGACGGGGCACGGGCGGACGGGTGCCATGCAGCGCCCCCCAGCTTTCCTGACGGCGGGTGGGAATGAAGGGGGCGAGGCGGTGGTCCTCCGCGGCCGAGAGTGCAGGAACGCAGAAGCCAGCGGGCAGCGCCAAGTCTCCTTCTGCTCCTCCTCTTCCTCTTTTTCTTCGTCTTCTCCTTTCTATTTTCGATTTCCTGTTCAGGGATGCGCTCGCATCAGCACCAGCGGGTATCCGATTCACTTGGGGGGTCTCCGCTCAGATCCCGACCGCGAGCCCTGCTGCAGAAGGAGCCGTCGGCGCATCGCTAAACTGTGCGGCGTCTGACAGAAGAGCGGCGCGAGATGAGTCGGGCTGGGCTGTCCGTACCATGTGGAGCAGACGAAGGGGGCGACCGGCGTACTCTGTGGCCCCCGCGCCTTGCTGTAGTCCGCATGGGCAGGCGCCGATCGGGCTGCCTCGGTTTCGTTTTCCTCCTTTCACCTTGAACTTGGCGGCAGAGGATGAGCAGCTGTAGTTGAAGACGGGGCGAATGCCGACGTGCCAGGAACTCTCCGCTCTGTCATCCGTCAAAGCCGGCGAAGACGCCGCGATTTACCAGGGGCGCCAGCCGTTCCGTGCAAGTGGCCGAAGCCTCGCCATTCCGCCATTCCCGTTACAGTCCCGGCTGCCTCTTACGGGTCACCTCGATCGCCTTCCAGCCCCGTCGCCTTCTCTTCACGCCTCAACTTGCCGAATAAAGAGCCGCTCGATCCCCGCAATTAGCGGCAACGCGCCGGCGCGACTTGGGATGAAGCTGCGAGACTCGGAGCGGGAGGAGGCTGGCGGTAACGCGCGCGCGCGCGTGCATATGTGAGTGTGTGTGTGTGTTTCACAGTGCGCGCCACAGGGGGCAGAGGGGGGCGCGCCGTTCGGAGGAGCGCGCCGCAAGTGAAAGCCGACAGTCAGGTGTGTGCGGCGGCCCCTTAACGAGCACCGAGACACACGGGGGCGGCTGAAGAGAAAAGAGGCGCAGAACGGACAGGGCGATCGAACGCGAGGCTGTAGCGCTAACCGGTGCGCCACCCGGCCTTTAAAACGCGGGGGCCCAGGGCGCCAACGACAGGGAAGAGCACCCAAGTAAATGTTCTGGTTGGCAATGATGGCACCACACCACTGGAAACGTGCAAGTGGACGATTTTAAACCAAGGCGGCACCCCGAAAAAGAAAACATGCAATCCATGAAGCTGGCTTGACCAGGCTGATGCCCCCCTTCCTTCCTCGCCACTCACAGCCAATTCCCCTTCTTATTATGAAGTTAATGAAAAAGCACATTAAGGTAGGCGTCAGCTGTCAGCACTCATACGCTGGCATCAAAAATCCCAGGACGTGCAAAGCTGGAATTCCTACCAATGCTGGCACGCTCCAGGCTCTGCCAGTCTACTGGTTTCACGTGAGCCACCATGCCAGTCATTGCCTTCCTTCTTCCAACAGCTCAAAAGCCAAGGATGCTGCCTCTGTGCTATCGGAAGGGTGGCATTTTTCACACAGGGGTCTACCCTGATGGTAATAGAGGAGCCAAAAATTGGCTGACTGGGCAGTGAAAAGGGGTGATGGGCAGGCTGCTGGTACCCTTTGGAGTTTAAACATTCTCACCAAGCTAATGCCCTTCAATTTGGTAAAGTTACCCAGCCGTCTAAAAGCAAGCTGGACAGATGTCGACCCGATGCCAGTCACTCAGTCTGCATTTTAATGCCACTCAGAAGGTCCAAATTCCACCAGGGGATAGCGACATTGTCATTTCTAATTCAGAGTCGTGGGGCTTCACTGTGCTTTTGGAAATGGACACAGAGGAGCTGACCAGACGGATGACCCGCTCACGGCTCACAAATGCTGGAAAATCGGAGAAAGAAAAAGAGAAGAGACAGCGTGGCACAGGGCACTGGGTCAGTTATGTCAGTAAGTTCAGTGGACTCAGAAAGTCTTTAGACCCGTCACTCTGTCACAGTTTGTCCCCTTCTGTCATGTCATTATCTAACCTGGCTAATCAAGACCATTGGCATTGCAGGGGGTGGTGGTGGTGGTGCTGAACAGGGTGATGGGGCAGAAACAAACCCTTGGACAGGGCATCATACACACAAACTCACTCACACACCGATCCACCTAACATGCATGTCTTTGGACGGTGGAAGAAAACCCACGCAGACACGGTGTAAAAGGCGCTCTATAGCGCCCGACCCGGCACAGACTCAGGCAGAGGCACGTACTTAAATAAAGACTCTTTATTATTTCTTCAGCCATGGGGCATGCCTTCCCCGTGTCCCACAGGCCCAACACAGTCCCAAATACACTCACAATTACTCTCTCTATCTATCTATCCACCTCAGCACCACCACTCCTCCTCAGGCTTAGTCTTAGTCCTAGTCCTCGTCCTCGTCCTCGTCCTCCTCCTCCTCCCGACTCTGGCTCTCTTGAGTGGTGGTGGCTGGCCTTTTTTATACCCCACCCGGAAGCGTTCCAGGTGCTTGACCACCTGGTCCTAATTGACCTTCCGGGTGGGGCTGACGAGTCGACCAGCTGGGCTGGAAAGTCCATGCAGCTCCCCCTGGCGGCCATCCAAGCCCCCAACCAGGCTGTGGAGGACTCCATCTCCCATGGAGCCTTGTGCCAGGTTGGGGAATCATCGTCCACCAGGGAGGTATTGAGCTGCACATGGTGGCTCCCCCGGAACAGATGCAGCAGGGGCGTCCCTGCCGGGCATGGGACCCGGCTGTCCTTCACAACGGGAAGGACACACAGACTCCATGCACGGAGGACACACACCCTGGTCTCCTCACGCTGAGGCAGCAGCACCAACACAGCACCACCATGGCGGTCTTCTACTGCAGCTTTCTGCCACAATCGTTGAAATTAAACAGAAATTAGAATTGGATTGAAACTAAAAACCAGAGCCATCTCAGTGACACTGGCATTCAGACCAAGGACACTTGAAGTCTGACTGAATTGCAGCCCATTCTGTTGATCACGTTGGAGATGTTTGGAGACCACCTGCGGTCAAATGAATGGATGTGACCAATTAAAAAGACCCCCACTTGTCTCCAGAAGATCCACAGGTGAGCAAAGACCAAGATGTGAGGCCAAAAGAATTGTGTGCAGAGGTGAGCGACACGGCGGTGTGGAGGAACTGATCTGAGGGGAGTTCCAAAGGGGCCTCCAAAACTCTTAAATCCAAGGAGTTTAGAAGGACCAGCAGACGAGTTGAGGGCCTAGGGCTGACCGTCCAGTCAAATGAAATGATAACTATGGGGGTTGGTGGTCTTGATAAGAGAGGTGACCAAGAAGTGAGTGGTCACTGTGGCTGAGCCTGGGAATAGATGAGAGAAACTTGGAGAAGGACATCAACCAACGAAGAACTCCATGGATATCAATCTGATAGATAGATATGAAAGGCACTATATAATAGATAGATAGATAGATAGATAGATAGATGTGAAAGGCACTATATAATAGATAGATAGATAGATAGATAGATAGATAGATAGATAGATAGATAGATAGATAGATAGATAGATAGATAGATAGATAGATAGATAGATGTGAAAGGCACTATATGATAGATAGATAGATAGATAGATAGATAGATAGATAGATAGATAGATAGATAGATAGATAGATAATAGGCTATCTATCTATCTATCTATCTATCTATCTATCTATCTATCTATCTATCTATCTATCTATCTATCTATCTATCTATCTATCTATCTATCTATCTATCTATGTGCTCTGTGTACCCAAACCTCCCCCAATATTACTAAAGTTTATTTAATTTAATTTAACTTTGACAAGAAATAAAACCAAGCAGCCTCATGGGACCCCCACAGCCCAGTGGACCCCTTAGTGCACATGTCCCCCCTGCCCTGTCTGTAGTGAGACCCCTTTATGTGTAAGTGTCTTGAACCCAGGAAAGGCGCTATAAAGGTTGACTGCATTTTCATCAGTAAGCATGAAGACAATCCGCTCAGCTCAGAAATGGCGAATTCTTTTAAAATTTAAAGATTTTATTCTTCACAAAGCAGTGAAGTTTAAAGTGAAACTTTGGGTTCCATTTCAGCCTACCCAGGTGACGCTGTGTGTGACCTTTCTAAAGACGTCATCCTTCACTGTTAGACGTTTGTGTGTTTTTTTTGTCACATGTCCTTGTCACTAATTGGCCAGCAGATCTGGAGGTTCCATCTTTGGAAGTTGCTTTGGAATATCT
This sequence comes from Erpetoichthys calabaricus, assembly GCF_900747795.2. Lineage (NCBI taxonomy): Eukaryota > Metazoa > Chordata > Cladistia > Polypteriformes > Polypteridae > Erpetoichthys > Erpetoichthys calabaricus. The sequence goes on from NC_041394.2 coordinate 1,091,877, forward strand.
GAGCTTTCTCCTCACTTGTCCCTTCTGTCCTCCATGTTTTGCTCTTTAAGAAATGACGCAGGGCACAGCATGCTTGGGGTGGGGGGGTGCGGGGTGACAGCGCATGAATCCCCTCGGTGATCAATCATTTGGAATGCTCATAAAGTAGGTTTCAGGGGTCTCCAACCCCAACCCGGCTGTGCTCATGGTGTGAATCATGACGAGTTCTCCACCAGCCAGTCACAGCAGTCATGAGAAGACCAGGAGAAGACATCAGTTCAGGGTCAGGTGAGGAGTCACAGCCTCAGGGGTTTGCATCTCAAAGCCATGGGCCATCACACCAGGACTGAAAGGCTCTGTGGTTCTGGCCACAGTCAGTAAGAACAACTGGGAAGGCAGGACAATGACAAGAAAACCTGGCAGTGGCTGATGACTGTGAGGTGCCCTGGGGTCACTCAGAAGGCCACCTACTCATCTCAACAGCTCCACCACCTGAGGTGACACGGCTGGGATGTTTGGGATGACAAGCTCAGGTAAAATGATGGAGAAATGGTGACAATGTCCACCCTGTGCAGTGCCCCTCCTCACCTTTAGTGATGGCCCCTACGCTTTCCTTTGTTTTGTAAGAAGATGAAGATGAGATGACGTTTGGGTAAAGAGAAACTCTTTGGGGCGTCTGTGTGCGTGTTGGTGTTTGTGAATGTGACAGACAGCGAGTTGACTGGACCCCAATGGCCACCACAGTCAGCTGATCGCAGTCCAGGATGTGCAGCTGGCAAATCTGCAGCCACTGGGTGATGTTGTTGTGTCAATTGTGATGCCCAGGGCAGGTACAGCCACCCTAACCCCTACACAGACGGGCAGGACACGACTCTGCCACACAGCACACAGCTCATTTACTTAAACACAGTCCAGCACAAGCCCACACCACAGTCCTTCCTCCTCAGGAACTTCACCCTCTTCCTCCTCCCGGCTGTGGATCTCCAGGTAGTGCCAACTGACCCCTTTTTATAAGAAGTCCAGGTGCCCAACTAGCTTCTTCCTCCATGCCTGGAAGTGCCCCTGTAAAATCCCAGGTGCTTGGACCCTTCAGAGTTACGGCTGTGGGATGTTCAAAAAGTCCAGACCTCGAATGAGCCATTGGGCGGGGGCCGGCATAAGGTGGATTTCACCCAGGCTCCAATGGTTCCCCCCGGGGCATGGCTGGGCCATCCGCAGCCCCATAGGACTTCCACTCTGTGTCCAGGGATGCTTGATGGCAGCCAAACTCTTAATATGCAGATTGAAAGAACTAGCCGGACACATGATGAAGGTCTGGGGCAGCCCCCTGAGCCCCCCATATTGTTTCCTTGGCTGCAAAAGGGCTTAAGTTTTAGTACAATGTGTACAGATTAGAGTCCAAAACAGAACTGCCCAAGTATGGAGGATGAGGGGTGTTGAGGCGGTTCAAGGGAAGTGACATCCTCGGGGCCGGGACAGGAAGTGACATCCTTAGGGCCGAGACAGGAAGTGAAGTGACGTCCTCGGGGCCAGGACACGAAGTGACATCCTCAGGGCCAGGACAGGAAGTGAAGTGACATCCTTAGGGCCCGGGACAGGAAGTGACATCCTTAGGTCCGAGACATGAAGTGACACCCTTAAGGCTGGGACAGGAAGTGAAGTGACATCCATAGGGCCCGGGACAGTTATTGAAGTGACATCCTTGGGGTTGGGATAGGAAGTGACATCCTTAGGGCCGAGACAGGAAGTGAAGTGACGTCCTCTGGGTCAGGACAGGAAGTGACATCTTTAGAGCCGGGACAGGAAGTGACGTCCTCAGGGCTGGGACAGGAAGTGACGTCCTCGGACTGTATTCAGACACAGGCAGAATTTCTTGTGTTTGATCTGCAGATAGAAAAGAGAGAGGTTTAGTGCAACTTGCTGCCCTCTTGCCTGGCACGGAATTGGCATCTTCTGGTCCCTTTGATTGACTCCCAAACACACGTGTGCGACAGCAGAAACATATTAGCTGAGATGGGACTTCCGAGAAAGAGACCAGGGTGCCCATCTGACTTAGCAGCCCAAGGTGAATCGATGGCCTGCTGCCAGGGCTGCTGACCCTCCCTTAGAAGAACGATTTAGACATGGGGTCCTGTAGATGTTTAACATGATCCTCTGACCAGAGTCAGTCACTTGCTCACAACCTGTGGCCCCACTGCAAGCCAAGAGGACTACCCTCTGTCAGTCCAGGAGAGAAACGATCTTGAAAGTACTCTCCCCCCCAGTCCTTCCATACTCAGAGTGTCCTGGCCGGGGTCCGCCACACAGAATCCCGGGGGTATGTTTGCAGCACCTTGTTGAATCTGCACCATTAAGATGTATGGCAGTTCTGAAGACTAAAGGGGGTCCGACGTGGTGATAGCGAGGGGTGTAGCGCTGCCACATGACATTTATTTTCTGTTTTTTATTTTTGTCCCCCATTGTGTTATTGCCAACGTGAACTCGGTCTGAGCACATAGAGAACACAGGGTGAGGCCTAAAGTGGGCATGTTGGGGACACGACAACAGGGAGCCCCTGGGTGAGGTAGGGGTCTGCTGTGCCATGGAAACAGACACGGATATACTGTTAAAAAAAAAAAAGAGGAAAAACTGAGCCTGAGCTTTATGGCAGAGGTGACAAAGCCTGGAAAGAGACCACCGAAGTCAGCGTGGAGATCCTGGTACACCAGATGAAGGGGACGGGACAGTGAAGAGGAGGGAGGCGGTGGGAGCAAGCAGACGTCTTTTATTCTGGGATGGCACGTCCAGAGACTGGGAGACGTTGTGGGATGTTTGATTATTTTATGAAGAGACACGGCTGGGTGGACATTATGGGATGTTTTGGGCTGAGGGTCTGTCGTGTTATTTGTATATGGTGTGTGTTGGCAAAGGGGGCACCGCAGTTACGGCATCCGAACATGGTTGTTGAGTTTGTGTGATTTCTGCATTGTTGATTTATTACATTTGATTCTTTGGGTCATTTTATTTTCGTGTAAATTAATTTTACTATCTGATGTAATCTGTCGGCGCCGACTGTAATGCATCGCTGAAAACGTGCTGAATCGGAGCGGTGTACCTAATAAAGTGGCCAGTTGACTCTTCAGCGGTAAGCCTTCAGTTTTTATAGGCTGCCTTTCCAAATATTTTCGAAGCTGAGGTTTCCGCTCATTCCTCACAAATACTCCTAAAAACATTTTGACCTCTCGTCTTTCCTTCTGTCGTTCATTCGGAATTGCAGGCCTCAGTCAAGCCTGGGGTTAGATTTAGTATTCAAGGCCTCTTTCCTGACTTTGTTTCATATGTGAAAGCCTGAGGCTCCATGTAGGAAGTCAGGCCTCATACTCAGTGCTTGGTGGGACAGAGGAATGAGGGGGCCGAGCCGAGCCACCAGAGGGTGTCTGTGCCCAGAAGACAAGGTGGGCACTGAGTTCAGGCCTGTGGGGAGTTGCTAAAGTAGCGTGAAGTCTTTAAAGGAAGAGGAAGGTTAGAGAGGAGGAGGAGGAGGAAGAAGACACCATGATTGCACTTAGTGGAAGAAACAGCATCATCATTTGAGAAATGTGGCGTAGTCGGCAGGAGCCATCTGGATGTGTACGACCAGAGCGGTGCAGTAGTCGAGAGGGGACTTCTGGTGTGACCAACTGCTTGGATGGCCAATAAGACCATGATGGCATGGTGGTCAGGAAGTTGTGTCATTTCACGCATTTCATTGTGCCGTCCAAGTCCCAGAGATCTCCAGTGCCATCTCTAAAGTCAGGAGGACCTGCTCCCTCGCTCTTTCTGGACTCATTTTTGGAGATGTGGCCCAGCGCTGTCCTAATCTGCTGCGGCGGAGAGGCTGGCGCCCCTTGGGACTCGTAAATCATCAGCGGTTCGTGCAGCCCTCGGGCAGGCAGCCGCTTCTATTTGTATTTTTTTATTTCTTTTTGTTTTCCTCGAGATTGTTTTCTGCTCAGTTTATGGCCTGGAACGCAGCTGATTGAGTTCTGAATTGCGGGCTGTCTGAAGGTCGCCGATTATTTCATTGACGTACAAAGCTGTCCCGATCGGGGGGTGCATTTAGTTTTTTATTTGCTGTTTTCCCGTTTCTGGGCGTCTTGATGTCTAAGTTTGTGCTGGTCAAAGCAAAGCCAGGCTGGCACAGTAACAGTGGCTACTTTAAGACCAGCTGGATGTCCTTCATCTGAATTCTGGAATAATCTCCAACCTAGGAGGCGCCACCTGTTGGAAAGACCGAAAAAAAGAAAAAAATCGGATTTGTTAAGCCAAACAAATTGAAAGCAATCGACTGCGGCTGAGCGTGAGAAGATCAGGAAGGAGAGCCAAAGGACGAGATGGGACTTCAAAGTAAAGGAAGTAACAGAAAAATAAAAAAGGCAAAGACAATAAGATGAAGAAAGTGCCAAGCAACGCAAGAAAAAGTGGAAAAGGCCAGCAAATGATAAAGAAAAAATCATTCAAAACAGCAAATGTGACAAAATGGCATAGAGCTGACAAAAGCAAATCAGCCAGCTGAGAAATAAGAAAGGGGCACACAGACACTGAGAAGAAGGCCGTGGCGCTGACCCCGGGTGCTCTGGCTGGCATCTCGAGTGGATTTTCTTCTATTGGACCTTTTAGTCACTTTTTAATAATGAAATGCTGTAAATATCATCTTAGTTTAAAATGTTGGGTGAGGCTGATGTCAGGCATGCTGGGCCGAGGGGCGGGGCCTCGTCTGTGACATCACGCTGACCCCGCCCACCCAGACTCTCACCCTGCGTTTCTCCACTCTGATTGGGTCTTTGGATTTCCTGGTGTTTGCTCTGCTTTTGGCTTTTGGATTGGTTGGGTTTGGGTTTGGGGGGGGCGGTGACAGAAGCTGATAGGCCCATAGGGTCATTAAAATATTATAATTAGGTAGCTACCACTACAGCTTGGCAGCAGGCACCAAGGCTGTGGCACATGAGGCCCAACTTCATTCTGCTACGTCTGTGGAGCCATCTTCAAGGCACCATATGGACAAGTCTGCTGCTGCCGTGACACTTCGTCCCATCCTGGCCCATCTTCAGGGTGGGATATTGATTAGCCCACCATCAGGGTGTCATATCAAGAGGCCCACCATTACAGTGTTAGAATTCCAGGCCTACCTTCATATTGGTGAGCCCAATGTCAGCATGCCACATTGTCAGGCTCACCAGAGTGGTGTCATGTCTTCAGGTCCATCATGATTGTGTTTTACCGGGCGGCCCCCCATCATGGTGTCATATTAGGAGGTCCATCTCCATGACATTATATCTTCAGAGTGTCCTATCAGTTGGTCAGCCGTTGTGATGTCATATTGGTAGGATGACATATTGATAGGCCCACCATTGCAGTGTCATGTCTTCATGCCCACCATGATGGTGATTAACCAGGAAGGCCCCCATCTGAGTGTTACATCATGGTGACAACTGAGTGAGATGACCCTCAGGGCCGGCAGACACAGCCTGAGAGTGTCATGTGGGTGTGCCCACCATCAGGACGATTTGTTTAGTGCACCACATCGAGAAGCTCACTGCTCTGGTGTCATGTCTGCAGGTTCACCATGATGGTGTCAAGTCGGGCCATCCGGGTGTTTTACCTGCAGGGTGGGATATTAATAAGGCCAATATTGTGGTGTCATATTAAGAAGCCCACCATTACAGTGTTATAGGATTAGACCCACCTTCAGACTAGCATGTTGGTGAGCTCTGGCCTGGTCTCATCCACACATGTTGCCATCAGGGGGTCCCCATCCAGGTGTATGTCCACCTTAGTGTCATATTGGTATTTCCACCATCATGATGTCATGTCTACAGGGGGTCTGTACTAATAAGCCCAACACTGTGGTGTCATGTCTCCAGTTCCACCATAATGGTGACGGTGACACCTGGGTCATATGTGCCAGCCCGCCTTTAAGGTGGTCTATCTTCATAATGTTATATCTGTGGCTCAGTCTCCAGGGCTGCATATTGATAGCCCCCCCCCCACCCCTGCACTGTCATGTCATAGCAGGAGGACCCCCATCAAAGTGATACATCTGCAGCCCACCTTCAGGGAGGCCCATCTTCATGACGTGTCATACTGGTGGTCCTACCATCACAATGTGATATCAGCTGACAGGCACACATGTAAGGTGGCACAGCGCAGGTGCCAGACGGATGAAGGACCCTTGATGGTGCGCTGGTATCAACCTGCTGCAAGGCTGCAGACCTCCCTTAGTAGACATCTGGTGGGTCGACATGTGTCACGCGTCTTGTGGCAGACACAACGTTGTCCCACGTCACTGTGACGACGTCCTCGTCCCTTTCCATGCCATCCCAGTGGCGTCTTGTCTCATTTGAGGCTCACATGCCAGCAGATTCTGACTTGCCGCATTGCCAGGTCTTCATTATTCGAGAGGAGCGTCAGACACGCGAGGTAATTGAAAACATTAGCGGAACAGAAGAACTCCCGGGACGGCGCGCTGATTAATATTCATGGGGCTCATTTACTAAACACGTGATGACTGAGGACGGCTGGCTGGCAGGTGAGCGTAAGACGCCTTATTAATATTAATAACGAGAGGCAGAAAAGCAGCAGCGCCTGTCATCGGGGACACCTGTCTGTCATGTTCGTGAGGGTCCGAGTGGTCAGTTGCTGTCACCTGGAAGCCGCCAAAAATCCAATTAATGTCGACGGGTGGATGGAATTTGAATTCCCTTGGATCTTGTGCTGCCACTCAATGGACCCTCTGCCTCTGCTCCTCGCATGGCTGACTGGTCCTGGTGGTCCACTGGGGCTTCTACTGTTCACACCCCTCAAGTGGGACAGGGCGGGCGGACGAGTCTCGGCTTCTCATTTCATTGGCCGCACCGAGTCACCTGACTTTCTCATCAGTTTTGCAGGGTGCGTAACCAAGGTGTCACTGTCCCCAATCGGGTTGTGAAAAGATTGAACAGACACAGGAAGAGGTTTGGGGGGCAGCCGGCTGTATACTTGAATTAGGGTGCCAGAATCGAAAGGGTGGCTCCATAGAGCAGACCTCAACAGTCCAACAATAGAACAATCACATCAGGCAAAGCTGGGCAGGGACGGGAAGTGACGTCAATGGACTCCGTACCGGAAGTGACGTCATCGAGTCCTGACAAAATTTCCCATGGTTGGTCTGCCAATGAAGAAGAGGGAAGATTAGTGCCCCCTGCCACCCCCTGGTCCCTCTGTGATCCCTTCAGCTGCCTGCCATGTGCACGTGGGTGACAATGTAAAGGAAGACTAGAGGGGACGAACAATGGCTAAAGGCTCAGAAGTGAGCAGACATCACGGCTTAGTACAAGGAGCTCAGTTCACACATTTGATCTGAAAGCACAAGGACTGGAGGAGGAAGAGGAGAAGGAAGAGGAAGAGGCAGGGAGTCATGGACAGATAACAGCAAATGAAACACAAGACGTCACGGGTCCAGAGAAACTCCCGTCTTCTGATCTGACGGGCCCAACTCAGGTAGAAAGCCTTGAAGACCCTCCTTACTGTCACCGGCTCTGAGGATGGTCAGCCAAGACCCCTCTGAAGAGACAGGCGGCCCCCCCATTGTTTCAGATGGAGTTCGGCTCTCTGTTCTTGCCGTGATGTCTCCATTGTGGCCGCTGGTTCAAGAATGGCTGCAATTCTAACAAACTTCCATTGAGCCCCCCCCCCCCCCCCCTTGCCGTGCAGCACTGGTGTCCATTCGGGACTTCAGGGGACCCCCTTTGAAGGCCAAAGAGATCAGTGACTTACAACAACACAGAAAACTGGAATTTGGGGGTCTTTAAAGTCAAGCAGGGAAGCAGTAAACTGGTGAAATGAGCAGGCTCAGTCAATCTGAGAGGAGTGGTGGGCTGCGGTCCCTCTCTGTCCCTCTCTGCGTGTGCCCACCAGCTAATTCCAATTCATTCACCTCCAGACAGAATTGTGCAATCCCACCCTGCGACCTCCACTCTCTCAGGCCATCATTTGAAGAAAATGGAGAAGAGAAAGTAAATTACAGGGGAAGGCAAAATCATCTGGAGGGACGTGTGAGGGGGGCCGGCAAAGTCCAGGGCTAGCGAGGCCAAATGACAAGACGACTGTCTGCTACAAGGAGAAGGAGCTCCAACGACAAGGAGCTGCAGCAAAATGACGAAGCCCACCGAAAGAACCTTCTGGAACTGCTGCTGTGTCTGGGAGGATATTTAATTCAAGAGCTGATCCACAGACACCGACGCCTCCTTTAGGTGGCACGTTGACTTCAGCTTTGTGTGGAGGTCCGTCTTGGGGTGGAGACAGGGTGGGCCGTCATGTCCAGCCATGGAACTGGCAATAGCGGCAAGCTGCCATCGTGTGGTTCAGATTACGTTATTTTAAAACATAAACCAGAATTAGACAACATTTCTCCAACAGAATCCCTTGGATGAAAACCTCAGACCCCCGACTTGTTTCCAGACCTTCACTCATCCCTCAGGCCCATCAGGCATCTTCTTCAACAGCAAAGCACAAATCAAGCCAAAGACCCCCCCATGCTAGTTTACAGGACCCTCCCTTATGCCAGTTCACAGGACTCCCCCATTTGACAGTTCACAGTACCCCCGATGCCAGCTCTCAGGATCCAAAACCCAGTCCATCACAGGACCCTCCATATGCCACTTCACATGACTCCCTATGCCAGTCCATCACAGGACCCTCCATGTGCCAGTTCACAGGGCCATCTCATGCCAGTTCACAGGACCCCCATGCCAGTCCATCACAGGACCTTGCATATGACAGTTCACAAGACCACCCATGCCACTTCACATGACCCCCTATGCCAGTCCATCACAAGACCCTCCATATGACAGTTCACTAGACCACCCATACCACTTCACAGGACCCCCCCATGTGCCAATTTGCTGGATTCATTGGGGTCACCTGCACGATCCACAGAGGTGAGTGGGTCTGGAATTTGAACCCAGGAGTGTGTCTCACTGTAAATGGACCACCGTGGCCCACTTGAGCGCCTCGTCCCGTCCACATGCCACCGTAACGATTTGCACGTCAGATTATGGAGGCCCGTCAGTAAGCAGCTCAAGTGAGAAAGACGGCGCGCTGTAAATATCAGGGCCTTCAAGATGGAGGGCAGACGCCCGCACTTATCATTTTCTAACGAGCCGAGGCTCCATAATTAATAAGCGCCAGCGCAGCCCCCTGATGCACTTCACTGATGAGGAGCAGAGGTCCCCAAACATAATTAGAAAGCAAAGAAATCAATGGCGTGCGTGGCGCATGTGGGCACCTGGCATTGAGAAGTTGTCAGTTACTCCGAGAGCTAATGAGCCGCGCAGCGACGTTTGTACGTCTAGAAGGGGGCTGGCGGGCGGGCGTTCAAACTACGCTGGGGGAAATGTTGCTACCTGGCTGGGGGGGCTGTAATGGAGGGAAGTGCAAGAATGGAGGCACCAGAAGATCAGGAAGAACAATTAACGAACGGACAGTTCATGCCCCAGACCAAGAGGTGGCACCCGCAGTGCAGAAGGACAACCCTGTTGGGGACTCTGGGTGTCGCCAGGGGGCTCTGTGGGATGAGGACACTCGGGGGGAACATCTCTATATTCATAAAATCCAACTTGTCTGTCTGTCTGAAATACTTCCTGGATTTCTTTTGGGTTTTTTTGTACAATTTGCTGGAACATTCCGGATGATTTTGTGACTTCTGCCATCGCGTTAAGATTCAGAGTTCACTTGCAGGAGTGACTGAGTCACCCTGAGAAAGAGAGAGGGGCTGAGGGCCGAGGGAGGGGGAGCTGGGCGGGGCCTTCCTCGCAACTGTGGGCGGAGCCACAGGGGAACGGCTAGTAAATAATAGAAGCAAGAACAATAGAGAAATAAAGAATGAAATAAAGAGAGAAATGAGGATCGGGATATGAACGACCTTAGCCACGTTTAAGCACTAAGCTTTCCTAGAACCTTCACAGAAATGCTATGAAACACTGACGACCAAAGACAGGAAACGAGAATCCCCCCCGTCGATAAGGGTCCTGGAGACTCAGTCCAAAGTCGATTTTCTTTTTCTTTATCTCAAACGTTTTTTCTTTTCATCGCAACATACGGGTTGTAATAAGGCAATAAAAAAACAGATCCACAAAGTCGAAAAGAGGTGGGGAATCGGCCCGTATGATGTCCAGCGGACGTTATGAAAAATAGCAATGAAAGCCTTTGATGATCTACGGTGGAGAAATGGCGTTAGTAATACAGAAAATGGAGGTCGGATGTGATGTGGCGGCAGGAAATGATGTCAAAACTGTTGGATGGAAGTGGCAACATTGGGAAGGAACCAGGAAGTGATGTCATCATGAGAGAGACCAGAAAGTGAGATCATCAGCAGCTGTCAGAAAGCTTTGTGAATCCTGAAGAGGTGAAGGTTTTGATTTCTTCTTTGGTTCTAATAAAAGAGAGAGCGAGGCGTTGGTAACATAAATCAACCAAACCTTCATCTCGCGATGCTTCACTCACCTCAGGGCTTGCTGACTGCCTCCTAAGCACACGTATGTGACAGGGTGGACCCCCAGCTCCTCTTGTTTGTGACACCGGATAGCAGAGCAGGTAAGTCACTTCACCCCCTCAGCTCTCCTGTCGGGGGCCACAGCCCTCGTGAAGCTTTCTCAGCTGCTTCTGTCCTGCTCCTGATGGCTCTTCATGTCCTCCTCCCTCCATCAGTGCCCAATGACTGAAGGGCTTTGCCCAAAGATCAGCCTCCGTGCTGCCTCTGCTGGTAGCCGCCTTGCCCTCAGTCACTTACTAGTCTCTCATACTCTTCCTACGGGACCACCAGCTGGGACAACTTGTTGGGTGGGTTCTCAGGAAAGGACGACATCTGCTACCCACTGTGGGAATTTCAGCTGTCCCTCCATGTCCATCATCAGAGCCCAAGATTCCTGCAGACGTCCTACCTGGAGATTGCACCTGCTCACCTGATCTCATGGAGGTGATGGCCTTTGTTCCCCTTAATCCCCTCACTGATGGCTTTTGTCACAATGGTGACAGACCTGATTGTGGCTCCACCTTTGTCTCCGCTCTCCTAATGCCTTGGAGCAGCAACCCATAATATGCTCCAAGGTTTGGAGCACAGTGAGCAAGAGGGTACCTGCCCTTCATCATCTACAGTATGTGGAGGTTAGATGGGCTGAGGGGCACTCAGTCTCTGCCCAGGTCACCTTCCTCTCCATCATTTCCATGTGCCCTGTTGGCATCATTGGCACCTCCTGCACTGCTGCCCTTCTTCTCAGTCTACTCCCAAACAAGTGAAACTCTCGACTGCTGGGTCTCACGTCTGACTGGAAATAAAGAGTCAGAGGGCGGAGTCAGCAGGATTGACGTCATGGATGGCTCCACCTCCTAGGGCTCCACCCACAAACCACATGTAAGGGGGCAGAAAAAAATAAATTGTGGGGGGAAACTCACAGAAAAAACATAAAAACATGAAAAATAAAGAAGAATACAATAAAACTTACAAGCTCCCAAACCGATACGTAACTAGGCCCCTCCCAGACCCCCGAACCAAACCACATAAACAATAAATACCAAGGGTCCACACTCATGAAAAAGTCCATCTTTACAACTTTGAAGACTTCTGGCTGCCAGAGATATCGAGACGAGAAGAGTTTTGCCTGGCAGGGATGATGAGAGCATGAGATGCCCACTTGACAACAAGAAGACCACCTCCTGGCAGGCAGCCAGTCCTCCTCCTCAGGCTGGGGTTTATGTTTTGTTTCATTCTGATTCTTTTGTCTGTTACTATTATGATTTGGTTGAGTTCCCAATCATGTAATTCACAAACAGTTCCACAAATGCCCACTAGAGGGGGAAATCCTATGAAAAACCCTGGCCAATAAAATTTTTTTTTTAAGTAACTTGAAGCTCCATGGAGCACAAAAACGAGTTGCCAGCACGCAAAAGTGATTAACGGCGGACCAAACCCCGGTACAGAAATGGCAGGAATTCAAAAATCCAGAAAGCACAACAAGCATAAAAAGAGACCCCGCCAAACGAAAAAAAAAAAACCACTCGGCGCATTCAAATGAACTGCCAGGGATTGTGGGAAACCCTTACCTTTGTAGGGCTGGGGGCGGGCCTTGGCAGTGATGGGCAGGTGGCTCCGCCCACAAGACACAAGGCCCCAAACAGAGGCTACAAAGATACACAGAAATTCAATAAAGAACAATCTTTAAAGGGACTTGAACCCCAGGTCTGAATGTAACAATGACTGTCACAAGCGGGCTTAAGGTGGGCACAGCACTGATATGGAGAGGGGGATCTGCCAAAACCCCCGGGGCCAAATGAATCCAAGTAAAGCTGAAAAAACAAAGAGTGGGAGGGAAACTCAAAGGGGGAACAAACAACCAAAGCAAAGAAATGGAGCAGGGGTGGAATAGAAATAAGGTGGCCCATCACATCTGAACACCTCAATTATAAATTAGTGAAGAAGGGGTCCGGCAGTAGGAAGTCAATCTGTGCCCAGTGTTCCCATCATAGCGTCGGCCACTTGACGTTGTGCCTTATGGGGTGTGCCCTGCCTATTTAAGGGTCATTGCCTGAGCCCTGACGAAAGTGTGCTTTTGGATTTTGATTCTCCCTTTGGCCTTTACTTTGCCCCCTTATTGAGGACGTCTGCTTGTCCAGACCACTCTTTCCACTTTTTTGTCCCACATCCCCTCAAAGTGGACGCACCTCCACACTCCTACGCTGCAGGGGAGCCTCACGTCCAGGATGTCTGATGTGCCGTGGGTGCCGTTCCACTTGTCCAGTGTGCCCAAGCATGGCACTTGTTTTACCTGGCACTGGTCACCTCACTGGAGTGTCCAAGTTAAAGAGAGCCGGATGGCTAATGGTCAGTGGAGTGACCAATTGAGCAGGTAACAGCAACAATGGAGCAGGTGAGCAAGCAAAGTAAAAGTCGGCAGGAAGAGACACACTGACTGGAGCCTGTCGCCTGGCAACAACAGCATAGATGGCAATGGGGCGTGGCCAGGGGCGGGGCCAGAAGGGCTCCTGGGTCATTGCAGACGTTCACAACCCACAAGTGAGCCTCGGAGCTGGAAACAAAAAAAATGAAGTTTCTCCAGCTGCTAAAATTACGGCGGGGAGGATCTCGTCCTGCCGCTTTGATTTATTGCAGCTCACCTCTCAGAGGAATACGCAGCCTCGGCCTCCTTGTTCCATTTCAGCTGCGTGCCGTTCATCAGGCTGCCCCGGTACGTTAAAGCCGCAGTTTATCTATTTGATTTCTGGCCGGTGTGAGGAGCTTCTGAAATCAAACTATGGAGGTAGGAGGTCTGGTCAGGGCTGTGATGGCTCTGAGAAGACGGCCTGGGGAGAAGAACGCTGGACCAGACGGCACTCTCAGTATTTTATCTGCAATTTTAGTACAATTTGGAATTTTTTCCCATTATTGTTATGATATGAGTTATCATTTTTATTTTCAACTCCAGTTAATTGAAATTTTTATATTTTTGACTTATTTCTACTTTCTCACCAGGTCATTAACATTATGAGACTGTTTGTCTGAAACTGGTGACTCCATGTTGGTTCTGGTGGCTGTGCTTGTTGCCAAGTCATGAGACGATAACAACAACAACAACAACAACAACAACAACAACAACAATAATAATAATAATAATAATAATACATTTCATTTGTATTTAGCACTTTTCTTGTGTGCTCCAACCCTATGTAAGATGGCGGTACACAATAAATCTACACTGAACGTCACCGCTGTGATCCTCAACTTCATCTATCTATCTATCTATCTATCTATCTATCTATCTATCTATCTATCTATCTATCTATCTATCTATCTATCTATCTATCTATCTATCTATCTATCTATCTATCTATCTATCTATCTATCTATCTATCTATCTATCATATAGTGCCTTTCCTATCTATCTATCTATCTATCTATCTATCTATCTATCTATCTATCTATCTATCTATCTATCTATCTATCTATCTATCTATCTATCTATCTATCTATCTATCTATCTATCTATCTATCTATCTATTATATAGTGCCTTTAATCTATCTATCTATTATATAGTGCCTTTAATCTATCTATCTATCTATCTATCTATCTATCTATCTATCTATCTATCTATCTATCTATCTATCTATCTATCTATCTATCTATCTATCTATCTATCTATCATATAGTGCCTTTCCTATCTATCTATCTATCTATCTATCTATCTATCTATCTATCTATCTATCTATCTATCTATCTATCTATCTATCTATCTATCTATCTATCTATCTATCTATCTATCTATCTATCTCGTTCATTTCTGTTGGTTTTGAGTTGTTATTTTACATATTGTAAGTTTTTTTAGATTTCTGGTTACTTAGTATTTATGTAATTTTAAGACTCCTGGGTACACTCCTTGTGTTCTGTGGGTGGAGCCCAAAGAGACAGGCCCACTATGACATCACAGTTTTAGTCCCGCCCAATGGCCTGTTCACTCCGGCTGTGGTCCTTTAGATTGTCATTGAGTGTTTTGCCCTAAGTGCTCATTTCTTGCGTATTGTTTGGACTTTTTTTGTTTTGTGATTTTTTTTTGTCATTTGGGCTCATTGTCTTTACTCTGGGTGGTCTTTTTCAAACAGACCCATGGGTCTCATTTTTGCTCTTTCCTTCCTGCCTTGCTTGTTTGGATGATTTACTGTAAATGTGTTCTTTATTTCAATTTGTCCTTTAAGCCAGAGGTTTACAGTCATCCTCACCCCAAAAGGAGATTTTTGAGTGTTTTGGGCCTGTGCAGGCCAGGAAGCCTGCCATTTGAGTTTTGGGACAGGCTGCTTTGGCTTTTCACTGTTGCTGAATTAAAACAAATAGGGAATCAGAACTTACTTAAAGTTAAAGGGGGTTGACGTTTATATTATAACCACACCTTTTTTCTTTTCTCAGGTGTGTTTTCTGTCCATTTCAGACTCGTCTGTGTTCTGGATGGGTGACATGCAGTCTGCATAGCTCTTGTCAAGCAGGTCCAGACAGGTAAGAAATGCCACTCCAAGTCAAGAGGGGGCACCACTGCTAACCTGCTCTCCTTTTCCACCATCAGTTCAGTGGGAAGATAACTGACCTCACCTCCTCAGCAGTCCAGGTAGCCCCTCCCCTTCTGGGAGACCCTTAAAAAAGCCACAGAGCCCCCTGAAGTGGGCATTGAGTTCAGGCCCATGCCTGAGTGGATGGCACTCCTACATTGCTTTTTTTCCGATCTTTATGCTTGATGGCAGCCTTGTTGTGTTTCTCATTTTCAGTTTCTTAGTTGTCTGTCATTCAATGAGGTATGCCAGGCTGGCACCAAAACTCTTCAGGGTGTCTAATTTCCTTTAACCGAGAACGGGAGTCTAGAATGGCATGGACACTGGGAGCTGCTGGGGGTGCAGTGGGATTTTGCTCCCTGATATTTTTATATGAAAGGGGCCTTGAAAGCCTCGCTTTTTATGTGGGGGACGGGATGCCTTAAAGATAATATGGAAGAGGCCCTTCTCACCAGGAAGGCTGTGGTAGTGCCACCAGTGAGGCGACAGCCTAGAGGGACCACCTGGTGTAAATCTCCCCCCCCCACCACCCCACCACACCTCAAAGCTGATGAAGGGCAGATGTTGTACGAGGCTTCCAACAAAACTCAACAAACAGGCCCAGACCTTCACAGTCCTGCCCAGAAATGGCATCACCGTAGACAACCAGCCCCCAAATACCACATGCAGGCATTCAGTCTGCCCAGGCCTAAAATGGGAAGCTGGCTTTGAAATCCAAACTTAAACGATTAGAGAAAATACAAAAACTACCTTACAAGGGTGAGGGTAACCGTAAACCACTGGCTTGTCGAGACAACTCAAAGCAAGATGTCGAATAAATCAAAAAGGACCCAAGGATTTGCCTAAACGGACAATTCAGGGCTGACGAGTCCCAATATGCAATCCAAAGCGATGATCACAGAAAAGTCAAAAGCGCACTCAGCATTCAGTGACCTTCAAACAACTGTCACTGACCCCAATAGAAAGGCAGAGGGTGGAGCCAGGCTGGCCCCGCCCACTTGGGGCTCCACCCACAAAGTACACAGAATTGAGCAGCATTTAAAGACATGCAGTATAGCAGTAGCACATCATATGCAAATCTAACAGCAATTAACCCAGAAATATGAAAAATAAAATAAAATTTTATTTATTTATACACACCAGCCAGGGAGTAAACTTGAGCAGGCTGACAAAACCCAGGTGGACGGCCATTGCTGCCCTGAATTCCAGTCTGGGCCTACCAGGTAAGCCTCAGCCTTGGGCTGTCTAGACTCAAACTCAAAGGGCAGGCCTTCTGACCTTCACCGGGCCTAAATGGGGCTGAAGCTTTAAGATGATGAAGTCTCAAAACTGGACCAGAGGAACATTGCAAACCCCCTGATATGACGCAAAGCAAAGCAAGGTCCTGTAAGGGTAACGATTTCAGGCGATGTCAGAAAGAAAGGAAAATAGGCAACCAAATCCAAATGAAGGTTTTAGCAACCAAACAAAAAACAAAAGTCAAGAGACAACACCTTAGAGCAACACCAGACGTCAAATGAGTACAAGGAACGAAGGGAGGATCAAACCAAACCACAGCGACTCGTCTTCAGAAGGTGAAATACGATGAGGTGGCCCCGTCTCCTTAGGCACCACATACAGCAGGCAGGGCGGAGCACAATGAACTCTTCAGAGAAACACAAGAGCAAAGACAAAAAGAAAACCGAGCCGAATGTTGAGCCCGTGCCAGCCCCTAGCTGACCCTGGGTACTCTGGACTGTGGGCCGAGGGGGCCGGCAGCCATTTGTTATCGTGATGCTCCTTGACCCGCTCGTTTCTTTAAAGCTTACCTTAGATGACAGGCTGGCATCACAAGCAGGATGGATGGGTCCTTACCTGATTGGCAAGGACATAAAGGGTTGGGCGTCCTGGCAGGTTCACGTCACCATCTGGGCACTCAGCATGTTCATCTTGTATTTGCTCTTTTCTGACTTCCTCCCACAGCCCAGAGATGCACAAGTTAACCTGACTGGTGACTCAGCATTGGTCGGGCATATGTGGGTGTGCCCTGGCATCTCATCTGGCACTGGCACTGCTGAGACACTGTAGGACCCACAGAAGTAGAATGTTTCTCTTATCGTCCGAGTTGGCCAGACCTCTCAATAGCTTGGTGACACATGATGGCCTATCATGTCAACTCGTCACCACCGCCTCAGTGCAATGAAATCAATAAACCTGAGAGAGGCGCACAGTCACTAAGAGCCACCGCTAAATAACTAAGTAATCAAATTCAAGTGGCCTGGTGACCTGAGATGGCATCTCGTAGCTGACGTCAAGTGTTCTCGAGCCCCTCGCTGTAATGACATCAAATAACACGTGTGAGGCCCTCCTAGCTGCACAATCAGGGCTAATGAACTAAATGGCTGCCTTGAGTTTGTCTTCTCAGCCAAGTTCCGGTGGCTTTATGACCGGAGATGTCCTATCAGGACTCATGTCACGTGGTCACCACCTCTTCGGTGCAGTGATGTCCATAAACCTGCATGAGGAGCTCACTCCTACATTATCAGAGCTAATTAACTAAATGGCCAGCTTATCATCACTTTCTTGGTCCTTGTGACCAGAGATGGGCCTTCAGGTCTCATCTCAGGTGGCCACCACCATTGTAGTGTAATGACATCTGTTGACCTGCGTGAAGCGCTCACAGCTGCCCAGCCACTGCTGCTTACCTACACTTCCCAATTCGACTGGCTTCACACTATCAGATGACCTGAGCGGGTTCATGGGTGTGCCAACTCAGTGTGCCCACCTGGAGGACAGCCACCCAGGATAGACTTGTCATTCCCAAGACCATTAGAAAGTTGGCATCGAGTGAAAGAAGAATGAAAGATGAGGGCACTTATCATTTGTGAAACAACAACTCCCCTTTGCTGTGATGAGAACGATTCTTGCAGTAATAAAAGTCTGAATAATAAATCTGACATAAGCAAACGGGGGGTCCGGCAGCTTTCACGTGGCTTCCCTGAGGCAGGTGTTAGCTGATGACTTATCTGGGCGGGCAGCGTGTGTGGTCACTGCTGGGCATGGAGGAGGAGGAGCGGAAGTCTGCGGGCAGAGAACAGCGGTGGGCAGTCATTTATCACTTCCTAACTACCAGGCTGGCATCATCCAGCACTGGTTTAGCAGATGGCGAGAGGCATCTAATTGTGGTGCCCTGACGGGCTTTCTCAGATAGATGAAGATAAAGTTAAGTGTGCAGCTGGTCAAGATGGTTGGCCGAACTTGACGAGACTTAAGGAACTCAATTCAGTTTAGTGCCCCATGGGCATGTGTCGGGCACACAACTGGTGAGATCTTGCATGATGACCCATCAGCCTCTCCATCGGTTTGCCTGTCTGCTAACTCAGGGTCAAGAACCTTCCCCAGCAGCATCTGGCACAAGGCAGGAGCCCAGCATGGATGGAGTGTCAGTTTCAGCAACCACACACTTGACCACTTGGGCACAGAACTGGAAGAGAGTGTAGGTGGGCTGTTGTCACACTAAGGGTCTGGGACCTTGGCAGGTCAAGCTGTGAAGATCCATTCTGATTCTGTCCTACATCTTAATGGAGAAGTGTGGACAACAAGAAGATCCACAGACTCAGGTGGTAAATCAGGCTGTCTGGATGGTTGAGTTGGAATGGCCTGGAAATGGAGACCCCGTTCTTTTTCATGCCATGCTGGATTTTTAAGTGTCATATAGCGCCCTGCCTCTTAGGTGAAAGAGCAAAACTGAAAGTGCTGAAAGCTCTCAGATGTCCCCTCCTGGTCACACAACTAAAGGTCAGCTGGTCACTTTGCTCAGGTGCTGGACAGACTGTGAGCTTCTCCTGCCATGCTGGTGGACCACTTGCTTGACCACAACTGGCCCAGGACTGCGGCCCCTGCTCGCCGACTCCTCTTCAGCTTTCGGATGTCCTGGCTGCTTAATTCACAGTTTTGGCAGATAAGATGTCCACCAGGTGACGGGTGTCATGGGAATACTCTGGGGGGGGGGGGTGACATCTCTATTAGACCCCCAAAGATAAATCACGGAGACCCCAATGCGCGAGGCTTGGTGCTCTTTGTTATCTGACTGAGAATTCTGGAGGGGGGGGCTGCATACCTGGAGTTGCCACGGCAACCCCTCATCTTTGTTTGACTGCCAACGTGCCGCCGCTGCTCTGCCTTGAGAGGGGCACATCCTGTGGGGGTCTCTGTGGGCTGCTCCTTTGTTCTCCGTCTCTGTCTGTGATGGTGGCCGGTGACTGACCCTTTGAACATCCCCCTCTGAAGTTCTCCAGCCTGGCCCCCTTGTTGGCCTTTTATTATTTGTGGTGGTCCTGCTGGCCTGCTTGGACTTGAAGCCCACTGTCTGTTATCAGGCGCTCGGGTTCAAGAGACTCGTCTCCGTCTCCCAAGGTGTTTACACAGCAGAAGGTGGATTTGGATCATTCAGACTGGGGAGTCGAATTCATAAATCACAAAGCTGCAGAACAAAGAAATAACAAAAGATACACCCTAAAAAACGGGCAAGTCCTCAGTTTGTAAGAATTCCGTACTCTCCATGATGTACTCAACTGGCCCGCCTCAGCTCTGGTCATCTTCTTCATTTGGTGTGACGGATCTGCCCAGCCCTCCTGGCACAAGTGGTGGTGGTTAGAAATGCAGAGGTCTGCCTTCAGATGTTTAATGAGGCTGAGGTCAGGACCCTGACTGGGTGACAATTACAAAATCAGCATTGTGGGGACCGGAAACTCGGGGCTGGGCAGTGTCCCTGGGATGAGGAGGAAGGGCACTCAGTCAGAGGAGCATCGGGCCATCAGCCACTGTGGAGGAGCAGAGTGGCCTTCAAACAGCTGAGCAAGTGGCTGGCACAGGGCATGATGGAGACCTGTGGGTAGGAGTGACCCATGCAACACTGAGGAGCTTAGGCTGAAGTCCTTACTCGGCTCTGTCTGTGGCATTTTTCTCACACCAAGAAATTGGCACCAGTGAAGATGAATAGAAAACCTAGGGTGCATGAGGTGTGGGAGACCCACCTGATTGGAATGAATTCTCTCTTCCTACCAAGGGTGCTTATCAGATGGCAAGTTCAGGTGGTGGCACCAACCAGGTACTGGCACAACTGGCAATGGGGCTGGATAACAAGATGATGGGACAAAACAGCAAGTTATGGGCCACAGGGTCTCATTTCTTCAGCTTCATCAGGCATGAAGAGAAAGTGAGCAAAGAGGTGAGGAGCACAGGGTCCCACCACAGCAGGTGACTGAGAGATGTGGATGGACATGAAGAGGGGGGCTCATATTCCCCATGGAGTTTCTCAGCCTGACCTGCCACTGTCCTTTGGTCCAATGCCACAAAGCAGAGGGTCATCATGGAATTGGTGGTCCCCTGGAAGGAGAGGATTGTGGAGGCGCAGGAGTGTAAAATTAGAAAGTTTGAAGCAAAAGCAGGGTGGGGATGGAGTGCCGGGAACTTCCCAGTGGGACTCAGCAGCAGGAGTCTGCCAGGGAAGCCATTTTGGAGGAAATTAGAGGTCCACCTCAACATCAGACAGCATCCAGGTGGCTTTGGCTCAAGAGAAAGGAGTGATGGTAGAAGTTTAGGGGGCTGATGAGAGGTGGACAGAGGTGAGTGGTAAGTGGGACACTTGGGGTCGATCCAGGATGCTGGTCCTAATGTTGAGCCCCTTCTGAGGTGTCACAGACAAAACACCAGAGAAAGAAACAGCCTGGACCTCAAAAAGACTGAATGGGTGTAAGGCCTACAAAAAGTCCCAGGATTCAAGCAGGGACCTTCACAGACCCGTCCAGATCTGGCCTCATCCCAGGCAGCCTGCAGCCTTCAGCCTAAACAGTCCCAAGAAATGGTGAACTGGCTTAAGAAGTTCAACATTTCCTAATGTATAGGCCACCGCTGAACACCCCCCCACCCCACCAACCCAACGGCAACACTTGATTGACAGCAGCAGCATCACTGATGGATTTTAGTGAGTCAAATGTTCAGGGACACCTAGTGGTGGCCAAGTGAAAGTGCATTGCAGGCCATCACCAGAACCCTGACTTGGACTGAGAAGGCCTGAGAAGGTGATGTTAGATGATGTTCTGCACCTCCTCACAAACACGGCTGTGTTACTGACCTGAACTTGAGACCCCACTGCAGACCCCGAGCTGGGGGTGGTCCGATGGGCCTCTCTATTTGTCTTTACCTTCTGGCCTGTGCCTCTCGTGTTACACTCATACTTATGGAGGGCCTGACAGGCGCACTGGTGGCTCGTGTCCATCCAGGTGGAGCTCAGCTTCAGGTCAAGCAGACGTGTCTTTGATTTCTTGATTTTTTCCAATCTGATGTGACAATGATGCATTCCCAGTTTTTCTGACTCTGGAGAGCCTCCCCCAACTCCCATTCAGACAATTGCATTTGATGCTCCGTTGATCACATGGGACCCCCTCCAGCTTGGGCTTGAATCACTGCACTAAATTCAGGGAAAGGTGACCCCCCCCCCCCATTGGTGGGTCACAAATTTACTGCCCTATGAAAAACTGAGTCGTGATACCACAAAGGGTGGGAAACACTGGACTAGAATGCTCCCACAAATATACCAAAGTGACGCCCAAGGGAGAGGATAACAGTAAACCCCCGGCCAAAATAAAAGAAGACAGCATTGTAGAAAAGCAAAAAACAGGCAGGGCATAGAAAAAAGGGCAAAAAGGATTTGCCTAAAAAGTCAGTCCAAAGCAATCGTCCCCACACGTCATCCAAAGGCACAAACCCAACAAACAGAGCAGAAAAGTCCAGGAACCCGAAAGAAAATCAAAGAGCAGCAGCAACAACAACAACAACAGCAACACTCACAAAACTTCAACAAGAATATCAGGGCTGTGGGCGGTCCTTCAGTGTGTGGCGTCATGGTGACCCCGCCTCCCAGGGCTCCACCCACACGGCAGACAGCCTGACACTCATTTCTATATAAAATACATAAATACCAAATAATAAATACATTATGACCAGAAATCACACGAAAACAAGAAAAGTAAGAATTGCAAAAGAACAATAAAACTCAAAACCCGCATCAGCCGAGGAGCAAACGCTGGCTGAAAGCTAACAGATGTGAACAGGTTAAGTAAACGGCGCCTAGAAGAGAACACGGCAACCACAAACTGGCCAAAAAGAGCAAAATGGGGACAAAGCCATCAATACTTGGGACGGGCACCACAAGATGGCATCAGCCCTGCCTAGTCGCCGTGGTGGACCAGGCATCACGTGCAGACCAGCGGACAAACTCCTCATCCACTCGATTAACAAAGAAATGTCATCTTGAGAGAAGAGAAGAGCGCAGGAAGAGAAAATGACAAGTGGCATAGGCAGTCTGGGGCACAGCTCAGCATATGCTGCCAGTCAAGGGGCCCACACGGCCCGGCGGAAATGGACCATTTCCACGTCTATGACACTCTGCTGCCGGGCACGTCACACTGCAGAAGAGACGCCGATGACATTGGCAGTCTGTCACAGGGCTGCTCCTCTCCGTGCCTTGAGCCAGCAGTGTCACAAGCTGTCACGTCACAATGACACTGAGGAGCACAGAGAGTGCTCGGCGGGCATCAAAGTGGAGGTGCATGAGTACCACAGAGAGCCAGCTGACCCTTGGCGAGCCTCTGTCATGATGGTCACCTGGACGCCGCCCCCATTTCTCTAGTGAGCTGGGCTTGTGCCCAGTGCCACTGGGGTAAAGCCCGACCCCCCACAGCAGGTTTTAGAAGCCAGCGTCACATTTTCAGTGGTCCTACTGACATCTCCAAGAAGGGCACCAGAGGACCTCAGCTGGATCTGCAAAGCCCTGAGACGTTGAGGAAGTCAGTCACACGGAGTTCTACTTGTCATTAGTGAATCAAATGTTCAGGGACACCTAGTGGTGACAAAGTGAAAGTGCATTCCAGGGTGTCACCAGACATGGACTGAGAAGGTCTGACATTAGATGATGTTCTCCACCTCCTCATGAACACGGCTGTGTTACTGACCTGAACTGGAGACCCCACTGCAGACCCCAAGTTGTGGGTGGTCCGATGGGCCTCTCCATTTGTCTTTATCTTCTGTCCTGTGCCTCTCGTGTTACACTCATACTTATGGAGGACCTGACAGGCGCACTGGTGTCTCGTGTCCAGCCGGGTGGAGCTCAGCTTCAGGTCAAGCAGATGTGCCTTTGGTTTCTTGATTTTTTTAATCCGATGTGACAACGATGCATTCCCCGTTTTTCTGAGTAATGGATGGAGTGGTACGGCGGTGACGGTGGCTGTGGGCAGATGTCATTCTGTTGATGTGATCTGCTTCTGGACCATTCACTCCAGCCTTTCACATCACACCACAGTCTTGAATGAGCCTCCCCTCTGTCTCCACCGGGTGGTATCACTGATCCGTCAGTGTGGGTGTTTTAGTGAATTCTGGGTGACTCGTAGAGCAGTCATCTCACTCATGCCACCTAGAGCTTGAGTTGGGCACCCTTGTGGAGACCCGTGACCAGCAGGGACTAAATGAACATCATGTCACATAACCCAGTATCATCAGGCCCATCTCATGCAATTTAGGGGTCTGGAGGCTAACCCAGCAGCATGGGGTGAAAGGCTGGAACAATGGCCTGGGTGGCGTGCCAGCTTATCACACACACACCCACACCTCACACGTAACCTGCATGTCTGTGGGGGTGTTGGGGGGGAGATGCCGGGATGGAAAGCCACCAAGACACAAGAAGAACACATAAACACCATGCAGGCAGTGAGAAGGTATGGGACACTGAGGCAGCAGTGCCAAGCGTTGTGCCACCCTGCCACCTACTTTAACATGTGGTATGAGTCTGAGGTCATGCCCTACATGAGGTGCTTTACAGGTTACTGGCGATGACCAACTTCACTGATTTGATTTTAGTCTAAAAAGCCTTTTGTTGAACTTCACATCCACCTCTAGGGGGCGCTAAGGGGACACTGAGGCTAACAGTGAAATGGGCATACATACGGTCAGCAGAGGGCAGGAGATCAATCAGTCAAACACACTTGGTTTGATATAGTGCCCTTCATTGAGCCAGACACTGGAAAATACAATTAATAGTAGGCAGTAGAGAAAGAAAGAAAGAAAGAAAGAAAGAAAGAAAGAAAGAAAGAAAGAAAGAAAGAAAGAAAGAAAGCTGAGCCACCAGAGAGGGTCATCACCAAGGCGCTATATGAACCACTCCTGCAAGAAGACAACTTGGCTGTCACCAGCCAATCAATATTTAGTGGGCACTCTGTCCTTGGTATTTTCATGGCACTGAAGGAACCAGTGATGACGGAATGCAATGACGTGTCACCATCCATTAACAAATAGGCCACCAAAGCTAGTGGGACCAGAAAAAGAAGTGGCATCTCCACCCGGTGGCCATTTCCTTAACCTCATGAGAGAAACATGGAAGTCACAAAAACCTGTGGGAGACCATCAAGGAAGGTGCCACCAAGTTTACCACATGACGGCATATCGAAGCTATGCCATGTCACCAGAGCATCTGAGTGCCAGAGATGGCTGAGGACAGAGGGACAGACACATAGACAGACAGATAGATGGACAAAGAATGACAGGCGCAAAGGCTTACAGTCAGGGATCCTGATGGAAAAATAATCAAACAGACAGACAGACGAACGGACAGACAGAATGAAGAGGTGGCAGAGAAGACAGAGGGATGGACACACAGACGGGCACACAGATTGATAGACTGGTGCTCTGATAGTCAGACGAGCACTCAGACAGACTGCCAGATGGAAATGTGACAATGAAGACAAAGGGACAAGCAGACAGACAGATGGATGGACAGATGTAGAGAGCAGCGAGTACCAGGGCAGGCAGACAGAATAAGGAGGTGGCAGAGAAGACAGACAGACCGACAGACAGACAGACAGAGCCCAACTAAGGCTAAGACTCAGGTGGTCTCCTGATGGGCAGACGGCATACAGACAGAATGAATAGAAGGTATGTTGCTGGATAGACAGATGTAGACACAGACAGACGGGCATTGAGACTGGCAGACAGACAGAGTCACGAGCATACAGACTGGCATACAGACCCCTGACATATGACTTGAGCGCCTGTGACCCTCCTGCTGGCCTCACTTGCTCCACCATAAAATTCCACCCAAAGTTCTCTTTGTGCTCCCACTGGTGGTGGGCAGAGTGGGTATGCAGAGGGCACATGAAGTGACAAAGCCATATGCAGTCTGCCACTGGTAGGAGGGTCCTGTTTATTGTCTATAAGGGTCCAGTCTCTGAGCCCCAAGTCTGGTCATTTCTTGAAGACCCCTCGAGTCTGGAGTTGGTCACAAGAGCACACAGACAGCAGAACTGAGGAGGTACTGAGACAATCGGGCAGCATATTGTTATGTCTGTCGGTGCCCCTGGGTGACGGCTGATAAGGCCATCTGACCTGGGAGTGGCTGCCAGCTCCTGATGGCCCCGAGTCAGTCGTCATTTGGCATTGGTGACATGAAGTGTTTGGACTACTGAGGAGGAGGCTGAGAGGCAAAAAGCCGAGGGGAGGGATGAGAACGGTCATTTGAACGATGGCGCGCCGTCCTGGGGGATTACGTGGAGTGCCAGCGGCCGAGGCTGATCTGTCGAGCTGTCACACAATACAGCTGAAGTGGGCAAAAGTGAGACGTCCAGCTCTGCTCTCGATGGCTGTTGGTGTCGGGCCATCCTGAGATGACATGCAGATGATGGGGGCTGCACCTCCGGGACCTGATAAGGTCACTGCCCACCTTGGTGCTAAGCCCACTTAACTTCGGCATTTGCATTCTGAGGGTCTCGGCTGGATGTTCTGCTTCTACCCCGTCTGGACATCACTGTGCTCCTGGGCAGCCCTGCAATGACACACCAAGAATACGTTTATCAAAGGGACAGCACTGGGGGCACAGTGAGGAGGTGGTCCACCTTTACTGGCAGATGGGAGTCAGTCACTGGGACAAGCGGGTCAGAATGACCACCTCCTTCAAGATATTGAGCAGCAGGCTGGCTGGCACACACACACACACACACACACACACACACACACACACACACACACACACACACACATTCATTCACTTGCTAACTGGCAGTGAGCACCGACCACTGGGAGATGCTGCCTTAGACCACGAGCCCTCAAGGAGACCCTAATAGCAACCTGACAATCAGTTAAGCTTTTACAGTAAAAAACCAAGCCCATGGGACAAATGGCCGCTCCATGGCCTTCTTCTGCCATTGCCAATGAGAAGAGCTCTGGTTGTGTCATTGTGGGGTCCCCTTCCCACCTTTGTCACTGTGGACTCTGCGAGAGTCTTCTGTAGCCCCCCCCCCGGGTGGCTTGTGGACTTTAATTGAGTTGCTGATGGCCTCTTGGATGCAAATCATTGAAATTCATAGCAGCTGTATTGGCATAAAGATTCATTCATTCATTCATCTTCCACAACAGGGTCCTAGCAGACCCCACTAAACGTCGAGGTTGTCCCCGCCCCCTCTATTTCCATCTCTGATTCTTCCTCTTCCTCTCGCTCTTCCCAGGGGTGTCCTCCACATCTTCTCATCTGCACAGCTCATTGACATCAGTGCCAGTCTGTTCAGGGGGAACCCTGGTGGAGCAAAGACAGATGGATCACAGTGGGCAGCAATGGTGGGCAGATGTTAAAATAATTAAAAGGAAAATTGGAAAAAAAAAACAAACCTGGAGAAGGGGGTGACAGACAGCAGAGCTGAGGGTTCAGCGTCTCAGTGCCAGGTCTGCCCTCTGACAGGTGGCTCCAGTGGTCAGTAGGCAGATGCCCACACTCAGGGTGGCATTAACTGCTGAAATGAACCTGAAGAAAT
Organism: Erpetoichthys calabaricus; assembly: GCF_900747795.2. NCBI lineage: Eukaryota > Metazoa > Chordata > Cladistia > Polypteriformes > Polypteridae > Erpetoichthys > Erpetoichthys calabaricus. The sequence continues at coordinate 1,118,775 of NC_041394.2, forward strand.
AAAGAGACCCGGCCAGTGGCCCACTAGTAGCTTCACACATTTTATGAAACTGAAGGTCCGGTTCAATTGTTGTAGGTGTTTGCTTAACTCATTTTATTCCAGAGGGCATTATGGGCAGGTGGTGCACCATCCCGATGCCCCAGCAGAGGTGTAAGCCAATCATCAATCTGGAGTGTGACTTAATGACGAGAGGACAGGATGAGCTCTAATGATGCAGGCTGCTCCTTAGTGTCCAATACCATAAGTGGACCACCGGCTCAAGGCTCCATCTCCCCTTCCCTGATAACAACTGGGCACCTTGTCTAGACATGAAAGTGACCAATAATCTGATACACGAAGGGCCAACTCAATGCCCAGGCGCACGACACACAAACCCAAGACGAGCTTCACACCAAGTCGACCGCATGGCACTGGAGCCGCTGACTGGAGCCTCTTATTGAGAGCAGAAAAGCTGACGTAATGCCACAGAGGGATGTCACCTCGTCTGTCACCGCTCTCTTCAAGCCTCCCTGGGTGTCTCCAGCCCCCACTGAGCAGTGTGGCACTTCATCCCAGCGGTTGGCATCTCTCTGGATTTGCACTCTTTGTTTATTTCTATGCACGTTCCTCCGTCATGTGCAGAGACCCGGCACTCATTTTGAGGGGCTTAGGTGGGTTCTTCTTGAATTTTTTATTTTCCCCCACACTGTGAGACTCTTCAATTCCACCCGGGGGGGGGGGGGGGGGGGGTGTTAAACGTTAACGTTATACAAAGTTATTGTCTGTCTGTATACCTGCATTGTTATCACTCTTTAATTAATATTGTTATTATCAGTATGCTGCTGCTGGAGTGTGGGAATTAATAATAAAGTATCTATCTATCTATCTATCTATCTATCTATCTATCTATCTATCTATCTATCTATCTATCTATCTATCTATCTATTATATAGTGCCTTTCACATCTATCTATCTATCTATCTATCTATCTATCTATCTATCTATCTATCTATCTATCTATCATATAGTGCCTTTCACATCTATCTATCTATTATATAGTGCCTTTCACAGTATCTATCTATCTATCTATCTATCTATCTATCTATCTATCTATCTATCTATCTATCTATCTATCTATTATATAGTGCCTTTCACAGTATCTATCTATCTATCTATCTATCTATCTATCTATCTATCTATCTATCTATCTATCTATCTATCTATCTATCTATCTATCTATCTATCTATCTATTATATAGTGCCTTTCACATCTATCTATCTATCTATCTATCTATCTATCTATCTATCTATCTATCTATCTATCTATCTATCTATCTATCTATCTATCATATAGTGCCTTTCACATCTATCTATCTATTATATAGTGCCTTTCACAGTATCTATCTATCTATCTATCTATCTATCTATCTATCTATCTATCTATCTATCTATCTATCTATCTATCTATTATATAGTGCCTTTCACAGTATCTATCTATCTATCTATCTATCTATCTATCTATCTATCTATCTATCTATCTATCTATCTATCTATCATATAGTGCCTTTCACACTATCTATCTATCTATCTATCTATCTATCTATCTATCTATCTATCTATCTATCTATCTATCTATCTATCTATCTATCTATCTATCTATCTATCATATAGTGCCTTTCACATCTATCTATCTATCTATCTATCTATCTATCTATCTATCTATCTATCTATCTATCTATCTATCTATCTATCTATCTATCTATCTATCTATCATATAGTGCCTTTCACATCTATCTATCTATCTATCTATCTATCTATCTATCTATCTATCTATCTATCTATCTATCTATCATATAGTGCCTTTCACACTATCTATCTATCTATCTATCTATCTATCTATCTATCTATCTATCTATCTATCTATCTATCTATCTATCTATCTATCTATCTATCTATCATATAGTGCCTTTCACATCTATCTATCTATTATATAGTGCCTTTCACAGTATCTATCTATCTATCTATCTATCTATCTATCTATCTATCTATCTATCTATCTATCTATCTATCTATCTATCTATCTATCTATCATATAGTGCCTTTCACATCTATCTATCTATTATATAGTGCCTTTCACAGTATCTATCTATCTATCTATCTATCTATCTATCTATCTATCTATCTATCTATCTATCTATCTATCTATCTATCTATCTATCTATCTATCTATCTATCATATAGTGCCTTTCACACTATCTATCTATCTATCTATCTATCTATCTATCTATCTATCTATCTATCTATCTATCTATCTATCTATCTATCATATAGTGCCTTTCACATCTATCTATCTATCTATCTATCTATCTATCTATCTATCTATCTATCTATCTATCTATCTATCTATCTATCTATCATATAGTGCCTTTCACATCTATCTATCTATCTATCTATCTATCTATCTATCTATCTATCTATCTATCTATCTATCTATCTATCTATCTATCTATCTATCATATAGTGCCTTTCACACTATCTATCTATCTATCTATCTATCTATCTATCTATCTATCTATCTATCTATCTATCTATCTATCATATAGTGCCTTTCACATCTATCTATCTATTATATAGTGCCTTTCACAGTATCTATCTATCTATCTATCTATCTATCTATCTATCTATCTATCTATCTATCTATCTATCTATCTATCTATCTATCTATCTATCTATCATATAGTGCCTTTGACACTATCTATCTATCTATCTATCTATCTATCTATCTATCTATCTATCTATCTATCTATCTATCTATCTATCTATCTATCTATCATATAGTGCCTTTCACATCTATCTATCTATCTATCTATCTATCTATCTATCTATCTATCTATCTATCTATCTATCTATCTATCTATCTATCTATCTATCTATCTATCATATAGTGCCTTTCAAACTATCTATCTATCTATCTATCTATCTATCTATCTATCTATCTATCTATCTATCTATCTATCTATCTATCTATCTATCTATCTATCTATCTATCATATAGTGCCTTTCACACTATCTATCTATCTATCTATCTATCTATCTATCTATCTATCTATCTATCTATCTATCTATCTATCTATCTATCTATCATATAGTGCCTTTCACACTATCTATCTATCTATCTATCTATCTATCTATCTATCTATCTATCTATCTATCTATCTATCTATCTATCTATCTATCTATCTGTGTGTGAATGTCTGTGTGCATGTGTGTGCGCGTGTGTGTGTGTGTGTGGGTGTGTGTGTGCGCGTGTGTCTTTGTGTGTGTGTGTGTGTGTGTTATCAGTCTGGCCCCTGGGAGTTTTTTGAAGAAACTTTCACACATGCTGGTGGTGAAGACCCCAGTTCTTTGATGCCTTTTACCAGACAGCAGGAGTGTGAATAGTTTATGTGATGGGGGCATCGAGTACTCCACCATGTTGGTGGCTTTGCGGGTGAGTGTGTGGTGTGCACGTCTGTCATGGAGGGCAGAGAGACTTCAATGATCTTCTCTGCTGTCCTCACCGTCCTCTGCAGGGTCTTGAGATCCACAACAGTGTGAGTCCCAAAACAGACGGTGATGGAACTGCTCAGGATGCTCCCCACGGTCCCTCAGTAGAAGGTGGTCCGGGTGGGTGGTGAGAGGTGGGCTTTCCTTAGCCTTCACAGGAAGTAAAGACCCTGCTGAACTTTCTAGTGTTTAGGGACCAGGTGAGGTTCTCCACTGGGTGAACACCACGATGTTCTCAATGAACTCCATGCTTGAGCCATTGATGTTCACTGAAGTCAGTGTCCTCCTCCTTGGCTTTGTCTCCGTTCAGAGGCAGATTGCTGGCTTGGCATCGCCTCTTGGTGGGCTGACTCGTCATTCTTGCTGATGAGGCCCACCACAGTCATGTCGCTGGTTAACCTGATGATGTGGTCAGTCAGTAAAATGAGCGTGTGGCCCTGTGGAGCACCAGTGCTCAGGGTGGTGCTGCTGGACACGCGGCCTCTGATCCTGACTGGCTGAGGACTCTGAAGGTTTGGAAGGTTGCAGAGCATCAGGTGGAAGCTGCTCAGCTGTGAAGAGCATCTGCTAAGGGGGCTCCATCCACTTCATGACTGACCACTGGCTTCTAGTCTGACCGTCTCTTAAGTAGCTGCAGGGTAGGAAGGGGTGGAGCTAGTGGGCCGCCCCCAGGTGTGACATCATAGATCCCCTGGTGGTTTGTCCCCCAGTCTGTGGGTGAAAGGGGAGAAGGCCTTAATTAGCGTGCCATCCCACCCTGGATGGGAACCATTGTTACCTGCTTAGAGCTTTGAAGATCCTCCCAATGTGCTAAAGAAAAGCTCAAAAGGAAAAGGGGAGCCACAAAGACCCCTGTCCTGAATCACCAGAACTGAGCCCCCAATTGGACATTTCCATATTTAGCCTTCTCCCCTGACGAGTCTTTTTGAATTCTGATTTGTGCCCAAAATCCAACAAGTGAGTGTCCAGATGGATGCCCTGAATGTGCCCAGATGATTGCAAACAGATTCCAGCTGCTGTGCCAGGGAGGAGAAACAGCAAATAGATTGATGTGGATGAGCAGACAGGATGGTGGGCAGGAAATGAGTCCTTAAAAGGGGGCACCACATTGTGCGCCAACACTTCACACCACAGAACACTTTGAGTGAGAATCCTCAATCTTGGACAAACTGCAGACCACCTCACCAGCCGTTATATGGTGGTGCTGATGACATCATTATCTGCCTCCTCCACAGCCACGCCCCCGAGTGACAGGTCACTGCACCAATAGAAAGCAAAGAAGGTTGCAGGAGAATTCAAAGCAATGACATTAAAGAAATATACAAAAAAAAAGGAATGCAAGGGTGACGCGTCACTTAAGTGCTCGACATCTGAGAGCTCATCCACCTGGGATGGCAGAGAAGAAGGACAGCAGCTGTGGGCTTGATTGAGTTTGGGTGGCACGAGGGAGAGAAAAGGGCTCAGCTGCCACCACCAGGAGGCTCTCAACTTGCAGGGTGCAGACACAACATCTGCTCAGCCGAGGCCAAGGACTTGGTGTGTGCCGGGGGTCCATGACGATGCACATGATAAACCTGTAACCCTAACCCAAGTGCCTGAAGATGAGCACAGTGCCAGCACTAAAAGCAAATCTCTCACGTGCCCATTGGGTTTCATTGCAACTGCCATGCTCCAGTTAGGCCATGCAATTCCAAAGGCAGACCAGTAGGGGGCTGCAATTAAAACGGTCATTGATTGCATTGAAATTTGAGAATTGCTTGGGCTGGAAGAATTTGAACCCGGGGTGTGGTGGCTTAGCCAGGAGAGAGGACTGCTTTGCCTCAAAAGGCTCCTGTGTGGCACCCTGGTATGGACAGACCTTGACCGCTCTTAGACCCCCAACCCTCAATAACCGCGTCAGCTGACAGCGAAAAATGAAATAAAGCAGCGGTGAGAGGCTGACGACCCCCTTCTTGCATTCTGTGGGCTCCACGTTCCTGTCCTGGTGATGTACGGCCGCCTGGAGAAATGCAGCCGAGGAACGCTGTGGCAGCAGGCCCGTCGGCAGAGCACACCATCAATCGCTCTGCCGCTTAAAAACAGAGACAGAGACGGGCTGCCTTCATCGAGGGATCATGATTCATCAAGACGTTTATGGATCCTTCACTCCGAAACAATTTAGACAAAAATAACATCTCACTGTAGGGCCGCCGCTATTGTGTGTGGTGGAGATAAACGACTGGAGAGAGCGGAAGAAATGAAAAGGTGGGCAGCCACAGTTGGACAAGTCACCCCTGGCTGACTGCCGACCAGGACGAGACCTCAGGTCAGCACCGGCGATGGCCCCCCAGACCCCCCTTACTAGAATTCACATTTGACCAAACGTCTTTGTGCCATTGCAGTCATTGGCATCATCTTCACTTGTCTCTAACATCCATCCGTCCGTCCATCCATTCGTTTCTTAATCCATCTAACCACCCATTCATCAGTCTATCAATTCAACTCTTCATCTATCATTCAATCTATTCAATTATCCATCCATCCATTCATCCATCACTTTAATCAATTATTAATCCATCCATCCATCCATCCATCCATCCATCCATCCATCCATCCATCCATCCATCCATCACTTTAATCAATTATTAATCCATCCATCCATCCATCCATCCATCCATCCATCCATCTGTACACCTTTCGATCTTCATTAATTAATCCATCCATTGATCCATCTATCCATTTCACCATCCATCCATCTATCAGTCAATCTATTCAATTATCCATCCATTTGTCAATCAATTTATTAAATTATTAATCCATCCATCTATTCAATTGTTAGTCCATCCATCCATTATTCATTCATTCTCGTTTCACTCTTATTTACGTACGCAATCACTTTTTTCTGTCCCACCAGCATTGAGCACGAGACGCATGCCAGGCTGGGCAGAATGCCAGTGCCACTCATTCACTCTGTGCCACTTCAGTGATCCAAGTAAACACGACATCTCTTAGATGCAGAAATCCAAGCACAACTCCAGACTGGCATTTGAACCCAGGACCCTGTGGCTGCTAGGCATTGTGGCCTAAAGGACAGAAAGAAGTCCTGGCCAGAAGGAAAAAGAGCAAAAGGACATGGAGAAGAAGGAGGGACGTCGAGGTCGGTGCCAATACGTCTAAAGAGCCACCAGGCAAAACAACAGGTGAAGGGTCAGAGCACAAGTGACCGTAATTACCATTTAAAGCCAAAAGCTTAGAGGCCACACACTGTGCACTGCCATCTTAAAGAGCATGACAATAATGATGCCACACATATGCTGGCATCTGATCATGTGACTATAAGAAGAATGGGGGCATCTATGATCATAATGACTCAATGAAGTTGTTAAAATAATCTGAAATTTGGAAGCGACATTAAAGCAAATGGCACAAAAAGAGAAAGAACTCCAAATGAAGACTTTAAAGTGTGTGGCACTGAACTGCCCATATGTGCGATGTGCCAGTGCTGATACCTGCTGGCCGTGTCCCAACTGCACCCCAAAACACAAAGAGTGGCGAGACTGAAGCTATGATGCTCAGAAGGGCTGGAGGGTCAAACCTCTTAAATGGATTTTCATGAGGTGGGCACCAGAGTCAGATGTGCCAATGATGCCCCCTTTCATCCACCCAACACTAGACCCACAGATGCCCACCCATTGTCCCCTCCACACATTGCTTTTCAGGCTCACATGTTCTAGTATAGAACACAAGTGCCGCTTTTGGATGAACAGAGTGAAGGGTGGTAAAGAGCACTGCAGAGTGCGCCCTTCCATTCTGTCCCCTTCACACTCAATGCATGCCCGCTAGCTGCCAGTGTCGCTTTACAATGTAACAGTAAAAGTGAACCCACAGTATGAAGGCAGGAGATGGGCAACTGGAAATCAACTTGAGGGGTGCCAGTCATGGCTGAGCCCTGCCCTCACAGCCACAATCCAGCTGACTGCTGGCATCACTCGCACCCCATCCCTCGTTTTATATTGTGACCCCCTGGCTGGCCCGCAGATGCCCATCTTGGTCTGGGGAGCTCTGAGAACTCTGAGACTCTTTTGCAGACCAGATGATTGATGGCTTGTGCGCTTCTGACATCACTTCCTGTGTCTGTTCACCTGGACCCGCCTCTTTCTGCCAGAAGCTCTGCTATCTTTGCCAGTTCTGTGCTGACCTCACTCCTGTAAAGACCTCTCAACACAATTATTTGTTTGTTTGTTTCTATTGTGATTGTGTGGGGTTACTGGGTTGGTACCCCAACTCTTTATCATTGTCTTTTGATTGGCTCACAATGTCAGACAAATATCTGAAAAGAACAAAGAGACACAAGTAACAGAAGAGAGAGGCTAACACCTTTAGAAAGTGTCACCATGGCACACTGTGCCACATCACTCATATAATAGCAACCAAAAGACAGATGTAATAAAAATACGGGCGTGTCCCCATCTCCTGTCACACTTGGTCCCAAACGATCCACCAGACGGATGTTTGCTCAGTTATGTTGGCATCTCTTTGTAAGTCGCTTTGGATAGAGGCATCTGCTAAGCAAATAAACAAGAAAAATTCAAAAATGAGTCCCCAAGAATGTCCTGATTCACAGCAAGGTGGCAACCCGCTCATCAAGTGGACGTATTCCTGTCACCGCAGGAAAACCAAAATGACATCAAAGTAACTTAACAATCACAAAGCACTTCTGTGACCACAAGCAGAGCAGAAAACCAGAATGAGTTTGTGAAACGGCCCCCCAAGACCACCTCCCAGTAAGACTCATGCCAGGTTCCTCGTGCTTTGTGTGACTGTTCAGCTGGTGCCACGGGGACAGGACGAGGCATGACTGACGTGTGGTGTACCCTGAGATCCTGAAAGAGATCCTGGCAGTGCCAGGGAGGATGACACGGCAGAGCTGCCGCACTCGACTCCTCTCGGGACCCTCACAGGCCCCATCCCGTCGGCGAGCCCCCGCTGACTGCACTACTTCTGCAAGTCGTCTCTTTTTCCCACCTAATTAATCTTCTTCTCCTTCTCCGTCGGCTTCGGCTTCCGGAAGGCCCGCCAAGTGTCTCGATTGATGAACGGACGCGAGTCCCTGGGCGATTCATTTGAACATCTGAACGACGACGATGACGACGGTTACAGAATAACGAGGTCATCTGCAAGGTTATCATGCCGTCTGATGTCAGCAGCTGCTGAGGAAATGAAAGGCAAGAAGAGGGGCATCTGACCCTGGCAAGGCTGAGCAGTGGCTACTCCTGTAGTGCCTTTCAGCGTCCAAACTGGCACTCAGCTTGGTAAGAATGCCCAGCCTGCTGCATGCCTCTTGGTGTCCCTCACATGGGGAAACTTTATCGACTAAGCAGGTCACTTCCCAGCAGTGACAGTGGGGTGGCACAGACAACTTGGCATCAGTGGCTGCTTCTCAGACAGCAGAGTCTGGAAAGTACGCCACAGCAGGCAGGGCGAGTGACACGGTGTCATTGTGACATGTGTCCTGCTCGGCCTTACATTGGCATTCTGTGATAAAATAAAAGTCACCTGCAAGCCTGAGGTGATGAAGGAGCTCAGATCCTGGGGGGGGGTCCTCCACGTGGAGTTCATTATTGACGAGAGCCGAGGTCAGGGGGTGACTCTGAGGGGTGTAATTGGACTTGAGAAACATTCTGGGCACATCACCTTTGAATAATTACCTTCTTGGTGACGTCACTTTGTGTTCCTCTCACGAGCTGTTCCGGTCATTGCTGGTCATGTGACTGAAGTGACACCCTGTGACGTCACCATTGAGATGGTGGTCGTGCACATTTTTGGATACCAATGAACTATTTTGCCAATGTCAGCGTTTATTTAGGGAGCCTGGTTGCGTTTTCCAGACCTCCGAACCTTCATTGTCACATTCACCTTTCTTCTTCCTTTTGCTTTTCATCTTCACCTGAAGGTCTTTCTTCCTTTTCCCACCCCATTTCTTATTTCATTTCACTTGGTGGCGCCCTTTCTGAGCTCACAGTGGTCTCGTGGCACTTTGAGCCAGTGGTTCAACTGAAAGGCCAGTAAAGAGAGGGGAGTGTGGGCAGCAGCCTAATGGCGATGGTGACCTTCTGGCTGAAATGCTGCTCCTTGAATGTCAAACAACGAGCACATGGTGGCGCTATTGGCAGAGGAAGTGGCAACATGCAGGCACTAGGAAGGATCAAGTCAAGCAGCAGGCCTGGAGGGCAAACACAAAGTGATGGGGGGGGGATTAGCGTTCATGATGATGGGCTTCAACATAAAGACGACCAACAACCCCACTGGGACTTGAATTGGGGTCCGCATGCTGTGTGGTGCCCATGCCGTCTGAAGAAAGTGGCCGAATGCCAAGCTGTGTGGATGGAATTGCCTTTAAAAGTAGGAAGCAGATGCTAAATTAATTCATTAATGAGAGCGCTAATTGGCCTAATTAATTAATTGCTGGGCTTGGCAGGACATGCATGCGCTCACACACACACACACACACACACACACACACACATCATGGCAAAGGCCGAGCGGCAGACATCCTGATAAAGCGCATCTTAACTTGTTGTAGTGATGCCATCTGTCAGAAAAGCAGCAAGCAGATGGCATAGCGCTTAGGATGTGTGGGACCAATGGTGGCATGGCTTGGCAGGGAGCCACTTGATTCACAAGTTAACAAACTCTGATTGGCAAACCAAACAAGGAGACCATTTGATGTCGGATTTCAGCAAATGTTAGGAATAAAAGAAGGAGAGTCCATGTCTCAGACTAAATGAAGGGGTGGTGGTGGGTGGTCTTCTGCCAGCTCACAGCTAATGTTCCGTGGACCCTTGTGAATGGCGCCTCCTTTGCAGTTCAAGCTGGGAGTGAGTATTGGTGCACCGTCACAGAAAGATACAAAGGAGAGGGTGACACCGATGACACCAGAGGAGGGCACCATCACTGCTCCCGTCTCTGAACAAACAACATGGCGAATGAGACGCTGCCACTTGGGGCGGAGGAGGACATCAGGTACACGACACACTGGCGGCGAGCCACTGGACGTGGTGTTCATCCGACGAGTACAAGGCTGGGCGCCGCGGATCAGCCGCTCCATCGACCAGTTGCCCTGCCGCAGCTCAATAAATCCTCCAGCTCAGCACAACTTGCATGTCTTCCGGCAGGAAAGTGTCAATTAGTGTGTAAGGAGATGCCATCTGAATAATTGATGCCACTCAGAGTCAACCTGGCAGTGGCTGAAATCACATCTGAGGAGACACGGAGTGCTGACTTGTCATTTTTCATTGTGCTAAGACCAGTGCCAGCACCGAGTACAATATAGTGCCATGCCCAAAGGCTGGGGTCCACAGATGGCTTCACTGGCACACAGCAAGTGGAGGAAACTGAAAACACTGAGACAGACTTGGCAGGAGGAGTGGCACATCTACCAGCAGCTGCCCACCAGCACATCAGGGCCTACACGGAGCACTTGGAACTTCCGGTGCAGGATGGGGTGGCAGCAGGGGGTCCTGTGTACTCTCTGATGGTGTCACTTCTTTTCATCATCCCTAATTTTTTTGCTTTTCTTTGGGCTGAATGGAAGTGGCCTTGAGCACCTCAGGTGACATGGGAGACAATGGCTTCTCTTCCTTTTTAAGGGGCTATATGGGCTGACGTCACCTGACGTTATTCCACACATCTGTCACCGGTGCCACAGCCTGTGCCCACCAGTCACCTTAGCATTGTGAAGCTCACATTTGAGGATGAGGCCAAGGTGACTTGATAGCAGAACACCAGCTGGGCACGGTGGGCAATTCTTGGGCATTCATCACCAGGACTCTGATGCTTTCACTCTGCTGATTGGTTTGCTGTTTCTTTTAAGTGACGTTTAGGCTTTTGTTCCATCCTCGTTCTTTTCTTATAATGTGCTTTATTGGTTTATGCAAATTTGGCTGCATCTCCTCTTTATGTTGAGCATCGGGGGCGGGGCCTCCTGACACAGCTGCTGTAGACTCCGCCCACAGAGCGTTCTAAGAGCCCAGCAGTCCCTTCATTGGCTGCCGTGAGTTCCATTAACTCCTTCGGGCTCTTTGAGTTTTGGACTTCAGATCCTCAGAGATGATTCCTCTTCTGAGATTCACTGTGCTTGCCTGGCTTGGTTTATTCTGAGTTTTGCTTTGTAAATAAAATTAACCTTTAAATATTATTATTATTATTATTTATTATTTTTTTTTTTTTTTTATATATAGTTTGGTGCCAGGGTTTTCTGCACTTCCCCTCTTCCCTTTCTGGGTTTTCCGGAAGCTTCAATGGCCACACCTTTTCTGCAGGGCCTGTGTTGGCCAGTGGCCTGCTTCTTGAGTTTGGGGTCAGCCTGAGTGGAGGTTTTGGGGGTAAAGCCTCATTCTCAGTACTGATGGCCGGGCAGATCGTAACAAAGACAAGCCACCAAATGGTAATCGCCAGGTCAGTGGGCTTCAGCTGACCACAGTGGGCTGAGCCGTCTCCTTTCTGCTAGGACTTGGACCCTTTTTGTACTTTCTGTGTGCTCAGCTCCTCCATTTTCTGGGGTTTTTATGCGGTCACAGATTATGATTCTGTTTTTGGACATTTCTGCCCCCATTTTGTCGTCTCAGGATTGTCACCATTGTTAGGGCAGCACCCCTTGTGACCAGGGAGGTTGTGACCATGACATGTATAAAAGGTCATCCAGGTCACCTGCTTCTCGTGTGAGGTTGTGGCCCGTCCTGCCAAGCGATCCTTTGCTCTTCTCCGATTTTCGAGGTCCTTCTGCTCTCGTATTTTGACGTCTTGATTTTCTCCTCTCGTTTTGGTTTTTGACGCTCAGGCGGTTTGACCCTTTTGTTTTGTTTCTTTCTGAAATTCGTTGCTCGTTGGCTAGTAGGACACTTTCATTTATTAACCTTCTCTTGTCTGGTCATTTTCATCTTCGACTTAGTTGTTGAGAATTTGAATTTGATTTTTTTCTTGTGTGAGGGACAGCTGGGACTCTTACCTGGCCGGGACGCCTTTGTAACAAAGGAGCAATACCTGCCCCCGGGACGACAGAGGGCAGCCCCCCAGCTTCACTGCTGGGTCCTGTGGCCGCTTCCAGGGGGCACAACGGGAACAGCTGAGCCCACCTGAGCAGGACTGGCTACCATCGCACCCAGAAGGAGATGACGGGACACCTGGGGCACTTCAGGGTGACCTATAAAAGGAGCATGAGGAGGAGGAGGAGGAGGATGAAGCCTATGGGAGGGCCGCACTGTGAGATTTCCTTGGATTTTTTTTATTCGGGAAGGTTTTCACTTGGGCTGCCTTTTTAAGTAAGTCCTTCTTTTATTATTTGTTCTTGTTGTCTTCTCAATCCCATTAAGAAATCTTGCTTTCATAAAGAATATTTTGTGTGGCTAGGGGTTGACGGTGATCCTCTCCCTTGTGGAGCATTTCAAGAGTGTCTCTGGACTTCACAGGATACACGATTTCAACTTTGAGAGTGAAGTGTATTTAGGCCTGGTGGGGGCCAAGGCCTGCCACTCCAGTGCAAGTCAGGCTGCCATTTGGGTGCAGCTACTGGGCTTCAGGCCTCCTTCTCTGGGTGTTTCTGAAGGCCTCGGTCACTTTTGGTCACTTGTGAGATTAAATCGTGACATTTTCATTTTGCTGATCTTGGATTGAGAGGATTCGTCTTCTTCTTGTTGATGTAGTGTGGAGCGGAGGAAGATGAGAGACAAGAGACTGCAGAGGAGGAGAGACCACTTGCGCGTATTGTGTTTGTTGCACTGAGCTGCATACGTGGGAAAGGAAACGAGACCAAAGCGTTTCCCACAAGGAAAACAAATGTGTGTTGTGCTGAACTTGTGTCCTGGTGCCTAGAGCTGTGCACCCCCTGGATGTCACACTTGTTATTTTCCTGGTGTCGTTTTGTCCTGTTTTGGGTTCTTATCACGTCCCACCCTCTCCATCCTCTTGTTCTGGTTGGTTACTGTAACACGATGACGGGGTGTACAACATGTGCCATCATCTCCACGCCTTCGTCATTAGTGACACTGGGAAAGGACTGGAAGGCTCTGGACTTTTTGACCTTCCATCTTCTTTAAGGTGTCGGGCTGCTTGGCCTCCTCTTGTATTCCGACTCTCCTTTCAATTTTCTTTTCTTCATTTCCCGGTCCACATATTCAGAGTCCTTTGGGCTTCTGCCGCTCATTAAAGTCGTCCCACATTCACCGTGGAGTGAAATTCCCAGCTGCACATCTCCACGGTGCCAAGACAATGGCAGGAAGTCAGCGAGATGACATACATAAGGAATGGGCGAGGAGGGGAAAAGGTGACGTCTGCACAGGAGGAGCCCAAACTGGCCGGGACTTGGAGGGTTCAAGCACAGCACCGTCCCTGCCTGCCGTGTGTTTCTACTTGCTTGGCTATTTTCATTTTTTTAATCTTCTTTCCTCCATTGAATTTGTTTCTCTTTTCCGGTCTTTTCTTTGGTGTTTTCTTGGACCTCAACTTGTCTTCTTGTGTTCCTCCTCTCCATTCTCTTCCTTGTGTGCTGCAGTTGGAACCAAAGGGCCCGGGGCCTCTTGGCAATGCAGTCCACTACGGGAGGCCCCAGGATTGGCTGGTTTTCTCACTTTTGTTCACTGCCCCCCCACCCTTGCCCCCCTTGCTCACCCTTACCCCTCTTGCCCACCCTTGCCCCTTTGCCACTTACCCTAACCACCCTTGCCCACCCTTGTCCCCCCATGCCCCCATCCTTGCCCACCCTTGCCCACCCTTGTCCCCCATGCCCTTGCCCCCCCTTGCTCCCCCTTGCCCCCATCCTTAGACCCCCCCACCATTGGTAATTATTATTTTGATTCTCTGGTTATCAGACCAGCGGTTTCTTGAGTTTTGTATTTTATTTTCGATCCATGGGTGTCTCGTGTCATTTCTGAACCAAGGAGGCAAAAAAAAACAAAAAAAACAGGAGAAAGTCACAAATCGAAAATTAAAGTGAAGGTCAAAACCAGAAGTCAAAATGCAGGAAGTGCACAACCACAGCACAAACCAAACAGAAATGTCATCGTCCAGAGAATCTCAAATCGTTGGGCGTCATCCACCTCTCAGACTCCAAATGGCCACTGAGACCCCACTTTGAGCCATGACTGTGATGTCGTGACCCCAAAAGCCACGCCCCTAGCACCACCCAGGACCCACATCATGATGACGGAATCCACAGGAGGACGTTGGCTTACCTCACCATAGGCCCTGGCGCTACACTCCAGGAAGATGTGACAGCTGCCCCCCCCTTGTCTGTCCCCCAACTGCCCCCTTAATTCACAGTCCATGTTGCCCTGTTTAGGTCTAACCACCTCCTCCATCAGCTGTCCTCTCTGGGCTTCTTGATGGTTTGGGTGTTTGCCCTGTGAGCAGTTCTGACCTGGAGCACCCGCTGCTTTGACTCCATGGCTGTTCAGGTCACTCTCCCCGCTCACAGTGGGCATCCACACCTGGCTTATGGTTGCCACCGTTAACCACCTTGTAGCTCTTTCATTGCCTGCTATTGATGTGCACCAAGTCATATTCCAAGGACGGCCTTTCCTCATCTGTTCACTAACCTCCACTGCCAAAGGGGTTGCCCACCACAACCTTGGCCTGCGTTGCTCAGCGTAACGGGGTCCGCCAGCTGGTAGGTGAAGGTGCAGTCGAGGTGGAGAGGCTCCTCTACTGACTGAATCACATCAGGAACATCACAACTCCTTGTACCCCAACAAAAAGTTGGCACCCAATGTCAAAACGTAATGGCGTCTGTTCAGACAACACATAAAGTTCAGCTTTCAAACGAGGGCTCCCATCAAGAAAATGACAAGTTTAACAACCCCAGCAATGACACCAAGGTGACTTATATGTCACTTGGGACACCCAAAAAAATGGAAATAAAACTTCATTCATAACATCTTGTTATTCTCTCAAGTTCTGGCTTGTTTATCCAAGAGGCGGGGCCACCTGTCCATCACCATTCATGGGCCACTCCCAGTCCTACAGAGGCTGCTGGGAATTGAAGTCCAGGGCGGTTCATTTTGAGGGACTTTGCTGCTTTTCATGATTATTGAAACTTTCTTGGTTGTGTTTTCCTTCTGTTTCTCAACTTTTGTTTCTTGGGCTACCACCACACCCAGAAGGACATGACAGGACACCTGGGGCACTTCAGGGTGACCTATAAAAGGAGGCCTGAGGGGAAGGAGGAGGATGAAGCCTGTGGGAGGGCCGCACTCTGAGGGACTTTGCTGCTTTTTGTGATTAGTGAGATGTCCTTGGATTTTTTTATTTCACTTGGGTCGCATTTGCCTCAGGCTGCCTTTTTAAGTAAGCCCTTCTTTAGTTTTTATTTTCTGTCTTCTCATTCCCATTAAGAAATCTTGCTTTCATAAAGAATATTTTGTGTGGCCAGGGGTTGATGGTGATCCTCTCCCTTGTGGAGCATTTCGAGAGTGTCTCTGGACTTCACAGGATACACGATTTCAACTTTGAGAGTGAAGTGTATTTAGGCCTGGTGGGGGCCATGGCCTGCCACTCCAGTGCAAGTCAGGCTGCCATTTGGGTGCAGCTACTGGGCTTCAGGCCTCCTTCTCTGGGTGGTTCTGAAGGCTTCAGATCACTTTTGGCCACTTGTGAGATTAAATCGTGACACTTTCATTTTTCTGATCTTGGATTGAGAGGATTCTTCTTCTTCATCTTCTTCTTCTTCTTGTTATTGATGCAGTGACCCAGTGTTGTGGTGTAGAGAAGAAGGCGCAGAAGGACAGAAGAGCAGCTTCAGAGAGCCTGTTATTAAGAAACGCAGACCTGGGCAGAGCTGCAGGACGTTCTCTGTGAACTCCTTACATCCTCTGGGGGGCACCTCTGGGACTACTGAACCCACACCTCGAGTTTTCTTTAGACCCCGGGGTCCACCACTATCATTGTTAGCTTGGCAGGCTTCGTTGTGTAGCGGTTAAGGCTTTGGACTTCTGACCCTGAGGCTGATGGTTCAAATCCCACCGCTGACACCATTTGAACACAAATACTTCACCTCAAACACCTTAAGTCATCTCGGATGAAGGCGTTAGGCCAATAATGAGTAAGTAATGCGTCTCATTTGAATGTCCCTGTAGTCTCCGCTGTCACACACGTGTGCATGGGAGGCAGCTAAAGGGTCCGAAGAGTGACAATTCCAAACCTGACCAGAGGGTGGCGAGGTGCACTGACTATTTCTCTCAATGCTCTGTAGACCATTCACCGGAAATCCCATAGGGGTCCGGCGCCTGTGACGACGTCACATCCTGTCACGATGACATCACTTCCGGTCTTCAGTTCTGTTTTTGACTTTGAACCTGACACAACTCACCTGCAATTTACCTTTTCTTGCAGTCAGGGCATAATACACGTGTGGCTGCCCCACGCCTTTTTTATGTCTCCTGTTTGTTCTTGTGACGCGGCACCCACCCAATGTGCTATCGCTGTGCCCACCCACCAGAAGTACACATCAGCTGTCAGCTCGGCAGCCCCTCAATCTCCTTTCTAGGCTCCCACTCTCTGCCGTCTTTCTTTATGCCCCCTTGAGCTGGGCATCACCCCTCCTGGTGTGACATTTTCTTTGGCCCCCGCAGGCCCAGCTCTCACTGCCCACCTACTTGCTCTCCGCAAGGTGCCCAGCCCACCCTTCTCTCCCTCATCATTATCAAGGTGTTTTTTGTATAATTCTGGGCCAGGGGTTTTCAGTTCCCCCTTCCCTTTGAGTAATAGAAGCATTGCCACCTTGTGTCCCGTTCAGGACCGTTTGGGGGCCAGGAATACTTGGCTTTTTTTTCTTTTTGTTTGTTTCCAGGCTTCACTGGTGGGTTTCTGGAGGATGATTTTTGTGTTGGATATTAGAAGACAGAATTAAGAAGACGAGGCTGAGGAACTCAAAATAGATCTGAGTGATTCAGACTTCAAAAAAGGGACGAGAGCTGAAAGAAAAGCTAAAATGGAAGACCACCCCTTGTCTCGTCCTTTCTGTCTCTTCCTCCCGTTGCTTTTAAACTTCTCGCTTCAAACTTCAGACAAGGATCCTTGGCTCATTAATGTGCAAGAAAAGACCCCTAGGGACCACCTCGGTAGCCATCATGTCTTCAGCATATGATTCATGAACAGTGTGGCCGAGTGCCACAGTGACGAGACTTGTTTAATCACACTGTCCCAAATCCAACATGTGGCTTTATGGCTTTATGGCTTCACTACTCAGCCTGTCTGGGCACATCAACGATAAGAAAGACTCCTTTGGCACCAAACTCTGGTGGTCCGCTCTGCTAAAGTAAGATGCCTCCATCCAGCCCCCAGGCTTCTTGTGTGGCGCAGACCAGAAGTGGCGGAGCTAAATGCCCTCCCTGGGTGGCTTCCTGCCGCTGCGGGTAGAGAAGGAGAAAGAAAAAAAATATTAGCAACAGTGCCCCCTTTGGTCGCATCGGGTTATCACATACCTTGGGTGAGCCTGTGAGAAGACCCTCAGACTCACATATGTGACAAATGACAAACAGAAACTTTGAAGCCAATACAATGTAAGCCATGACAGGATGACTTCTCCATATGTGCTACCAAAATGGCAGAGAGAGAAAGACAGCAGGAAATGTTCAGCCAGCCTTTGGCCAAAGACCCCCTCAGTAAGCCATGGTGGTCAAAGGGCACCTACTAAAGATCAGCAACTCAAACGTTCTGCCCTGATTCAGGCTAAGCTCCTCAAATGCCTTTGTGATGAAGACTCCATGTGGAGACACCAGGGGCGCCAGGGATAAAGTGCTGCCTCACAAAGAGGGATCCCGAGGAGCACAGAAGGTCAGCAGATCGAGGAGCCCGCTATTGTCGGTGCCGCCATGCTGGTAATTATTCTTACAAACAGCTATTTGGAAACTTCTCTCCTTTCTTTGTGCCAATATTATTCTTCACTAAACACGTCCGACTCCTGGGAGAACATCATGTCAAACTGTTTTAAAAGCTCGTTAAGTGACAACACAAAGCGAGAGATGAAAAGGTGTCTGCGCACTGGAATCTAAATGGCGCTCCCAAGGCTCGCTGCACTGCGCTCGTGTTTGTTTCAAATGCCAGGCAGCCGCGTTGGCCTCACGCCTCACCTGGGAGAGCCGAGGGCTTGGAATTCGCTGGAAAGCGTCCATCAAAGTGAAGCAGGAGAGGGAGACCCGAGTGGGGATGGCACATGTCTGGCTTAGCCCCGCCCCTCGCGATAACCCCCGCCCCCAGCCCCGCCCATCTGGATGATTCTTGGTTTATCTCTCGCAATCTCTGTGGGGCTGCCCTAATTCAGTGCCATAGAACAAGGTGCCCGGGGTCTGTCTATCTATCTATCTATCTATCTATCTATCTATCTATCTATCTATCTATCTATCTATCTATCTATCTATCTATCTATCTATCAGTTATATAGTGCCTTTCACATCTATCTATCTATCTATCTATCTATCTATCTATCTATCTATCTATCTATCTATCTATCTATCTATCTATCTATCTATCTATCTATCTATCAGTTATATAGTGCCTTTCACATCTATCTATCTATCTATCTATCTATCTATCTATCTATCTATCTATCTATCTATCTATCTATCTATCTATCTATCTATCTATCTATCAGTTATATAGTGCCTTTCATATCTATCTATCTATCTATCTATCTATCTATCTATCTATCTATCTATCTATCTATCTATCTATCTATCTATCTATCTATCTATTATATAGTGCCTTTCACTCTATCTATCTATCTATCTATCTATCTATCTATCTATCTATCTATCTATCTATCTATCTATCTATCTATCTATCTATTTTTTATTTCCTTTCACTTTATCTATCTATCTATCTATCTATCTATCTATCTATCTATCTATCTATCTATCTATCTATCTATCTATCTATCTATCTATCTATCTATCTATCTATCTATCTATCTATTTTATAGTGCCTTTCACTCTATCTATCTATCTATCTATCTATCTATCTATCTATCTATCTATCTATCTATCTATCTATCTATCTATCTATCTATCTATCTATTTTATAGTGCCTTTCACTTTATCTATCTATCTATCTATCTATCTATCTATCTATCTATCTATCTATCTATCTATCTATCTATCTATCTATCTATCTATCTATCTATCTATTTTATAGTGCCTTTCACTCTATCTATCTATCTATCTATCTATCTATCTATCTATCTATCTATCTATCTATCTATCTATCTATCTATCTATCTATCTATCTATCTATCTATCTATCTCTAGTGCCTTTGACTTTTTAATGTCTCTTTGTGGTTTTCAAAGCTCATATTAATGTCACATCTCCTTTGCTTCTAGATGTTTCCATTGTTAGGGCTGTAATTTGTCGAGGGTGGCACAGCAGTTAGGGCGGCTGCCTCATGGATTCAAACGTCACACCTGTGAGGTGTCTTCATGTCCTCTTGGATGTTTTCCCTCAGTCACTTTGCATTTCTTCTCATGTCTCCTAGTGAGGTCTGCCAATGTGACTGTGTGCCCCAGGGGGCCACATAATGGGCTGGCATCAAACTAAGGGCTGGTCTCTGATGCCCAGTGTTGCCAGGATAGGTTCCTGCCCCCACATCTCCCTCAACTGGAAAGAATGGCCCCCTGATTAAAGCTTGGAGGGGCTTTCCTGAAGCCTTTAAAGCGCCTTGTCCCTACAGGTCACTTATTCAGCAGGCAGGTGGCTTTGTGTTTGGACTTATGAGTTTAATTTTTGGGTGTGAACCAACATGCCACACATTGCCACCTTCTGGATCTGTGGGAGGAAACAATGGAATTAAACAGAGATGGCAGAGTCACCTGCCTACCTGATGTCAGTGGCATTACTAGGATATCACCCTGAGGTGGGCATTTTGATTGTTAGAAAGGGCAAATACATGCCAAAGTAAGCCAAATATTTATTGAATTTTCATTGGGTGGGCATACACGGACCTTGCATGAGCTCTGCCCACGCCCTACCCATCTGTAGCCTGGGTCACCTCAGTCAGTTCATTGGATTATCAGTCATAAAATTTGAAGCTGTGTGTTATGATGAATGTGTAAAGGCGCTATATGTATTGAGACTGGAGGACAGAATTGCACGAGTCACTTTGAAATGTTGGGGTCTCCACCAAAGTAAAATTAAAACCATGTGCAATGGTGCCAACAACAAAAAACAGCACTTCTGTCCTTATTTTAGGGGGGCTTGAACAGCATGATGGAGTTTGCTCCATGCTGTGTTCAGGGTCGGATATCAGATGCCATCCTCTGGGGACCATCTGGCTCGGCTCTGGGCACTGAGGTGTTTTGTTGCCCTCACTTGGTGGCTTCTTGGTGCTGTGGATGGAAAAGGAGGAACGGTTACTGTGAGCGCCCCCTCTCATCCCAAAGTGGTACTGCTTACTGCAGTAGGGCCAGAAAGATGATACCTACCTTATATAACTATATAGGTGCCAAGGTGAATGGACTGGCATCTGGACTGAGACAGAGAGAGTGATCCCCTATCTAGCCGGGCGGCTATAATGGAAGGACAGCATGGAAGGAGCTGCAGTCAGGCTGGGATGGTTAGAGATCCTTATTCCAGTTGGGGGTAAAAAGCTAATGGAAGAACTGGGCAAACACGAATGCCAGAGCTGGTTCATTCATCTACACAGTAGGTGGCACTGTGCCTGTAGGCTGGTCCCTGTTACAGGGTTGCATAGGAGCTGGAGTGTCACAGAGCAGCCCTCTGGTGGTCATAAGGGGGTGCTGCTTAAGTTCAGACTGCCCTGGTTTCCTTATGACCCAGAAGTTCTCCAGATTACCAGTACTGCCACACTGGAAGCATTAATGTGTCCAATTTAAAAGAAGCCCACAGCATTTCCTTGGGGAGTCAGAGTTGGGAGGCAGTGGGCAACACTTGCCAGGTGGCAGAAGGAGGAGAAGAACATTGTGCTGTGTTCACTTGAAAAGGTTGGTGACAGAGAAAGAAGCCTTTATTTGAACCCAGAGTTGTGTTGGGTGACATTGTGTCTGTGGTTTGGGGCTCAGTGCTACCCCCTACTGGTTACTATATATATATATATGTATGGCGCTCCTCCTGAGCAGCCAGCTTGTGCTGATCTGATTTGAACTCTCAGACTCGGCCGAGTCACTGCAGACGAGTGACGGATTTGTTTCACTGGGCCAAAAGGACGTGTCACTTTGCCAGTGACGAAACTCTCACCGGGCTGCCAACTGCAGGGTGTCACGTCACATCTGAGGCCTCGGCTGCTTTCCTCTCTCACTCCATCACTAAACCCAAATCCCTTGGCAGCTGCCCATGTGTGGTTCAGATCCGAGGACAAGGCAAATTCATGCCAAGGCATGTCATGGCGCGACACGGATGAAAACAGCAAATGAAATATTCAGGGCGGCTTGAATGCCAGCCAAGGCACTGAGAGTGACAGAAATCTGAGAGAGAAGCCACAGCCAGTCCCCCTGAGGATGGGACGAGGGGATTGAGTTTACTTGTAGGTAGCGCCTTCATCACACATCAGAGCACAGCACAGAGAAATGAAGGAGGCTGGCGGGATTAAAACTGGCATCTGGGCTGCCATCCATTTGTCATCTTGGGCATCCTACCAGTTTGCCTTGAAAAATTAGGACAGCGTTGATGTTAATGGGCCATTGAGACCAATGAGCCTGCCAAGCTTGGTCATCCAGTTCCTCCAAAATGACCTCAAGTCAGGAGATCTGAAGGTCCTGAAATTCCTACTGGCCACCACACTCCTTGGTTACTGTGTCTGCGGCTCTCTGTGTGACCTCAGCCCGTAGCAAGTCCTCAGCTGTGTCCATGCATTCCAGTTGCAGAAGTTCCAGTGCGGACCCCCACTGTCCACTGTACTTGTTCCTTTCCTAAGGTTAAACACTTCTGTTAATCTCCATTTAGGTCAACTGTTGAGGTTCATCTTCTCCAGTCCGCCATCCTTGGTTGCTCTCCGTGGTCCTGAATCAGCCCCACTGCTTTCTTTCTCTTGCTTTGAACAAACCCAAATCCTATTATGGGATGTCATCTCCTGTTGAATTCTACTCTGTCCTTGTAATATTTCTATTGCACTATTGTATTGTATTGAGGATGACTTGTGTTCAGTTCTGTGTATTGTGTTGACTCCCCACTGCATACCCAACCTACCTGGAGAGGGGTCTCTCTTTCACCCGCCGCTCCCTTTTCTTCCTACAAAGGTTTTTCTTGTCTTCTTCTAGACTCAAAGCTGGGGGGCTCTCAAAAGGGAGGGTCTGTTAAAGCCCATTGCGGCCCTCCTTGTGTGATGTTGGACTCTAATAAGTCATATTGCATTGTGTTGTGTTGTGTTGTGTTGTGAGGTATTGTATTGTACTGTATCGTCTTGTGTTGTGTTGTATTGTATTGTATTGTATTGTGTTGTGTTGTATTGTGTTGTGTTGTGTTGTGTTGTGAGGTATTGTATTATATTGTATCGTATTGTATTGTGTTGTGTTGTATTGTATTGTATTGTATTTTATTGTATCATATTGTGTTGTGTTGTGTTGTGAGGTATTGTATTGTACTGTATCGTGTTGTGTTGTGTTGTACTGTATCGTGTTGTGTTGTGTTGTATTGTATTGTGTTGTATCGTGTGGTGTTGTGTTTTATTGTGTTGTATTATATTGTATTGTATTGTATTGTATTGTGTTGTGTTGTATTGTACTGTATCGTGTTGTGTTGTGTTGTATTGTATTTTATTGTATCATATTGTGTTGTATTGTACTGTATCGTGTTGTGTTGTGTTGTATTGTATTGTATTGTGTTGTGTTGTGTTGTATTGTGTTGTATTATATTGTATTGTGTTGTGTTGTGTTGTATTGTATTTTATTGTATCATATTGTGTTGTGTTGTATTGTACTGTATCGTGTTGTGTTGTACTGTATCGTGTTGTGTTGTGTTGTATTGTATTGTATTGTGTTGTGTTGTATTGTGTTGTATTATATTGTATTGTATTGTGTTGTGTTGTATTGTATTTTATTTTATTGTATTTTGTTGTATTGTATTGTGTTGTATTGTATTATATTGTATTGTATTCTGTTATTTTGTATTTTATTGTATTGTGTTGTGTTGCACTACTGTGTCTTTTTGTGATTTGGACACCAGATCTGAACACAGCAGTCCAGGTGAGACCCCAGCAGTGTGTTAGACAGCCCAGCCATAACCGCCATATTGAACTGCACATGTGGTGGGCTCTTTATAGCCAAATGTCTGTACACGGTCCGGATGTGATCGCCTCTTCATCTCTCTTTGATTTAAAAGCTCAGCCTCTTCAGTCCTTCATAGTTGCTCTCTGTGGTCCTCAGTCAGACTCCTGGCTCTCCTTCACTAGCGCTGCTCACTCTTTTTGTAATCTGGAGAGCACATGGGACGCCGTACTCGAGATGGAGCCTCACGTAGCATTCGATGAGGCGCAGACGAATCTCCCTTGACTTGTCCCTAACAAGTTTTGGAAGATCAATGGTGTGACTCCTCAGTTCTCCTTGTCCTTGAACTGCCTCAGGCCGATGCCCTTCCAAAGTGCCAGCAGACCCTCGTGCCGTCGACTCTCTTAATATTTAATATGTGGGTGTCTTTGATGTGCTTATCAGGTGCATGTTAATGAAGCCTTTGTGTAATCACGACATCTTCTAAAGCCTCGGTCAAACACAGAAAGCTTCAGCAGAGCTGCTCTCTCATTGCTGCGCTCCACAGGGGTCTCTTAGGTGAATAAAACATACAAATGGCTGAAGTCTGAAGCTCCTTTGTGTGAACAAACCAGAAGAACAAAGAAAATGATTTGGGGTTCCAGACAATACTCCTTCAACATCCAAAAGGGAAGCCAGATTTGAAATGGTGACGGGGTACCAAAATGAACATCTGCTTACTGTATGGCTGGAGCCTTTATAGAGGCAAAAGGAAAAGGCTGTCATGGGGGGCTAATGGGGGTCGAAGCGGATGTGATGTCATTAGACCTCCAGGGTGTTCTACTCTGTTCTAAGGAAAACTAAAGCGTGGAGAGTGACAGAGTGACACAGTGACACTGAAAACCATTTGCTGTATTATTAGGTACAGACATGTCCTGGAGAGAATCGCTCCTCTTGTGTGCTTGACAGTAGACAGATAAGAAAGGCGCTATAGAGAGAAAAGACAGATGTGAAAGATGACACAACATAATGAAAAGACAGAATACAATACGTGGATAGATAAAGTCACACGTGTGGGGTTAGATCTGATGGGCTAAAAAAATGGCAGACCTGGACAAGAGGGGGCGCTGTGGCTAAGAAGTTCAGCTCTGAAGGTCAAGCACAGGGAGAGGCTGGCCACACACCCTCAGAAGGTTCCACAAACCCCACCCCTTTCTGGGATGAACAACACATATTTGGGTCGGTGACAAGAAGAGGGCGACCCACCTTGAGTGTGGCATGGAGCTTGTTTACCCAGAATACCCAGGGAAAGACGTCTGTGGCCAATCATTTGGTTGATTTGAGTTTTTAGCCAATTTTAAAGAGAATTTAACAGGCAAGTACCTCAGCTCTGGAACCCACGTGCAATGTATTGTGTGACAGTTATAACTGATAGATAGATAGATAGATAGATAGATAGATAGATAGATAGATAGATAGATAGATAGATAGATAGATAGATAGATAGATAGATAGATAGATAGATAGATAGATACTGTGAAAGGCACTATATAATCGATAGATAGATAGATAGATAGATAGATAGATAGATAGATAGATAGATAGATAGATAGATAGATAGATAGATAGATAGATACTGTGAAAGGCACTATATAATCGATAGATAGATAGATAGATAGATAGATAGATAGATAGATAGATAGATAGATAGATAGATAGATAGATAGATAGATAGATACTGTGAAAGGCACTATATAATCGATAGATAGATAGATAGATAGATAGATAGATAGATAGATAGATAGATAGATAGATAGATAGATAGATAGATAGATAGGTGAATGACGCTATACAGTGAGATCCCCGCCCCCCCCCCAGTGCCCTAATGGCCCAGTGCCACGTATCGTGCTAATGTCAGCTTTCCCATCGCGCCAATCAAGGCCACCACTTGAGCGCTGATCCCGCCGTCTCTCTATCAGCTTTGGCGCTAATCTCCGGCTAAAGAAGCGGCACGCGCCACATGAGAGATGCCCGTCAGCGCTCGCCCTCGTGGGATTTTGTGTAAATTCCGCTTGGAGAGCCAACAAAAGCGGCGTGTTATCTGGTAAACACAGACGGCGCTGAGATTAGCAGGCGCTCACACGCGCCTCTAAATGAGGCGTAAAGCTGCGGTTTCGGAGGTTTTCCTTTATTGAGTTGTGAAGTCGAGTGGTGGGCACACAGGAGGACGCCATCTTGACAAGTGTTAAGGACACGGAGGCTGCAGAGTTTAGCGGGAGACATGAGGAGACTGAATAGGCATTGAGTGACATTCTGCTTTTAGTGGCACTTCACACTCCTGTGCATGGAGAACTCCCAGATTTGTCACTTTGTGTCACCGCTGCTGATGCCATTCCCGACGGGCAGCACTCTGACAGTTGTTTAAATCCATCACCTTTAACTTTCCCTGTTCAAGTTGTCTTCAGGAGTTCTTCAGAGTCAAGGGGCTCCCGCTGCCTTATGTTTATTTAAACTGTGCACAGGAACGTGAAGCCAAGTGTTGCCCATGAGGTTCCACCACTGATGCCAACATGGTGTCGAGAGGCGTGCAGACTACAGACGGGCTGAAGACGTCAAAGTTGAGGTCCCACAGAGGATCGGTGGAGGGGTCAGCCTGCTCAGCGCAACTCTTTAAGGCAGCGGTTCTCAAACTGTTGGGCGCGCCCCCTTAGGGAGGCACGAAGTAACAAAAAAGGGGGTGCGAATGTTGCCATATGTGGCGAAATTTTGCTATTTGTAGTAAAATTTTAAACTTGTAGCGGTGTATCGGCAGCAAAAAATATAGGAATAAATTTTAATAGGGTTTCAAAAAAACGTTAGGAGGCGCAATTAAAACTGTTATGAAACGCTGCTTTAAGGTGACGGTCCCAACTCTGGAGAGGCCATCAGTTGCCGTCCTCAGCGCCTTTCAGATTTTTCGTGACCCGAGATGCCAGCTTGTGTTTCTGGACTTCTTTAAAATGCCAGCGCCTTTTGGAGTGCCATCAGATAACAGCAGCCAAGCCAAGTGACACTTGCTGCTCCTCTTGTTGTCATAGTGATGTGTGGATACCATGTTGTTTACGGTTGCTATGCTCAGTTGCTGACCATGTGACTCTGACATCACCACACTGCAGCTGTCAGATGTCGATAATAAGACATGACGCTCGCGTTTTCATATTCCTGACTTCTGCTTTTTGACTTTTGCTATTGTGATTGTTTGAATTCTTCTTTTGGACCCTCCCTGGGTATTTCTGCTCCTTGTGCCCGTCTGCTTGTGCATGTCTCAGTTGGTCCCTGTGTGTGCCCAGCATGGCTGGGTGAATTTGAGCCTCTCTTTGCACTCCAGTGGACAGTCCACATGGCAGAACTTTTATTACCCATAAACTCGTGGGCCCTGTTTAGGCCTCAGCCTGTTGTGATCTGAGGGTCCACAAACTCAAAGTCAACAGTAGACCCAAAAAACCCCAAGAAGGCCTGAAAAACACAAAGAACTTAGAGCAGGATCTGCACCATTGAAAAGGTAAGAAGGGAGAGGGGAACCTTAAAGCCCCCACTGGACCATTCAAAGCAAAAAATAAAATAAAATGAAATAAAAGTTGGCTCAACGAGAGGGAACTCCAAACCAAGAGCAGAGCCTTCAGCAGTGCCAGGGGGTCCAAAATCCAAAACATCAAAAACACACCTTCAGACCTAAACAGCATCCAGGGATGGGCTGAAGAACACGGGCAAGCCGGCCAGCTAATGACTCAGCCAAAGGTCCTCTACAGGCCAATAGTCCTTCAGGTTGGCATCCATCTGGCCTGACACCGCAGGTGGTGATGGGTTCAGCTGTGTGCTCACGTTGGGTCAAATCGCTGCCTCCTCTTACTATCGACATTCATAAAAATTGGCGACAATGCCCACCATGCCAGCCTCTAAGCGCTGTGCCAGCATGGCATTTTGTTTTTGACGTTACTAAACACTTGGAATGCTGGGCTCAGTTTAATGCTTTGCCATTCTTGGGAGGTCTGCCTTTGATCTTGTCGGTATTGGGAAGGGCACTTGGACCTCATTCTGCGGGGGGTTCAGGTTTACTCGAAGTGTGCACTTACACGTGGCGCCAGCAGGTGGCACCTGGGTGGGAGGAAGGGATGGCACCATGGCACTTCTTCTGTCATTCATCACCAGTGACAGCTAAGAGTTTAAGGAAGGCGCCCCCTGCAGGCTGCTTGTGGTGTTGGTCTTGCCCATGAGTCTTGGCACTTCAGTGAAGCGCAGCATTATGGGATGGCTGTTCAGGGCACCAGAGGCTCTCCACGCGTGTGACTCTTTAATGAATCTAATGCATTAGTGTGAATCGATGAAGCCGAGCACGCGAGCATGTCCGCTAATTCATTCCAAATGGATTCCTGGAGGACGCCCTGCGCGCACGCATTGATCCGCACAAACTTATGGTGAAAATAATGACTAATGACACTAATGAATTGACCACTTGGCGACAAGCGTGCCAGACCCGTCCGAGACGCTCCTCTGGAAACAAGCGAGTTTGATGCCGGCGTCCACCCAATAAATCAAGCGTTTAGCTGCTGACAGGCTCCTCCGGCCTCCTCTCAAGGACAAGTCGCTGTGCTCCGTGTCACCCCAGCCAGCCCTGACATTAACTGTGTGCCAGCCGCAGGGTATGGGACTGGCATCGCCTTGAGTTTATCAATGTGGGGTTATGAGGAAAAGCCAGTAGGGGGCGCACATGTTGGAAGGCAGCTCTTGGGGGCACTGGACTTGACTAGCTGCCTGTGTTCTGTATAGTGCCTGTCACTATTCACACAGATGGAGGACATATGGTGAAATTCACTGGGTGGCATCTGGGAGGTCTTGGACTTCACTCAGAGCCACACTTTACACTTCTTCATATTGGGCAAGGTGGGGGGGATCTAATGCTAATCCTAATTCCTAAGATTCCTAAGAATCCTAATTTAGTTAAAGAGCGGTAGTTATGGTGACTGGGGCCTCCAGGGGGCAGCAATGAGTATTCACATTTTCTCAAAGCCCAAATCATTGAATGAAGAAGGAGGTGCACAATGGCGCCCTCTAGGTGCAGTTCACACCTTCTGTCCCACTTTGCTTCATGGCGTCTCCCTTATGCTCTGACGGGCTCAGAGTTTTAGAAATAGCCACGCGTGCTGCCAGTTGACTCATTCAGTTCACTCATAAAGGGTTTACACTCCAGAGGATGCCCAGGTCCACCGAGAGCCATGGTGGGGGGGCGTAGGTGGGTGGGCTGTTGTAGGGCTTTTGTGTAAAGACAAAAATGGGCATGAAACTCTGGTTGGATTGTTTACCAGTCATTTAAATCTGATTATGCCCAGATTCAGTGGTTCAAGGCGACATGTGGCACTGCCGAAGGATGTGGGCACACAGACAAATAGTGCAGATAAAGCTGGGACATGGCCTGTCCTTTGGCAGCTATTCTTCATTCTGTATAGTGCCTTTCAGAGAGTTCTGACAGGCTGATTAGTGCCACTTAGGGTGGCTGTCCTTTACCAAACAGTGTATAGCGCCTTGCATGAGCTGGGCCTGACCAAAGGAGCTTCTGACCTCATCTGTCACTGTAATGTCTTTTCAGTTCAGCTGGTGGTCAGCTTTATGGCCCCCTTTATAGCTCCTTTCATAGAGCACAAAAGATAGACAGGAGTTAATTGGCCTGGCACCCATTACTGGGCGGGCAGATCACCCAGCTTGACCCTCCAGAGTATGCCGCTAAGAATGAGTCTGGGGCACCATAAAGCCACAATGCCAGTTCTCCATTGTCTGTGACAACTTTGGAGACAGTAAATGTGGCATTTTTTACAACTGGTGGGTGAGAGGGTGGCATGTCAGCAGCTGAAGGGGCATCTGATTTAAATGGCATGAAGACACTTCGGAAAGCAACCAGGGGAGTCTGGGTCACACTCCACTCACACTACTGTGCTCGTGGACCTGATGGACAAGCTGGGCATGATGCCACCTGGTACAATAACATGGACACTGCTGAGGCTGGTGGCACAGCAGGTGCAATTTTCTGGGTGGCACCCTGCCTTTGACTTGACTCAGAAATTCTGAATGGCCCGACATGCCAGGTGTGCGGAGCAAAAAGACTGAAAAGAATGTCCCAATAATAATAATAATAATAATAATAATAATAATAATAATAATAAATCAGGGGTAACTGAACACCACATAATCAAAGATCCTCTTAAGTTTCAAACCTCTGTGAGGGACACAACACTGTCAGCAAGGTGGGCAACTGGGAAGATGGGCACTTACTATTACCCACTGACCATCTACTGGCGCCCCCTGATGGTCACTTCTGATGCCTTTGCTTCCTCCCACCTCAACTAGGTAGACAAACATGGTATGGTGCAGTGACTGGCACCCCAGGGACAAAGTGTGGTGGTCCACTCTTCTGGCATTCTTATGAAAGTGGCACTGGTGAGAGTGGTGATTGGCACACGCTCTACTGGCCTGTGTATGTGTGACAGGAAGGACCACATGGCCGATGTGAGCATGGCAGTCATTGTTACTGAGAGACCAGTGCCATGCCACAGACAGTTTCTGCCTTCAAAAAACCTGAACTAGAAAGAAAGAAAGAAAGAAAGAAAGAAAGAAAGAAAGAAAGAAAGAAAGAAAGAAAGAAAGAAAGAAAGAAAGAAAGGATGGATGGATGGATGGATGGATGGATGGATGGATGGATGGATGGATGGATGGATGGAAGAAAATGAGAGATGGGAATTGACAGTTAGAAGACTGGACAGACGGACTTGTGGATGGCTGTGTCTGAATTAGCAGGAGGCAGAGAGAGTAAAGAGAAGGATGGATGGATGGATGTACTGAAAGACAGAAAACTGGATGGTCAGTTGAGTGGATGGATGGATGGCTGCTAACTGACAGGCAAGAAATAGACCAAATGATCGATAGGTGGATGAATAAATGGATGGAGAGATTAAACTGACAGATAGAAGATTAGATAAATGGACAGATGAAGGGATGGAATGATTTGAATTAGCAGGACACAGAAAACACATTGAAGGAAGGATGGATGGAGTGACAAATGGAAGACTCAAGAGAAGAACGAGCAGATGGATGGGGTGAATGATGGTTTGACAGATGGATGGATGGATGGATTTGAACTAACAGATGAGAGACAGAATAGATTGAGGAACAAATGGAATGGATGGAGGGATAAAGTGACAGATAGAAGACTGGACAGAAGAATAGACGGATGGATGGTCAGAAATATGGGAAAATGGACAGATGAATGGACCGATAAGTGAATGGATGGATGTAAACTAATGAGACAGACAGACAGTGGATGAGTGGATGGATGGATGGATGGAAGGTGTCACACACGTGCGCATAAAAGGCAGCTAAAGGGCTCAAATGAAGGTAATTCCACGCCGGACCATGAGGTGGCAGAGTGTGCTAATTCTTTCTAACTTTCCACTGCAGAACAGTTACGGGAAATTCCACCTGGCTCTGATGACTCACCTTCCGGCCCCAACCTGACAATGTCACTTCCTGTCATGCGTGACAACGTCACTTCTGGTCCTGGGCCCAGTGACATCACTTCCTGTCATGTGTCACGATGTCACTTCGGGTCCCAGGCCCACCGATGTCACTTCTGGTCCCACCCATAATGACATCGCTTCCTCCACCTTCCTTTAAAGCTGCCATCTTTGCCTTCGGACTCCAGTCTGTACACGATTGTGCAATCAACTTCCCATTTTGCAGCCGGGCTCAAGTCTCTGGGTGGCTGCCCCAAACCTTTTTGTGGCTCTTTGTCTGGGCAGACGGAGATCAGCTTTCTGTCTGTTCTGTAGATGTGACTATGCTGGCCCAGGGAACTTATGGACCAATGGATGGATGGATGGGCATATTAGCAGGTCAGGAAAACAGACTGAAGGATCAATGGATAGATGGATGGGTAAATGTGTGGATGGAGAGACAAACTGACAGGGAGAAGATCGGACAGATGGATGGACTGGCTGATCAAGTGACAGATGAGCGGATGAATGAATGGGTATGAACTATCTGAAGAAAGGACACATTGAAGAACAGATGACAAATGGCCCAGAATAGCGGGCAGATGGGTGACCAGCATGTCACTTGACCAGCTCCATTACTGCCCAGGGTGTTCTTCTGCCCTGCCACCCAGAGCTGCTCTGGTGAATTTTCTCAGCCCGGTGACAGCGAGATTTCCACCCATGCGTCACCACATTTTGTCCCATCCTCCTCCTCCTCCTCCTCCTCCTGTCCTCTCAGAATTCCATCATGTCGGGGAAAGAAAAAAAAGAAGTAGCGAGTGACGGCCTGATGTGGCCTGATGTGCCATTTGATGCCCGCTTCACACAGGAAATAAATCAATTTGCTCCCAATTAATCTCAGTCGCCGTGAAGAGTGCGTGAAGCAGAAAGAAAAGGAGAGAAGAAAGAAGAAGGCGGTGGCGGCGGTGAGCACGAGCGGAGAGCCCCCTTGCACGCTGGCCGGGGAGGTGTGCGGCGCGGGCGCTAATTAGAGCGTCCTGATCATCAGTTTTGTGTGGCAGCAGAGGAAGGCCTGCAGCGGTAATTATGCGGCTGGGGAATAGCGGCGTGTCGCAGAGGAGACACCAAGGAGCGCCACTCTGGTGGGCTTGATCAGCACAAAAGCAATGCTGATGAAGGACCACCTGAACACTGGACATTCATACATCGGGAGGGCAGTCGACACTCCAAACCCGAAACCCCCTGACACTAGGCAGCTAATCTGATTTACAGTTACGCGTAGGCTGCTGTTGCAGGACCCACCCTGTAGGGGACGCAATAAACCGCTAAGATTAGTGGACTCCACAAATGAGGGGAGAAAATACAATTGTCACAGAGAAGACCCTCAGGGCCTGCTGGTCACACTGCAGACATTGTGACGCATTCGAGGCTGCTGGCTTTGCAAAGCCGAGCCGAGGTTCAGGTAAACATTCAGAGGCCTAATGAAAGACAAGTTCGCCACCTGCAGGCCGAGCAGGGTCTGCACACCACAGTCCTCCTTTGGCCTCACAGCTTCAGCAGGTCCTCTTATACTCCAAAGAGGGAGGGCGCTATATAACCAAAGACGTGTCTGTCATCTACCCGGACCTCAGAGTGTCTTGTCACCTCCCTGAAGTCGAGGTCACCTCATCCCCTTGACTTTGTGACATGTCTGCTTGGTCATTAAGGCGTGTGACAGACTGTGGACAATGTGGCCAAGAGTCTGTGGCGGTTGTTCTGTCACACTGCTCAGTACTGAAAGGCGCTATACAGAGGAGACATCACTTGTATGTTCGACATCATTGCATGGCATCACGACAGTCCAAGTCATTCTTGGTGCCCCAGTGACGAGCGTTGTGTCACCGGGTCCTACTTTTAACCAGGCCATCCAGAAGATGTACACCAGGGAGAAACTGGTCAGGCGAGACCACCCCAAGTTATAGATAGATAGATAGATAGATAGATAGATAGATAGATAGATAGATAGATAGATAGATAGATAGATAGATACTTTATTAATCCCGATGGGCTATCAACCAATCACCAGCCAGGGTGGGCATGACTGCCCACTGTCCAGTCTGCTTTGGGTTCCCTGCACCACCACTGCTACACGGTCCAGGAGTTGAGCACTTTGGTGGGCTCGTTGTGGTCCTTCTAAGGTCCATCTGTGTCTCCAGCTGCAGTCTGCCAGCTTGGATTTGGACTAAGTAGGCACAACTGGTCTTGGTCGGTCTGGAGCTCCATGGCCAGCTTAGGTCCGATTTTATCTTTTGTTTGCACTCCAAGTCTTCAATCTGGATAATACTGGACCGATCGGCCTGAGTGGTCTGCTTGCCCATCCAGAGGGGATTCTGACGTTGAACCTGGTACTTGCAGGATAGACTTGGCTCCCCCAGCCCTTCCTTGTTATAGATGGGCACAGATGGGCACATCATACTTGCCAGCTTGGCACCAGACACTTGACCAGGACTGTTGTGGTCAGTTGGTTTCTCCTCTGGACTAGAAGGAACTTTTGCTGTGTTGTCCTTTTGTGCCCACTGATGTCGTCAGTCCAGGCGTTTCTGTGTGATTTTTTGAGCTCCTTCTTCCTCAGAACGTTTCTGTTTACCCTGGCATTTCTGCCTGAAGCTGAGCTCTAAATGTGCACCAGTGGCTTTGCTCTACTGCAGTGCCAGGAGGACTTTGACCCCATTAAGCAGTGCCAGCCTGTGAAGCTCAAATAATCGGATAAAGCTAATGGAGTGAAACGACCCCCTGCTGGGCAATGGCTGTGAAATCTCCAGTTACACGCTGAGCGGTGGAGTGGGCAGGCTGGGTCAGGTGGTCAAGCGTCTTCCCGTCACTCATGCCCGCTTCTTCGCCACATATGTTTTCAGCTCTAAAAGTGGCCATCCATCAAAATTTACAAACACTGAAAAGTCCAGGCACTGCTGGCATTAGGTCATGTGGCCACATGCCAACTAGACACAGATGTGGAGACTGAGAGGATGGTGCATCCTCTGATGCCAGCTGTCTTGTTGTGGTGTAGTGTGGCACTCCACTCTGTAAACCCTGACGTGAGCTAGCTGCATGTGCCAGGGCCAAAGCAGATGTGGTGACATGGTCATGTGATTTAACAAAGCCAATCCAATGAGCTGGCTGAAAGGGCAAAGATGGAGAAGCAGTTTACACCTAGGGTAAAACTAAGAATGCCACATCAGAAACGGGCAAGAGGGCATCAGCAGGACAAATCCAAGAACAAAGACGTCAGTCAAAAAACAAGGAGCCCGCAAAGCTAAAGACTGGCTCTGGATGGGCAAAGGGAATGACGCCCAATGGCTGAGCAAAGCCCCTTCTGAGCACCCCTCAGTCATGTGAATGCCAGGTAATAAGTGTTGCATAGCAACATACAGTGATGGAAGGGGCTACGGGCAAATAATATGCAGAGGGCAGAGTGCCAGTCAACCATGGATATAAAACAAGGCCTTGGTCAACGGGCTCAGAACAGACCACAGTGCCAACAATGAGCAGTGTGCCCCCTGCTGAATCTGGTGGGTTGCTGTCCGCCTACTTCAGTACTCGACAGACGGGCACACTGGGCACAGCAGCAGTTCAGTCAGAGTTGCCATCCTGCTGGCAGCCTTTTGTCTTGATTTTCCACTTTATGTCAGAATGTGTGCAACTTTCCAGAATAATCAGTCAAGTGGGCATTGAATCGAAGAGCGGGTTACGAGGACAAAGAAGAGGCAAAAAGAGACAAATGCCCAGAGGACAGCAGAGGAGTGCAAAACTGGCAAAGGCTTAGGGAGCAACAGGAGGGGGCAGCCACTTTGGGCAGTCACTTCACAGTTTAGGGCCAACAGACACTCGGAGGACATCTGGAGAGCAGAAGGGCAGTCAGCTGGCCAACTGAAGGAGCACAGAGGGCACCTGCCAATGTCGAGTCTCAACAGGAGACATGTGGCACAACAAGAAACTGAAAACACCAAGGGGCCAGCAGCATATTTGACAAGCTGGACGGGGGGCCGAGAGATGTCAGTGGAGACAGCTGAGTGACGTCGGTGAGGACTGAGTCGATGGTCAAAGGGCACCAAGTCACCTGGGGTTCAACTACGAGGGGCCTGATAGAACTGGCAGGGATGGTGAGACACAAAGAAGGACAAGGCTCAAGAGTAACTGGACAGGTCAGCCAAAAGGGGGGGGGGGCAGTGGACCACTGTTGTAATGACATGAAGGAGGAGATCTTGGAAGCTGGACCCCCGCCATTGAGGTGTTTTAAAAAAAATAAAAAAGGAAAACTGAGAAACTGAGATCAGCAACAAGTGGGAGGGACAAAGCAGCCTGAGACGTGACAACCATGTCAGCTGACCTAAGGGTGGGACCAATCACAGACCTGGGGGGCCGAAGAGCTCTACTGGTAGGCTGAGGGGGTCAATTCACAATCAGCTTCAGGATAGTTTGGTGTCTGTCTGTCTCTCTGTCTCTGCCTGTGTTTGTCTGTCACTGTCACTGTCCTTGTTTGTCTCTGTCACTGTCTGTCTCTTTCTGTGTTTGTCCCTAACTCTCTTTGTTTCTGTCTGTCTGTCTGTCTGTCTCATTGTCTCTGCCTGTTTATCTCTGTCTTTTTCTGTGTCTGTCACTGTCACTCTCGTGTTTTTTCTCTGTCTGTGTTTGTCTGTCTCTGTCACGGTCTGTCACTGCCTGTCTGTGTCACTCTCTGTCTCTGTCCATCTGTCTGTCTCTCTGTCTCTGTCACTGTCTGCCACTGTCGGTCTGTCTGATTGTCTCTCTGGTGCTGTCCTTGTCCTTCTCTGTCATTGTTCTTGCTGTTCTCTTTATTTTTCACTCTTTCTCTTCTTGTCTACATCTTCACTTCTCTCCGTCTCTCTCTCTCTGTCTTCCTCTCATGCCCTTTCACTTGTCGTCTTCATGCCCACCCGCCTGCCCACCTGCACATTTTCCAAATCCGATGTTTGTGTGCCCTGATTGTTGTAAATCTGGATGCCTCACCATGGAGGTGTTGAGCTGATGCCTGTCTTGTCCACCCATTACATTTCCATGCACTCTTTGTGAGGTCCTCTCTGGTGGTCTTTGTGGTGGTCTTCTGATGTTCATTTTGTTTCTCGTGTGTTTTGTTGTATTTCTGATTTCTCTTTGTCTCAGTGAGTGTCCCAGTTGTGCTTTTTAATTGTCTGCCCCGCCTCCTGTTTGTCTCACTCAAGGGGGCGGGGACACCTGACAGTGCAGCCAATGGGAGAGCAGCTCCAGCATTGCTTTGCTCCAATGGATGCTTTTTCCCAGTTTTTAATCCCAGTGCCTCCTTCTGGTTGGTTTGCTCGTCCTTCTCCCTTTTCAGTGTCTCCTCCTCCTCCTCCTCTTATTTTTTTTGTTGTTGTTTTTTCCTCCTTTTTTTTGCTTTGCTTTTTGTGATTCTTTTTGAATTCTGATTGTGTTTATTTTGGGGGGCCACAGTTTTTACGTTTCCCCCTCCCTCTCTTCTCCTCCTCCTCCTCCTCTTCCTTGTGGACATTTTCTGAATTTTTGGCTAATTAAAAGCCCCTCCCCACTAATAAATGAAAAGTCAGTCCACTACAATCCGTCCCCTGTGTCACAAAAGGACTTTGGATTTGTCACCTAAAACCCACCTCCTCAGACCCCCCCCTGCTCACCCACTTGTTAACACTTTGTAAGCTCCTCCCCACCCCAAGGTGAGCCAATCAGCAGGGGCATTCAAAAGCAGGGGAGTCGAGTTTTACGCCTGAGGCCAAATACCCGAATGCCAGTCCAAAGTCCAGATGGCACTCGATATTTCTGTTTCAGTTTCATAAAGACGGACTGAATCCCTCAGTCTGGGGACAATCTAATGCCAGGCAGAGATGAGCTGATCGAGTGGCAATGCCAGCTTCCAAGTTCAAACTGATTAGACTGTGAGATTTTTAGCAAATCGCCAAAGTCCTCTAGGCTCTGCCCACAGGCGGGTTGTATGTAGTGTTGGGTTCAGAGCTTCACTCAGCACTGCCAGGCAGCCATGCATGTGATTCCCACCTGAGGGATGGCACACCCAGTCCCATGTCCCTCACGTCACTTATCCTCAGTATGATGACATCCTTACTCTTCATGCCTCCTCAGATCAGCTGACACACCAACAAAGTCAAATGTCAATTCCAAATGCTGTCGCACTTTAAGGGGGGCACTGTGGCCAGATGTGGCACTGGGCACCATTCAGCCACACAGCTAATTCAATTCAAGTGTGCCCACTGAGTGCTTATGGGGGTCCAAACTGGGATCTGTCAATGAGTATTCGGGCTGTTTGTTGGGCCTCTGGGTACAGAAAAGTGCTTGTAGATGAGTGGCAGGGCCTTGAGATGATCGTACTCGGGGGCACTTAGCAGGGGGGGCAACATCCAGCCATAGCTGTGGGAGGTGGGGGGGGGGGGCACCTATTTTGGAAAATTAGATGAATGAAGCTTTAAAATGGAGGAGGTCCATAATAAGAGTGAGGCAGGCAGCCTGTGATAGAAGAAGGAGGCCGGTGACCCCCAAGTCCAAGATGGGGGGGGTCTCCTGCTGTCAGGGACTTTTAAAATATGGACACTTTAGTGACTGACCAGGGCAGGGCAACACTTGTGAGGCCAACCATTCATCCAAAATGAGCCCAAAGGCAATAGAAGAAAGAAAGAAAGAAAGAAAGAAAGAAAGAAAGAAAGAAAGAAAGAAAGAAAGAAAGAAAGAAAGAAAGAAAGAAAGAAAGAAAGAAAGAAAGAAAGAAAGGAGATATGAACAGGGCTTATAAAAGAAAGAAAGAAAGAAAGAAAGAAAGAAAGAAGAAAGAAAGAAAGAAAGAAAGAAAGAAAGAAAGAAAGAAAGGAGATATGAACAGGGCTTATAAAAGAAAGAAAGAAAGAAAGAAAGAAAGAAAGAAAGAAAGAAAGAAAGAAAGAAAGAAAGAAAGAAAGAAGATATGAATATGGCTTATATAAAACAAAAAGAAAGAAAGAAAGAAAGAAAGAAAGAAAGAAAGAAAGAAAGAAAGAAAGAAAGGAGATATGAACAGTGCTTATAAAAGAAAGAAAGAAAGAAAGAAAGAAAGAAAGAAAGAAAGAAGATATGAACAGGGCTTATATAAAAGAAAGAAAGAAAGAAAGAAAGAAAGAAAGAAAGAAAGAAAGAAAGAAAGAAGATATGAACAGGGCTTATGAAAGAAAGAAAGAAAGAAAGAAAGAAAGAAAGAAAGAAAGAAAGAAAGAAAGAAAGAAAGAAAGAAAGGAGATATGAACAGGGCTTATAAAAGAAAGAAAGAAAGAAAGAAAGAAAGAAAGAAAGAAAGAAAGAAAGAAAGAAAGAAAGAAAGAAAGGAGATATGAACAGGGCTTATAAAAGAAAGAAAGAAAGAAAGAAAGAAAGAAAGAAAGAAAGAAAGAAAGAAAGAAAGAAAGAAAGAAAGGAGATATGAACAGGGCTTATAAAAGAAAGAAAGAAAGAAAGAAAGAAAGAAAGAAAGAAAGAAAGAAAGAAAGAAAGAAAGAAAGAAAGAAAGAAGATATGAATATGGCTTATATAAAACAAAAAGAAAGAAAGAAAGAAAGAAAGAAAGAAAGAAAGAAAGAAAGAAAGAAAGAAAGAAAGAAAGAAAGAAAGGAGATATGAACAGTGCTTATAAAAGAAAGAAAGAAAGAAAGAAAGAAAGAAGATATGAACAGGGCTTATATAAAAGAAAGAAAGAAAGAAAGAAAGAAAGAAAGAAAGAAAGAAAGAAAGAAAGAAAGAAAGAAAGAAAGAAGATATGAACAGGGCTTATGAAAGAAAGAAAGAAAGAAAGAAAGAAAGAAAGAAAGAAAGAAAGAAAGAAAGAAAGGAGATATGAACAGGGCTTATAAAAGAAAGAAAGAAAGAAAGAAAGAAAGAAAGAAAGAAAGAAAGAAAGAAAGAAGATATGAACAGGGCTTATAAAAGAAAGAAAGAAAGAAAGAAAGAAAGAAAGAAAGAAAGAAAGAAGATATGAACAGGGCTTATGAAAGAAAGAAAGAAAGAAAGAAAGAAAGAAAGAAAGAAAGAAAGAAAGAAAGAAAGAAAGAAGATATGAACAGGGCTTATATAAAAGAAAGAAAGAAAAAGAAAGAAAGAAAGAAAGAAAGAAAGAAAGAAAGAAAGAAAGAAAGTGATCAGGTCTACAAAGCGGCTGGGGTGTGAGGGCGTGCCCGGCTGGCATTTTGTGCCCAAGTCACTCCTCCGCCTTCATCAGGGGGCTTGTGGCCGCACCAAACAAAGGGAGAGTTCATTTCAAAATCATAAAAGTTTTTCTCAAAGTAAAAAGAAAGAATGAAGACCCCAGAGAAGTCGACTCGTGGCGCTCGGCGTTTTTCTCCCTCGTCGTCGCTGCTGCGGCTCTCGGGTCCTTCTGGGCGAGCAGGTGGCCGACTTTGCCGTTGGTTCTCACGATGAGGCGTACATTAGGAGTTTTTTTTTTTTTTTAATTAAATGATAATTCAGTTTTGTGATTTACTAACGATGGCCGGGCAGTAAATTACAGCAAGTGCTGAGACGACTGAAGGAGCCGTTTAAGAAACTCCCAAGTGACAAAGTGCCTGCCTGCTTGCCCGCCATTTTCTTTTTCTTTGGCTGTGTTATCACAGCTTTACCCACTTGCCCCCCGGGACTGTCCACAAGGTGGGTC
This sequence comes from Erpetoichthys calabaricus, assembly GCF_900747795.2. Taxonomy (NCBI): domain Eukaryota; kingdom Metazoa; phylum Chordata; class Cladistia; order Polypteriformes; family Polypteridae; genus Erpetoichthys; species Erpetoichthys calabaricus. Next base: position 1,158,650 of record NC_041394.2, read on the forward strand.
CCCCTCATGGTCTGAGCTGGATGAAGCCATCACTTTGAGTGCCTGTTACTCCCATGTGGCCCTAAGCGGTGACTCCACTTTAGTGACGGGTTGTTGAGCGCCCCTTAGAGGTGACGGTTGATGTCCATCCATCGTTGTCCTTTCTCTCGTGGCACCTGATGAGTTCACTAAATGCACACTGTGGGTCTTAGTGGTCTTTATAGTGCCTTCATGATGATCCTCCCTGTCTTGCAGGAGGTGACCCTGAGCCCCAAACAGCAGACACAGTAAATTGGGTTTAAATAACAGATATTTATTTATCTGGCACACTTTGCCAATAAGCACCCGTCAAAAGGTCAATAATCAATACAAAGACATTGTGACACTGAAACTGTAACGCAGTGCCCACCGTGTCTCCATCTTGTAGGCAGTGCACTTTCAAAGAGACCATCTAGGGCTCTGCATCTTTTAAATTAATGAACCTCTCTGTGACAACGAAGATCCTAGAAAGCCTACTGGAGGCTGGACAGTCTGGTGGTCTTGGACCCCCAAAGGTTTATTTTTTCCTTTTCTCCCTGCTGGCTCACAAAGATGTGAGATGTCAGGTTTGTGAGTCAAGAGATGTCACTTTCAGAGTCCCACTTGGCCCCAAACTAAAGAAGCAGGCTTCAGGGCCACATTGGATACCAAAGCACAATGGAGGGAGAGGACAACTGTTAAAGCCCTGGCCCTGGATATCCAAAAAAAAAACAATTAAAAGAACAATGGCTGTTCACATGTTAAAGGTTTTCTTTACAGAAATGTTCCAAAAGAAGAACAGGAATATCCACAAACCCAAAAGCAAAGTCTCAACAGACCCCCAAACCCAAAAACCAGAAAATCAAAAGTTAGAACTTACAGGAGAGCCCAACAACCATGGAAAAGAGTGGAGACCTCAGTGGCCAACTTACAGCCTGCGGGACCCTTAAACAGAGGGAGCACTGGTGGGTTCTGTGTCCTCGGACCCTTCCATAGAGGCTCTCGTCTTTGTCGTTTTGGTGTATTTCTGTCTTTTTGGTCACTAGGGTATTGAAAGATTTGAGGTCTGCTCTACGGTGCCCTCTACGGGTGCCACCATGAGAAGGAGAGACTGACACTGGAGACGTGTGGCTCAACCTGAGTGAACCTGTCAGGTGTTGCACCCGGGACCACCAGATTTGACCCCTCGTCTTCAGATCAGGTCTTTCAGGCCTATGGTGTTGGAGTTCACAGTGTCTCTGTTACCCCCCAGCCATGACCCCCAACTTTCACTCAGCCCTGCCATGACTTCCTGCTGCAGGCTCACCAATGCCATCCTACTTAGGCTTTGTTCCTCTCAGTCATCTGCTTGTCTGACCTCTCCCATGCCACCCTCAAGCCTACCTGCAGTGCCCCCCCCAGTGATGGCATAGGCACTCCCACTCCTCTCACCCACCACTATTTAGTGACTGACGGTGGCCCACTGGCCTTCCATGTAGCCACAGAAATCAGGCTGCTGAGCTTAAGGGGGATTAGGGGAGGCACCCACCATCCCTGTACTCATCCCCTCACCTTAGTGGCCTCCATCTTAAAATCAAAAGTGAGGGCCTGCAGCACCTGGGGGGATTTCAGCCTCCCACCATGCTGCCTTTCCAAAATAATTGTCAGCTTTGTGAAAGGCGCTATATAAGGCAAAGCTGCTCCCATCTCTACTCTTGTGCCGAGCCCCCCTCTCTGGTTTGTCTCAGTGAGTGTTTGGTGCAGCGTGTTGTGTGATGGATGGAGAGACGTAAAGTGAGGATGATGATGGATGAACGTCCTGCTTTGCCCCCCTAGCCCACCCCCAACATGTGCTGGCTGAACTGGCTGACATTGGCCTTGTGTCACCAGTGCAGCAATGTCACTTTGTCACTATCTTCTACATTATTACACTTCTGAGGGGCTTTCCTCTCCATTCAACTCTGTCACAGTCTCACAGGGGGCCTGACGGGGGGGGGCTGGGGGGGTCAGTCATCCGTAGAATTTAACAAAGAGGTAGGCATAGGGTTAGGATATGAAAAAGTGCAGAATTCCTAATTCAGACCAGGATCAATCAGGGGGCCAACTTACATAATGAACTTCAGGGGGCTTCAAACCTAAAACCCCCCTCCCCCACACAGCACCTCTGGCAGGAATCCCCACAAAGTAAAGAAGTTCAAAAATGAGTGGCGGAGCTGGGGTGGCATGTGAGCAGCATGAGGCGTGGGCAGGCAGGCGGGCATACAGCGGGCACCCACTGGCGCTGACTCATTCGCTCGAACGTGCGCTTCTCCGAGTTTCTGCTCTTCAGCTTCCCATCTGTTGGCGTCATTAGCATTCATTGCTCAGCGTGTTTGGGGAATTTCCAGTACAAGCGGCTAATTGCTTTCGTTCCGGAGTGAGCTCAGGCTTTACTGGGAATGAAAACTTTAGCATTTCAGTGGATTTGGGGGCAGGCGGGCGGCGCTGACTTTAAAGGAGCAGTCAGTGGAAAACCTCAGCGGCGGTGTGCCAGTTCATGGGTCTGTGCCCAGGCACTGCCCGCTAGCTGGCACACCGAGGCTTCTCTGCTCTAATTAGATGGGAAAGCAGGAACGGCAGATGGCGCTGGCAGCCCAGCACAGGGTTCAACCTGAAAAGAGCAGCAGAGGCCACCGATGGCTTGAGGTGGAACATCTGCTTCTTGTCAGCAGAAGCATCCATGACATCAGGACCTGGGCACACCTGCGGAACTGCTGAGTTTAACTGGGAACCAATGGTTATGAAAGACCCAAAGGCGCTATATGGCCCACCTGTCATGTCTAATCCCGGGCTCAAGATGGTCTTCTTTAATTTTCAGTTGTCCAGTTATGTAAATTGAGGAGTTTTGATGCAATTGTTGAACGGTTCTGTGGTTCTGACATCACTTCCAGAGCCGGCCCCTTCACTGACATCACTCCCGAAGCCGACCCCTTTGCTGTTGTCACTCCCGATGCCGACCCCTTTGCTGATGTCACTCCCGATGCCGGCCCCTTTGCTGTTGTCACTCCCGATGCCGACCCCTTTGCTGTTGTCACTCCCGATGCCGGCCCCTTTGCTGATGTCACTCCCGATGCCGGCCCCTTTGCTGATGTCACTCCCGATGCCGGCCCCTTTGCTGATGTCACTCCCGATGCCGACCCCTTTGCTGATGTCACTCCCGATGCCGGCCCCTTTGCTGATGTCACTCCCGATGCCAGCCCCTTTGCTGATGTCACTCCCGAAGCCGACCCCTTTGCTGATGTCACTCCCGATGCCGGCCCCTTTGCTGATGTCACTCCCGAAGCCGACCCCTTTGCTGATGTCACTCCCGATGCCGGCCCCTTTGCTGGCGTCACTTCTGGTTCCGGCCATTTTGTTGACATCACTTCCTCTATGGGCCTTTAAAGCCTCCATCTTGGGCTGCTATAGTCAGTTCTGTTTTGGACTCTGTGATATGCACATCGTGCTACTTATTTCAAACCCTTTTGCAACTGGGAAAAACAATATACGGGGGGCTGCCCCAAACCTTTATGATGTCTTGGACTCTTGATTGTCACAGTTTATTTTCTCTACTTTGCATTTTAGTGCATTTCATTCCTGATTTTTTTTATTTATAAATTCTTTATATTGATTTTGTCCTTTAAGTCAGAGGTTTATGGTCATCCATTTGCCTGAAGAAGAATTTTAAGTATTTTGAACTTTCCAAGCCTGAGCCTCATTTTGGGTCTTGTGCAGCCCAGAGAGCCTGCCATGTGAATTAAAACAATTCTCGAGAGAAGAGTGAGCCATTGTTACTCCACTGTTACACCAAAGGCTGATCTCCCATCTCTTGGGGGGGCTTTGATTGCAGTTTTTGCTACTAAAGGTGGCCAAGAATTAAATTTAGGGGGGGGTGATTACTTTTTCACAATGGCAAATTGGGTGTCATCAAACTTCAATACATCCAATGATCCTTTAAAAGTGGTGTATTGAGTTCCCTCAGGCTGCCTTTTGTGTTCTACTACGTTGACTTGGTGATCAGAAACAAAAGATGAGACCTGAAGAAGCCAAAATAGAGGAAATCAGGAAGGGGCAAATACTTTTCCACGGCCCTGTGTGTATGTGATTGGTCACTGAAGCCTTCTGGTGGACATGCATGTGTGTGTGTGTGTGTGTGTGTGTGTGGTGTTTGCTCTTCTTCATCCTGAACTCATGTGAAGACTCCCCATGGAAGCTCACGCAGATGTCGGCGATGAAGAGCTGTGGATCCTGCCCATCTCTGCCAAGTTGTTCATTCTTGTGGTTCCTGTGGAATTTCAGGCTGATCTTTCGCTTTGCTCCGTGTGGCAGAGCCTTGCCGTCTTATCATCTGTCTGTAGAGAACAGACAGATGGACTCAGCGTGTCACAGGTGCTGGAATGGAGATGTGGCCAGCAAGTCCTACCATCGCTCAGGTGACCCTCATAATATTATTAAACTCGACCAGGGAGCAGGAATCCCGTCTGAGGGGGCTGTCAATTAAAGGCCCCTTTTCTTACTTTTTTCTTCCATGCCATCTTGAATTTGCTTCTGCTGGGACTTGTGAGGTGGTGACCAAGGGTTGCATTGATCTTAGCAAAGTGGGACCACCATGGGTGCAGCCTCATTTTAGGTCATGTGATTCCACAAGAAGTAATCATGTGATTACCTCCTTCACTAAATATGAGTCATTTAAGGCTTGAGGTGCACGGCGCTATATTAGAGGATGGTCATCAGTGGGTGACGCTCATGTAATGCTCGAGGACTTTGAGCATATGAGTGGACATCATGGGGACTCTCAGTGTTGAGTGATAATTGAGCCATATCACATGCTTCCACACTGAACAACTTTGGTGGGACAAGATGGTCTTGACCGGTGGACGGGGTCCCGATGGGCTGCTGTGCTTGGCAAGTGTCATTCATGCATGAAATGGCCAAACTGGTGTGATTCTTTTCTTGAAGTCCTGATCATCAAATCCAAGTAGACACTGGACGGAGCCCACCAAACACCTAATGAGCACCGGGGGGCCAAACGTCTCTGTGCTTTACAATCAAAATGGTCGGCTCTGGGCACATGAAGAGTGGCGCTGGCATTTGTTTGCAAATCTCATCCAGTTGGCACAAAGTAGACACTTCTTTCCAAGTGAAATAAATGAAGTTTTGGAATTCTGCATGCTGGCAATCTTTCAGATGTTTAATTGAGCAGAGAAGATTAAAGAATATGCTGCTAATGAGGTGTCACGCGATTTGCTTTGATTTATTGGTCCTGTGTGATACAAGTATTGATCTTCACTTCCAAAAGTTCTGCCGTTGCAGTCTGCATCTCAAAGCGCCCCCAAGGAAGGCCAACGGACCCTCAGGGGCTCAATAGAAGTGGACGTGGGTGACATGGATGGAAGGTCCTACCAGCCATGTGGGCAACCAAAAATCTAGAAGATGCATTTGGGGTTTGGAAAGAGATGTGCAGCCTGGAGCTCTGATGTCCAGTTAGGTTAGGTGGCCTCCTAGGGAATCGTGGAGATCTCACGTGGACGGTGGCTTTGATGGACCACTGATCACTTCTTATTTCATTGTCACTCTTATGACACACGAGAAGATGTTATGTAAAGTAAAGGGGCTTTCATGATCTCCCCCCTTGGGTCATCCCATATAGCCTGTGAGATGTGCTTGGTCAAGGCCACGCCATCTGCAGTTTTTCATTTGTTCTTGATAATGTATTTCGGGCCAATTAGATGTCTTCCTGACGGGACGGGTGAAAATCTGCTAGCACCTGTCAGCATTCACTCCCTGCTGACCACGTCCTCTCCTCCATGTTGTACCCCCCTGCCAATGTCCGACACCCCAGGTCTTGTGCCTTTGTGGAGGGTGGACGTGGTGAGCTCTGTGCTGGACACCTTCCAATGGTGACGTGTCTCTCTCTTGTCACTTATTTACTTTTCTACTTCCAGTCTCTGCTTGGGAAAGTACAGTCAGTTGCAGGTAGCTGGGACACCATCCCATAATGAACTCCCCCCACCAGTCCTCCAGTCACTTTCAAAGGACCAGTCTGGAGTGGTCAAGTGAAGGACCATAGTGGTCAGCAGCCTAGCTGTCACTGAAGCTCTGACTTCTCGATTTCTGGAATGTTCTGGAGTGTCTGTGGTGTGAGATCCTGCTCACTGCGCCAATTGTGATGGAATAAACACCGGCAGATCAGCCTTGTGACCTTCACTTTAAACACGGCTCAAGTCACCAAAAGTGAGCATTTCAGAGCAAAAAGAAATTGTGGGGACAAAGCTAAGAAGTCCAACATAATCTTCAGAGTCAGTGAAGACCACGAAGTGAGAAAGCATTCAGACCCCTCCACTTTAGGGGGCCGTAGATTGCATTTTAAATGGAGACATCAGTCCACACTCGACCCATAATGACAACGTGACATCCTCTGACCAGAGAGAACTGCTAATTTATTAAAAATCCCAACCTGAAATGAGTAGAACTGACCGCAAGTGTCACTCCAGAGTGGGCTCAGGTGGGTCCTTGTTGCTTAAACTCTCCTCAAAGTTGATTGAGTCCACATGTGGCAAACTTAAAGAAAGGCACACTTGGAACTGAGTATAGAAGATCCGCAATTTACACTCGGTCAAGCCGTGAAATCCAAGGAGCCCCCCGTAGACCTCCACAATCAAACTGGGGACAGGGCAGGTCAGAGCAGGGAGATGAGAGCAACTGCAAAATTTTGAGTTGTCCAAGGAGCACCGGGGGTCTCAATCATTGTGAATGTTTGGAACCAGCAGGAATCTCCCAACCATCTCAGCAGCTTTCCATCAATCATGCCTTTATGGTGGAGCGGTGAGACAGAGACCCTCTTTAGTAAATGGCATATGTCATTTTAAAAGATTCGAAGATTCTTTGTAGAAGCCCCTCAGACAGCAATTCCAGCTTTGTGTCTTCTTATGAAAAGCTCCACACCTGGATTTGGGCAGCTGATCTCATCCTCGTAAGCTCCATTATGTTGGCTGGGACAGCCATCTTCAAGGTCTCTGCACACATGTACTGTCCGGACCACTCAAGGACCCTCAGGAGACTTGTGCTGAAGCCTCTCCAGAGTTGCCCTGGCTGTTTCCTTCTGGTTATTTAACTGCCACCCCTATCTGAGGACCTCTCTGTGTTTGGCTCAACCTGTCCTGTCCCCAACCCATGATGCCATCACTGGTCTTCTTCACCGTAGGGACGTCATTGGGCTGCTGAATCGTCCCCAGACATCCCACTCAGAGTGAATTTGTGTCTCGCCAGACCAGAGTAGCTTTCATCACATGCCCTCAGAGCCCTTTAAGTATCCCTTTACTCAAGAGTGGTCGATGGAGGACCTCTGAGGTGGCCATCCTTCTGACAGGGGCTTCCATCGACAGTAGGGGATTCAGGTTCATGTCACTCCCCTGACCATGACCCTTCTTGTCCAGTGACCAAACCTAGGAAGAGTCCTGAGGGGGGTTCCAAACTTCACAATTCTGAAGACCACTGGCCTCACTCAAAGCTTATCAATGGTTTTGAACTCCTTGCCCTGAATTGTGCTTCACCAAAATCTGATCATGAAGGTCTACAGAGAGCTTCAAGGTGAAAATAATGTGGGTGAGATCTCCAAAATGAACGACAAAGCAGGCCCATCCAGAGATGAGGCTCACCCTGAGTCGGCCAACTTCCATGTCCCATCTGCAGGCTGCGGCCTACACAGGCCTAAAAACTTTAGAAGTACAAATATACAAAAAAAAGGCCTCAGATATAACTGAGAAAGGCCCACAAGGGAAAGAAACCATCAAACTCTGGCTTGCTGAGACAAGTCCAAGAAGAAACCATCAAAAACAGAAGAGTTTATTTGTAGGAAACTGTAGCAAATCCTCAAAAGGCCCAAATGATTTCCCTAAAAAGACAAACAAATCCCAGCGCAGGGAATCCGGAGATGGAAGCAGAAAGCAATGAAAGCAAACAAAGTAGCCAGGAGACAAAGCCATGGCTCCGCCCCCTGGGGCCTTCTGATTGGCTGGCTAGAAAGGGTGGAAGGAGGGGCCAGAATCAGTGACGTTGTGGTGACTCCGCCTCCTGGGGCTCCACCCACAAAGCGTCAGTTTAGATTAAACACAGCCAGCGACTGACAGAAATGACATAAAAACCTGAAGAATCAAAACTCCAGACAAACAAACACAGCAATTCAAGTCAAACGCCTGCAGGTGGCGCCAGAGAGCCGAGGGCTTCACTGTTGTCCACTACTTCATTCTTCAGAGCTTGCCGTGTTTTACGTTGGCACTGCCCGCCTTCAGCTTTGTGGTGTGGCCACTGATCTGCTCGTTTGTTGCCTTCTCTCAGTTGGGTTACTGCAGGAGGGGCAGGTAAAAGGGTCCAAGAACCGGGAGGGTGGGCTGTCAACCTTCAGACTCACAGTGGGGAGGTTCAAAGGCAGCCGAAGTGAAATCCTAAAAGTTCGAGGAGATTTGCCGTTTATTTACTGGATGGGCAAGTCGGTTTGAGTTTTGACTGAAGTGACAAAGTGATTCGGACCCCTGCTTGTCCTGCCCTTGGCTATTGCTGCTGTGATCGTCTCCCTTAACGTGTCCTTAAGACATAACGGAACACGAGTGTGTGACACGTGAGGGTCCAATAAAATTCCTATTTAGAGGCAGGTGATGTCCTTCTTAGTGGCCTTTCTGCACCAGAGTGTAGTGTTTGTCACGTCTTAACATCTCAATGGCGTCTGAGCGCTTGGCACTCCAGTGAAGTGGCACTGAGGTTGAGTGTAATGAGGAAGATGCCACCAGGTGGCTGCTCCAAGTAGAGCGTGGCATTCAACACCCCTTGTGCCGGACAGATCCCGCTGAGGTACAGGCTGAGCTGTTTAATTTGGTGAGACCACCCTTTATGAGACCCCAGCTGGTCTTCTTTCTGGGGGATGGCAGGTCGTGATGCCGAGTGCCATTGAGGGCTAACGGCACCAGTCTGAAGATCTCCGGCTTCTGTGTGGGTGAATGACGAGTGTCATCTGAAGATGGCTTTGGATTTCACCCTTTGATATGTTAAAAGTTACTCCAGTCAATTTTCACCAAGCTGCCTTCACAATTAAATTAATCGTTGGCGGTCTAGGGGTCCTTGTAGAAATTCAAATGAGCCACTCGTGAAACTGCCGCTCTTCAAATGCAAATGAGCGGCAAGCAGTCACTGGAGTGAGACCCGCCAGGGGGATTTGTCATCGAACGAAAACTGGCGAGGAGGTCGAGCTCAATTACCAGCCGCCGAGATCGGGCAAAAGTCAATTACACTTGGGGAACGACGGCAGGACCCTCAGTGGGGCGCTCAAGTGGGCTGGATTGGCACTTAGTGTGCGGCCTGGCTGCTTCTTGACATTCACTGAGTGGGACGGGGGGCACCAAAGCAGAGAAAGGGTAAGCTTAAAGTTCTATATTGGGTCGAGCTGTCTGGGTCTCTAAAGTGAGGTGGTAGGCACATCACTGCCCCCTCACCTCCAGTGGCTGTCCTTGTTCCAGAAGGAGCCCATGCCCACCTCTCCTTCTGACCCACCGGCTAAGGGGCAACTGTGGAACCCCCTCCAGGCTGGGGAGCGCCTGCTGTGCAGTGAACACCCCCCAGGTCTGCCCTTACCTAATGAAGGGCACAACACTGCCTGGGGCAGGTCACTCTGTCATGGCCGCCTGAGGCTTGGTCACCACACCATCAACGGGGTCCTCCTGACTGATAGTTCATCCTTGCTCTTCTCACCCGGGCACCATCTTGCCATAAAACTGATTTAAAATCCACTTCAATTTACCAAACCCAAGTGCATATTCACTGTAGTTGGATCAAAGAGGAAAAGAGAAGGCCAACAAATGGGGGGTCTCGGCCTGGAAAACATCATTGACTTTCCATTGGCTAAAAGAAAGGAGCTTCAACAAGGATGGAGGGGCTTATAATACATAGAATGAGACTTGAGGAAGCCCCCATGGTGGCTCACCAGTTCCAAGTGAGGACTGATGCCCGGCAGATGCCATGGGGTCACTCTTGTATACTTGGGTGTTTCCCCCTCAGTTTCCATGTTTTGTTGTATTTGTGGGCCGCGCCCGCTCCCATCGCCCCCTCTGCCCTGGTTGTGCCCTGTGTTGCCCATGTTGTGTTGGCACACTTTGCTTCCTCACTTCTCTTCCCTTCTGTATCTTTGTTGGAGTTACGACTTCAAGGCTTTCGTTATTTCTTGGTTATTTGAATTTTGTATTCATGGTGACGCCATTTTGTGTGAGTCACCCATTGCCATCATGTGACCTCAGTAGGTGGCTGCTGCACAAGATGGAGACTCGCCATGCGTGGAGCTGGCCACGTGTTGTGTTAACTCCTGTTTCTGGATATTTCTAGGGGCTTAATGCAGTTTTTACATTTTTTTATTGGTGTTTTGAATCTCAGGGCTTTCATTTTCACATTGAATGTTTGCTTATATTGTCATCGTTTTATTTTATCTTTACGTTTTGATATTTTGGATGGGCGCACCGCCCCGTCACCTTCTGATTCTTTGGTTTCCTGATTACTCCTTTGACTTTGCAGACGGGTTTATTGGGGTCACCAGTGTCTGGCGTCATTCTGACTTGTATGTGCCAATCAACATGCAGCACGTCCCCCCCCCCCCCCCTTGAAATTCCTGTCCTCTTACTCGTTGAGCCGGTAGTTTAGGCCTTCACCACTAGGGGGCCACTGTGTGAAATGAGAGCTGCTCACTCTGTCTGTAGTCTGCAGTTCAAGGTCTTGACCACTAGAGGGTGACACAGCCAAATGGGCGGACACACCTTAGTGCTGCTCACTCGGTCTCAAGCGTACAGTTCAATGCCCTCACCACTAGGGGGCCACCCTGTGAAATGACGAGACGCTCTTGTGATCAGATGGCTTTTCTTGTTCGCGTTTATTTATTGTTTAGTTTACTTTTTTCGATTTTTGATTCATCTTTTGTTTTATTTTGAAGGAGTTTTGTGTAAATGGAGTCACTCACTTGGTTTGTACTTTGATGTAACAAATTTGAGTATAAAGGGTGTTTTGGCAGCTTTTGGGTTCTGCCTCTTTTAGGCCCTTTCTGAGTGTTTAGGCCCTCCATGCTATTTCAGCACACAGGCAGCCATCCAGCGCCTGTCTTTTCTCTATCTGGGCACTTTGATGCCATCCTTGCCAGTTCACCATTTAGCAGCCAAGACGTTTGCCATCATCTTGCCAGCCCCCCACCTAAAGCTTCACTGTCCCCCTGACATCTCCTGGCATCTGCTAGGTGGCCTGTCTCCTGGCATCTTGGAGTTAGACTGCATTTTCTTGATTGGTTGGATTTAAACAGAAGTGTGCTAAGAGACGCACACTGACAGCAGCACGCCTATATAGCGCCTCACAGGCAGTTGACTTCATTTTTATAATTTGTGTGTTTAAGGAGCTCTTGTTTGTTTGGATGTTTCTCGTTTTTTTGAGCTACTGGAAATTTCCCCCCTTTGTTCCCACCACCCTCTTTCTGGCATTGGCACGCCAGCTTTTTATGCCAGGCCTGACAAGCTCAAAGTGCCCCCTGCTTTGTGCAGCTGTTTCCACGCTGGTGGTGCCCATGCCCCTGTGCCATCTCGCCCTCACCGTGTCTGTCATGCTGGAGTGGCACTTGGCAGGCCCTGATTGGTATTCTCCTCAGCCTCGTCTCTTGGGCTCAGCTCTCATATTGGATTCGTGTGCCGCCATGTGTCACTCCCGGCCGCTTATTGTGCTCGTCTCGCTGATTGCACCCGGGCAAACTATCTGATTTGATCGACTGATTGGATGCTTTGCCTTTGCCTGCAGGTCAGTAATTTCACGGGTCTGTTTGTGTGGCGTCGTCAGGCTCCAGCGCCGGCTTTAGGTTGTGATTTTTGTCATTCAGTGTCATTCTTGAGATTCTTTTCTGGGGTTTTCAAGTCATCTTAGTGGCACAAAGGGGTGGGGCCTCCTGACGCTGCAGCAGTGGCCCCGCCCCCTGTCCTTTTAAATGTCTTTGCTGAGCCATCGGCTCCGGCTTGTGATGTTGATGAGGTGACCCAACAAATGGAGAGACTGGCAGTGCCACCAATAAATCAGCGGGCAAAGTGGTGATCTGACATGAGGAACAGAGGCAGAAAGAAATGGGGTCTCCTCACAGCCCTTCATCTTCATCTTTAACAAGTTGGCCCCCACGTCAGGCTTCGTTTTTGGTCTCCTTTTTGCTTCTCACGTTTTGCTTTGTGCTTTTCAGTTCTTTCTGTGATTCTGGTCTCACGTCACCATCTTCTGCCCTCAGCGATCCTTCTCAGCTCTCAACCTGTCATTACAGGTTCCTTATATCAAAGTGGGTGTGGCCAGCTGTAGGCCCCACCCATCTCAAGACCACTGAAGACCACAGGACCCCTGCTGTCATCTTTTGTTATGAGCTGAGAATTTCCAAAAAACACCATTAGAGGGGGATATCACCGTCAAACCCCAGATAGTAACGAGGCCAAGCATCACATCTCTTTATCAAATGAAGGATTCATTCTTCACGTAAAAGCGTTTCAATCACAGTGAAGCTCAACGGCAAAATGAAACTGCTGTCCCAACTCGGAATCCTAAAGTAACATCAAAAAATGACAAAGTCACATCTTTACATAAATGACACGTACCAAAGGTCTGGAGGGATGCTCTGGTGGTCCCAAGTCCTCCAAAACACTTCATGATTTTGGGCCAGTGCCTCTCACACATTTGAAAAGCTGATGATGGCAGTAACCTGGATGTTTCCTTTTTCTTCCGATTTTCTCATTTTTGGACTTGGGTTTTGCTTTACTGGGAGTTTTTGGGGATTGTGGTCTGGCTTTGTGTGCTCGAGGTTCACCTTGTGGGGCATATCCTCTGTCACACATTGGGGGGACACTCTACAGGCCAGACCAGGGGTTGGCGCTCTCACCTGATCCTCTCTCCTCCCGATGACATCACCACTGTTGGCATCACTGCCAGTAACCCCATGATGACATCATTTCCAGTACCCAGAATTCCAGTGCCACATCACTTCCTGCTCCGGGTGCCCTGACTCCTGTCCACCATTTTTATAGCCCTGACTCCACCTGCCAGCCAGTTCATTTTCATTTTGCTGATGTTCCAGTACACAGGGTGGTCTTCCCCAAACCTTCCTCTATTTTTCCCCACACCTCCTGTTTCTTGGGGATATTAAAGGACAGATTGCTCCTGGTAATGTGCGTCCAGAGCTTTCCACAGATCCCCTTTTCCATTTTCTGAGATTTTTTTTGGCCATTAAATCCTTAACCCTTTTTTGTTGTCCCTGCGCTGGCTTTTTAAACCAGGGGGTGGAGATGAGATGCAGCCCACCAGTCCAACAAGAAGAGGCGAGAAAGGAAGACGAGGCCTCCATCTCCCCCTGGTCCATCCTCTCCAGCGTCTCCTTGTACTTTGCACGTCAGACCCCCCGAGTGGCATCTTGCAGGTGATCGTTGAACAGCCGGCCAGCCAGCAGATGTGTGGCTTCCATTAGAAAGGCGCTCTGTGCTGCCCGCTGAAGGATGGCACTGTTAGAGGGCCGAGCGCAGAAAATGAAGAGCTGAAGTGGACGAGGAAATTGAAAAAGGCACTTGTGGGATTGCTGATTTATTTAGTACAGCAGCAAAGGAACGTGCGGGCAATAACTCGAAAACATGCACATCACGATGGCATCTGCACATTAGGTGAGCCCCATCACAGCTCTCATCTGCTAGAGCAGCCTGCCATAACACATCCAGCACACTAGGGGGCGCTAGATCAGGGCCTCATCACAAATTCATGGCCAACACCAGACTCACTCTGGACGCCATTTAAACTTGCTGTGCACGACTGTGGATTAAACCTGCTGTGGCCACTAGGGGGCGTAACAAGTCAAAAATGAGATTAGACCCAACTACATGAACAACACGCCGGGTTCAAAAGTCTAATTTTAACTGAGAGTGTCTTTGCACAAGTTTTGGTCTTTATCTTTAAATTAGCACTGCGGTGGGCTGTTTCCTGCCTTGTGCCCTGTGCTGGCTGGCATTGCCTCCAGCAGACCCCCGTGACCCTGTAGTTAGGATATAGCGGGTTGGGTAATGGATGGATGGATGGATAGCACCATCACAATCTCATCGTTCCTCCCAGGTGAGCGTTTGTCCTCCTTCTGAAGAAGCTCCATTTCAACCTGAATCTGGAAGAACTCCAAGAAGGAATCTCTCAAGGACAGGACTGTGTCTCCTGGCAGGTCACTCTGATGCCACCCAAGTATGCCAACAGAGTTTGGCATTGAGACTCCATCTCCCATGATGCCTTGTGTGTCCACATGGGGTGCTGTTCCTCTAAGACATAGGGGGAGGAGATGTCTCTGGGACGTCCATTCATTGTGATGGTCTCCTGGCTGCGTAAGGAACCCACATCTATGCCAGCCAGGATGCCAGCCTAACTTTGCCATCCGTGACACCAATAAATCAGTCCAGGAGTTTATCTGGTGATGACGTTGAGTTTGAGGTTCTGACAAAACACTTTTTGGGTTGTGCTTTGGAGGTGACGTTGAATTAATGTGATTATGTCACGTGAGGGCACCTGAAGAGTGAAACTGGGAGATGCTCATCGAAGGACAGGAACGTCAGACAGGTGAGGGTCAAAACCCGAAGTGTGCAAAGAAACCAATCGTCATATTGAAGGGGAGCAACCAAATGAATCTCACAACGTGTTATGGAAGCTACACTAAACCAAGGGTGGCCACTAGAGGTCACCTTGGGACCCCGAACCCTCCACACCACCACACAAAGCCCGGTTATGGGTTCAAAGGAGGCTTTTGTTTAAAGTTGATGCCTCCATACACACACGTGACAAGTCACAAACCCCAAATCATTCCCTTTCCTCTCAAACCTCTTCCTCCTCCCGACTGCAACTCATCCCAGTGAGGCCAGGTGGTCCCAGGACTACTTCCTGTGCCTCAGCATTCTCCAAAAGGTGAACGTCACAGTCAGGTGGAAGCCCACCAAAGTATGGATGGCCAGAGCCTGCAGCTCCCCTTGGTGGCACCCATGGAAACCAAAAATGTTGCCCAACTGGACTACAGTTCCCAGTATGCCCTGCTTTACTACTCCAGGAGTGCTGCCATCTAGTGTGCAGAAGCAGCCTGTCTCCACTTATCCATCCATTTTATGAAGGAAAAAGAGCCAAGAAAGTCCTAACTACCAAGGGTGCAGGTGCCACCATGTTTATGATGTCACATCTAAGGATGTCGCCGGAGACACAGTCACATGTGTGGCCAAAGTGGTAAGAGGCCTTCAAAAACAGCTGGAGAAGCAGCAGTTAATCCAACCAGCCTGCCCAGAGGAGGAGGTGCACCAGAAGGCAGTCTACTTAAAACATGAATGACCAGAATGCAATTCAAAATCAAAGTGAACTGTCCTCCCAAAAGAAACACTAAAGGGAGAGGATCACCACCAAACCCTGGCCTGAACTGTGCTTAGGCTACAGAGAAACTTTATAAAAGAAGAGCTAATGGGAGGAATGGGAAAGTGCAATGAAACAGTTCATAGGAGCAAAACTCCTAAGGAGTCCCAAAATGAAATCCACCAGAAGATCCGAGAAAAATAGTCGAGAGCCGGAGATCAGATTCACATGAAAATCCCATCAAAATCCTCCACAATGAATCGCCCTGGACCTCAATTCCCAGCCTGCCTTTATAAGCCGGGGGGCGGTCCCTTAACGGTGTCACACACGTGCGCATGGCAGACAGCTAGAGGGACCAGTCAAAGGTAATCCCTCACCAGGCATAGGGGGCGGCGGGGTACACTGATCTGTCCTCTGATATTCCTGCAGAGAACTCTGCCTGAGTCTGATGATGTCACTTCCGGGTCTGTCCCATATGATGTCACTTCCGGGTCCAGGATCAGATGATGTCATTTCCGGTTCCGGCCACAACAATGACACTTTTGAATCCGAACCCAGATGATGTCACTTCCGCCGACCTACTTTGACAGCAAGTCAAGTCCCACTTGTCTTCACTTCTGTTTCGGACTCAGACCTGTTTGCCCCTTTGCTGCCAGGGATTAAGCACATGGGTGGCGGCCCCAAACCTTTCTCTGAGTGCCAAGGCTGATTATTTTCACGACGGTGATGGACGGGTTACAGCACAGCCCCTTGCATCTTACTGGGGTGGGGTCCTGTTTCTCTTCCTTAATCTCAGCCCTGCGGGCACACCTGACTGTGCTGTATTTAAAACACCAGGACATTGCCTTTCCACATTTAAAATGGGACCACCTTAACCTGGCAGTACCCTTTGTCCAACAGTTTGACACTATGGATGGGGTGCAATTATTTTCTCACACCGGCCCGTTTAGTCCTCTCTTCATGGTTGCCAGGCTCCATCCCTTGACACATCACGTCTGGTGGAGCGCAGTGACAGTGGCAGATGGTTCATCAAATATTAAACCCAAGTGGAAACTGCGCCTGAGAACCTTGGAAAGTTTTACCAGAATTAAAATATTTATTTGAAGTTTGTGCAAAGCTCGTTAAACACACCTGCTCTTGTTGTTCTTGCTGTTTGTTTAGAAAGTCTGAGGGCCTGAGGACATCGACGAAACAAACAATTTAAGGAGCTAATCACACTGGCACCAGCAGAGGGCGATGCTGCCATGAACAATGGTGGGACAGCTCGGCCCGCTCATCTTCTACATGACAAGTCCTATTGTTGGCCCTCCATTCTCTCATTCGGATGCGATGCCAGTCTCACCATCTGTCTGTCCATCCGACCCTGAAGACTTCAACCTGAACCTCCTCCTCCTGTCACCACGTCACTCCATCTGTCAAGCTCAAGATTTGTAAATTCTCACTCCATATACTAGTTAGAGATAAGACAGAATGCCCAAGTGACCCACTTTGGTGCCCACCCCCAGGGGTCTGAAGAAGGGATGAGACATCGTGGGGATCTTTACAAGACCCTTCTGAGAAACCGTAGCACCAACATCAGTGATGAGGGAAAACACAACAAAGCAGCTTTGGGACCTTCAGTGTCATCCTGTGCCAGCTGGGAGGAAATGCCAGGTCTGTGTTTGGCAACACCACACCTTGCACACACTTCGAGGCACTGCTGTTGGGTATTGGAGAAGTTTTGTGTTTGTGTGTTCTAACATCAGTTTATCAAAGGCATTTATAGAATGGTGGGGTCGACCAGACCTGGGGTGGGGCGGGGCAGAGAGATTGGGGCGGAGCCTGGGAGGGGACACACTGTCAGTCAAAGTGTTGTAACGATGTAACAGGAAAGATACCAAGACTCCTAAAAATATGAAAACTAGAAATGAATTTTCAGAAAAAGGTCACAAACATCAAACCAAACGCAAAGAGCCATCTGAGGGTCTCAGAGTATAAAGTTTGTTTCCTGGGGTCACTCACTTGTCCGAGTCTGCGGATCTTTCATGGCTGTCTGCTCCTCTGATGTCCGTTTTGCTTTTGGGGTGTTTTCAGTCAGGATTGTGTTTCGTTTTTTTTTTGTCACATTGATGATGTCACCAGTGTGTCTTTCAGTCCATGTGATCCTAGCAATGTGAGGACTTGTCTTGACGTCTGTAGCTCAAAATGGCAGCAGCCACTGGCAAAACAAAATGGCGTCACGGAAGACACTGACAACGATAAACCAATTTGCCGAAGGTTTACACGTTTTCAACTATGTTACAAACGTTAGGAGCAGACGGCGAAGTGATGGTCATTTCTCCAAAGCAACATCAGGTGGGCTGAGGGCAGCTTTGGAGAGCCCGACCTGGTGGGGGGGCCAGTCGAGCAGAGAGGACCCCAACGCTCGACTCTTTTTTTTTCTTGAATGAGTACAAAATACCAAAAGGAAAGCAATGATAGCAAAGTGGTGACTCCACCGTCTGTGCCATTCAGCTCCGCCATGGACGGGTATCTCACGTTGGGGGCCGCCACACCAAGTCTCACATGGAGATTTGATTCGCCCGCTTTGAAGTGTGAGGGTCCCACCCCGTGCAGGTCACCCCACCAGTTATCTCAGGTATCCCCTGTCCATTTCCACCAAAGTGACCTTCAGTCTCAGATCCTGCCGACTACGCTCGAGTCGTCCCATTGTGATTGGTGTTATTTAATCTTTTTTTTCGTGCTTTCTTGGGGACCCCTTGGAGGTTATTGTGGGGTTTCTAAGGTCGAGGAACACCAATTTATTTTGTCCTGTCTTGGCTCCTGACTACGATGAAATGTTTTTAATGTCATATTACGGCCCCCATCTTGAATATTGACGAGCAGTGGCACCTTGGTGATTTTTGTGTCAGCCGTTGCCCAGGCAACCTCCCAGAAGCCCCCAGAAGCGTGACCTTATAAAGGGTCGTATGATGTGCCATTGTAATATTTGTCTTTGGTTAAAATTAAAAATTTTAAAGGTTCACTTCTTGGGGTTCTGACTTTCAGCTTTGTGAGTTTCGCGTTTTTAGCCTCGTTGGTTTGGACCCCCAGCATCTTCTCCGTCTTGTTCTCATTTCATCTTCTGACCCCCAAGGTAAAAAAAAAAATCACTTGGCTTTGGCAGAACAACAGCAGCCGGAGCCTCGGCTCTCACACATCAGCGCCCGTAAACACGAATCTCAGCTGAAACGCGTCGTCCCGGGCGCTGCTGCCACTTGCTGCTGCCACTCGCTGCTGCCACTCGCTCATTAATAAAACAACAAAGAGTTCTGATCAGAAAGAAATCAACAGCGATGAATAAATCAGCAGGCAACAAGGTCGCTCTCACTGACAACGCCATCCCTGAGGGTCACTTTCCAGATCTGGAGTGCCACCCCTACCCACGGGCACACACAGAGTGACTTCTGAGCGCCCCCCCCCCGATGTCCCTGCTCAGCGTCGTGAGGACGCGTGTGACAGCTCTGTGTTCTGTCATGGATGGCCAGGGCCCCTGCCCGGCTGGGACGCCTCTGCCTTGGAAGGACCAGGGGAGCAAGTGTGGACAGAGCATCACCTCTCCCGGAATGATAGATGGCAAACCCCCTGGATGGCATCGATACCTCACACTGCCGCAGGGCTTCATGGGAATTGGAGTCCATTACTGCCCTATTGGATCCAGGGGTGCTGCCAGGATGTGCTGCGATGGTCTCTGAGCCCGTGTGGGTGGCTCTTCTGCCACACCCGGGTCAACGAGCACCTGGAGCTCCTCCGACTGACCCATATAAGGGACCAGCAGAGTCGGAGGAGAGGGACTAAGCTTGGCGGAGAGGAGATAAAGAAGAGAGATGTGATTTGTGTTTATTTGAGTTGGTGCTTGTGCTTAGTGTGGGACTGTGTTGGGTCTGCGGGTACGGGGAAGACGTAGCCCACAGACGAAGAAAATAAACCTTTATTTCTTTTATAAGTGTGCCTCCCGTGTCTGTCTGTATCGGGTTGGCGCCCTTATAGCGCCTTTTGTTACAGTTCTTAGGGTGTCACTCCTGCCACTTGGCCCTTGGGATGAATTTTTGCGTCTTTTAGGATTTATGTTTCTAGATGAGCCGTACTTTTGTTCCTGTTCACCTTTTGCGACTCTTTCATAAGGTGTAACGGACAGCCGGGACGCCTCAGTCATGGGAAGACGGGGGGAAGGAGTCTGCATGGGGAAATAACAGAGGGCAGCCCCCCTCGAGGGGGCACCTCGAGCCCTTGGTGGCAGCACTTTCACCACACCCAGAAGTGCTGCCAGACGTAGGTCACCAAGCACCCGGGTGTCTTATAAAAGGAGCCAACTGCCAGTCCTACGAGCGCCAGAGAGGTGGAGGACAAAACCTGTGGCAGGAGGACTGGAGGTGGGCAAGCGGCAGTAGAGAGAAAGTCAATGTGGTTACTGTACTTGCTGGACTGTACTGTATAAAGTGGGAAACGAAGGGAAAACGTTTGCCACGCTTAATAAAGGTGTGTTATGTGCTGCATTTGGCCTCAGTGTCTGTTGTGTCCGGGGTTTGGGGAGCAGTATGCCCCCTGGTGTCCACAAAGGATAAGGATTTAAACAGCATAAAAATACAAAGGAACAAAGAAAAGAAAAAGAGTTGGGTCCCCATCAGGAGAGCCCATTGAATAACAACAGAAGAAAAAATAAAATAAGATCAATCTGGCTGAAGTGACCCTGGTGACGATTCCCCAGGCCACACCGATGTCCATTCTACTTCCAGAGTTCCGTTCTTCACTTGAGCAGCTCCAGCAATGAACGCCGCCTTCCAGTTTCAGAGTCCATGAAACATCCAGGAGACCAGAAGAGGTGGGGCGAGTGGCAATGTGACCGGTGGTGACGTCATTTGTCCTCCCGTGGCTTCTCTGCCATTCTTGAGGTAACGGAAAGCACATTCATCCTGGTGCGTCCCTCTTTTCCATCCCCCCTATCAGGGATGTCTTAACAGCATTATAAGAAAGTAGTGCACTGGGTACCCTACCTACACAACATACATAGACTGGCATGAGGCCCCTGGGCAACTGCCCAGCGTGCCCATGCGTTAAGACAGCCCTGCCACCTGTGACCTGTGAGACCCTCCCTGTGGTCACATATGTGACAATATTTACTTCTTTGTATTGATGGATTCACTCCATGATCCTTATACTCTGTGCCTAAGGGGGTGGGGACCCTCTGACACTGCCACTCTGTCCCCAGGTCTGTGTTAATCTTGCTGGTGGCACCACAGGGGGCATTTTCAAGTGCTGATGTTTCTTCAGCTCTCTTTGGGTTTTGCACCTCAGCTGTGGGACTCTAGTTTTTTTCTGGTTTTGGGACTCACTTCTGCACTTTGGATTTGGAGTTTGCTTTGAAGTAAGGATCATCTGCAGCTTTGGTCTCCAACTGAATCTTTTGGACCAATCCTTTAACTGTAAGTTTTAAGACTGTTTTTTGGGTGGGGGGCCAGGAGTTTTGCATGGTTCCCCTCTCCCTGTCAAACTGACAGGAAACCAGAAGAGCAAGCAGGCTAAGGTGGGGAAATGGAAAGGAAATTTATGGGAGAAGTTCTGGAAAACGAGCGAAGGTCAAAACCACCAATCAGTCTCAAAGGATGTGAGGAGATGAAAGATCTGAGAATACAAGGAAGGAATCAAACCAACAGGCCAAGAGTCTACTCATCCATCCATCATCCAACCCACTATATCCTAACTAGTGGGTCACGGGGGTCTGCTGGAGCCAATCCCAGCCAACACAGGGCGCAAGGCAGGAAGCAAACCCCGGGCAGGGCGCCAGCCCACTACAGGGCACACACACACACACACTAGGGACAATTTAGAATCGCCAGTTCACCTCACCTGCATGTCTTTGGACTGTGGGAGAAAACCCACACAGACACGGGGAGAACATGCAAACTCCACACAGAGAGGAAGCAAACCCAGGTCTCCTTACTGTGAGGCAGCAGCGCTACCCACTGTGCCACCGTACAGCCCAAGTCTACCCAAAAAAATAAATAAAAAAACACACAAGTGCAGGACAAGATGCCCTCTTGTGAGTCATCAGTCACACACAAAAACAATCTGCATGGTGGCGCCACCATCATGCCAGTCATGTGGTGGCAACCACTCTGGTTACCATTAAGCACCACAAACACCTGTGACCAAAATGGCACTCTGAACAAACAGATGGAGTTTCCCTAAAATGGTGGTGGAGTGACAATAAAAAAAAAACAAAACTCAATTTCAACACCAAACAATTTGTGCCACCTGAGCAGAAACATCCAAATAACGAGACTCAGGACTCCAATCCCACCGCGTTTAGGCCTGTGGAGGCCATGACGCCTGCTCCTTGAGGTGTTTTCAGACTTCAGGTAAACTTGGAGGCCGAGTTGCTGTGAAGTTGGGGCCCTTTGGGAGTTTTGAGGGCCTTGCACTTCAGGCTTCAGGGCTGGTGTCCCTCTTCATGAGGTTTATGGAAGGATGGATGTTCCATTGTTATTTATTGTATTGTTGATACATTTGTTTATTTGTCATAATTGTGTTTGTTTTTAGGATGTGTCAGTACAAGTGACCTCCTGAGTGCCACAGGGGAGCTGCACCAGGGAGGCCATCACCAAGAGACCTGAACTTCTGTTTCCATTCCATTACTGGGGGCACCACCTGTGGGCAGCTTGCCCAACTGTGCTGTCAGTAGAAAAGAAATACTGGCAGGCCAAAGCAGGAGACGAGCCGGACTGGGACACAGAGGAGTGGAATGAAAATTGGGAACAAACTGAGACCACCAGCAGAAAAAGCCAAAAGAAAAAACAAGTGGAGAAGCCCACCGCAGTCACCAAAACGTATCTTGAAAGAGCGGATTCACTGAAATCCTGGGGGGCTTTTACCGCCTCCGCATTTTTTCCTGAGATTCGCCTCCATTAATGTGACCACAGTCAAACTGTCATAGTGGCAGTGCGATGGCAGCAGGTGCCCTGTGGGTGTTACACTTCACCATGGCTTCAAGTCCTCGTCTCAAGGCCTTTATGTCCATTTTTACCTGTTCCTTGTTTTCGATTTTGCTGTATTACCGTTGCCATTGTGTTGTCTGGGTGGTCCCCCAAGAGGCGGGGCCACCTGTCAATCACCACCAGGAAGTGCCCTTTGCTCTGAAGGGTCTCGCACAGTTCCTGGTGGCTCATGTTGAATGTCCTTGTATGTTTGGTGGGTGTTTCTCAGTTTAGTTCTGTGCTTTTATGATTCATTGGAGTTTTTGTGTTTTCAGACTTCTTCATCTTCTTCTGCCATTGCTGGCACCTCCTTGTTGTTCAGCTGTGTTTTCTGAGGAGCTTCACGTCTTTACAGAGCATTTTGTGAAATGAACCATTTTATTTGATAAAAATTCAACGGTCGCCCTAATTGCCTGCTGGAGTTTGAAGGTCACGTCACCCTCTAGTGGCCGTTATTGGGAGTACATGTTGTGGAGCAACTTTAGTGTTTGGGACTTCAAGTTCATGACAGTGGGATGGCACTGCCAGCGACAAAACAACCACAATCCTCACACGTGGCGGTGACGATGATAGAAAACAATAAAGAAAATGCAGGCGTGAAAACATTAATAATATGACAGGACAATATGATGTACTGAAATTTTAAGCGGTGGAGTGAAGGGAAAGTTTGTAGGTTCTGTAAATGTTCAGAGGGAAAGGCAGGCTCAGGACAGCAGGGGGCAGCAGAGATACCCCAGGTGGGACAAGCAAATCCAAAGGGAAGAAACGAGAAAAGAGGTCATGCTTCAATAGCCAATCAGAGCTCAGAGGCTTCATCATCTCAGTGCTCTCTGACCTGGTGGTCCTGCGTTGATGTTCACCAAATGCTGACCACACTAAGAATTTCAGGGCCTGAGCTGTAAGAGACCCCTGGAGTAGTGGAGCTGAATGGGGTGAGATGGAGGAAGAAATGGGAGGTCAGAGGATGCTGACTTGAGGAGTGAACAGCCGGCCCCCCAGAGAGGGGGCAAGAGCCACTCATGGAGACCAAGTGGGCAGAAGGCCTCGTCTTGTGTTGTGGTCGTGTCAGTCCTCTGTAGCGCTATATTTGCAGGACCATCAGCTCTTCATCCTCCACACTCATCGCTGAAGAAGATGGAAACAGCAAAACTTCAGCGCTGCTACTGCTTACTGCTCTCCGTCGAGGAGAAAGTTCTAAAATTCAAAAGGGAATTGTTCAGCTTCAGAATTCAAAATGCCATCTCCGTGCCATTTGCGCAGAGCGACCTTTCCTCTCCCTTTCATTTGCAGAAACACTCTAGCAGACTTCCATTACCTCTTGACCTGAGAATTGTAATCCTCTCCTCAATGAGTAGCCCAAACAGTGGGAACGCTTCCAGAATAATCCCAAGGCGCGCCAGGCAGGCCGTCTGAGCAGCGACAGTCAGCTGTGGAATCGCAGGCCTCAGGTTAGCAGCGCCACCAAAGACTGTGAGACACACGCGGCCCTCCTTACACTCCTCTTGTTGATTGTCCATGCAGATCTCCTCAGCAGTCTCTGGGTCTGCTAATAATACAGTCAGGATGTCATCATTAATTAAGTTAGTCAATAACGAGCAATCCGAGGGGTCGTTACTATGTGGGGGTACCGCTATGACTCTCTGCACAAGGGGGCCAGGTTTAGGGCACATGGCAGCACAAGTCAAGGTGGGCATGAGAAATTGGATTAATAGGGGCCCAATACATTGAACCACCATGGCAATACCAAATGACTGCTGTTTAATGCCACAAGGCTGCCAGCCTCCTTAAATCCACTGAAGTGGGGAGGTGGGAGGGGTCACAGCCCAAGCGGGCACCTAAACAAGCCTGCCCGACTGGCACGGCTCATTGACACTCTCTTTTTGAGATTTAGTGTTGCTGTGGCACATTCAGGGCTGAGCGCCTGGCATGTCCCAGGCCTGCCATTAGGCATTTCACGGTGGTGACAAACTCTCCCCCGGGGGGAAACCGAGCGGCGGTGCAGGTGTGCGGGGGTCCAATCAAACCGCAATCAGCTGCACAAAGCAAGCCAAGGAATCGAAGGAAGCCTTTCACCGGTGGTCTCTTCTTCCAATTAGCCGCCTCAAATCCATTTCCAGGGGTCTTCACCCGTGCGGCTGTCAGAGGACGACTGCAATTCACGGCTTTGTGTCTCCATCTCCCTGTGAAGTCGTGCATGCTGGGCTGGAAGGGGACACGAGAGCCGCCACCACCATCCCCTCACCCCGTCCATATTGATTGTGCTTTTTATAGACCACCGCAAGCCCCCCTCACTCGCTCACACCCCCGCAACGGCGGCACTGCTGATGGATCACATTGAAGATAATCAGAATTATTGGGATGGGAAAAATCAGACGCTAAGGACGAGTGAGGAACACGAGTGGCAGGGCGCAGAAGGAGAAGCTGCAGTGGTGCCCACCACCACCTACAATGTGTGTGCAACACCACAGCCAAGCTTCACTTGAGGAGTGCAGACCCTCAGATTAACGACCCGTGGATGGGCCTCCCCTGGCCATGCAACACCATTGGAAATGGAGACCAACAGGATGGTGGTCAGACCAGGGGTGGACTCTGCTGACCAGCCTTTATATGGGCACCTGGGTGACATGACAGTGCAGAGGGCCATCCATGAGCCAGCATTAGGCACAGCCTGCCAGGCAAAGACTTCACTGAGAAGAGGACAAGGGATGAGGCAGTGGCATCAGTAAAGACACCTTCATTTTGGGCATTGCATGGGCCCCCAAAGGTACAAAACCAGATGACGTTGGTGTAGACAGTCCAAGTTGGCATGGGCCCTGAAAATGTCCAAGGGTAAAGCTTTTCCAGTTCTGACTCCAGCATGGTCCTTACAGGTGTGGGAGAACAGGGACACTTCAACTAAACGGTGCCCCCCAAAGACAATCTACAGCAAATGTCACCTTGAGAAAGCCCTGGAGGGGATTTCTTTAGAACACTCATGGGCAGACATTCAAGCAGATACCCAGTGAAGGTTTGGCACAAGACCTGCCTTACCTGCTGGCTGAGAGGTGGCAGCACAGATTTGTACCCCTGATGCCAGGCTGAGTTATCAGAGGCCTGATCAGAAGGCCTGCCGTTGCCCTCCGGCCCAGTAGGTGGCAGCATAGAATTGTTAAAATTCTCCTTTAAGGGAGGAGGAGCCAATCGGGTGCCTTTGATCTTCCACCATTTAGAGGTGGCTGTAGACCCCCGGGGTGTGGGGTCTCTAGGAAGGGGCTGCAACGGCTCTGCACCCAAAGGGGTCCACAGGGGTCAATGTTGTTTGATTCTTTATTACCCTTTTGATTGTTTGTGAAGCGCTTTAAATATGGGAAAGGCACTATATAAATAAACTGCATTATCCATCCATCCATCCATTTTCCAACCCGCTGAATCTGAACACAGGGTCATGGGGGTCTGCTGGAGCCAATCCCAGCCAACACAGGGCACAAGGCAGGAACCAATCCTGGGCAGGGTGCCAACCCACCGCAGAACTGCATTATTATTATTATTATTAAATGTCTGCCCCAATGTAACCCTGGCAGGATTGCCATGGCACACATTGAGTCCAGAGCTGAGAGGAGGGTTGGGGCACCTGTCGGTGGAAGGAGATTAAGGGCAAGAGGGCACGTGATGTGGGCATCCTGTATGGGAGGGCACAGAGGGCAGCATGCTTCTGATCTTTCCATGTGCTCCATGCTCAGACATCTCCTCCACATTCTATGATTTAAAATTCTCAGGATGTTTATTTTGATTTGGCATTACCCTTGCTGTTCTGTTACAGTATGTACATGAGCTGGTGATGCCACCTATCTCCCTCATTGATGGTTTTCAGGTGGTGCCTATCCCAATGCCCACTCATAACCCTTAAGATTCTTGTGTAGGTGGACTGATGCCACAGCCTTGTCTGAACACAGTACTGTCATCCCACAGTTGGTCACAGGGTGCCAGGTGGTCACAGGCTGCCCCCTCCCTCTGTACCAACATACAGTCAAGGACGCTGCCCACCCCACTTGCCATCAATTGCTTTTGAATTTGTCTCTGAATTTCACTTTCCTCATACAAGCAAAGACATTAGGATGGGTGCCAGCGGTCCTGAGGGCAGCACTTTGTTTAAATGAGCCATCTTTATCAAAATGGGCAACAGTGGGAGTTTCAAGTGACTGAAATGTTCATCTATTGATGTGACGCCAACAGCTGAGTGACTTTTGCACCCCATTGTGGCTTAGCTGGTGACCTTGGCAGAAGTCTGGTACAGACATTGGGGGAACATGGCACCCTAAAAAGCATGCAGGGAGAGGGCTCACTGGGTGCTTTGTGTCCAGTGGCCCAGACAGGTCGTCTTCCCCATGTGGTTGGCTTTCATGGTCAGATGAAGCAGGGTGACATTTTGAACACATCGCTCTACCCGCCTGGTTGGAAGTGACAATGATGGCCGCACCTGATATCCCTGACTTTTCTCTCATGATAAGGGCAGTGCTGGCATGCACACACTTGTTACGTGAAGAAACAGTAAAATGGAGCCTTAGTGCCAGGTGGGCATTGTCCACTTTCAATGACCGTCCACGTCAGCAACAGAAGTTGGAGAGAACGGCTCAAAAATCAATAGGCAGCTAAGAGGAAAATCCATCAGAGGTGTGAGTGGTGACATAGCAGCTACCCACGGAGTGCCAGTGCCCGCCCGCCACTGCTGACACTGAGGCTGATAAATGTGACAGGCTCGTCCTTCAAGCAAGAGTGTCTTCACTGGGTGCCACCTTCTTGACATCACCATGGAGTGACGGACAGCCCATCGATCAGCGGCTCACGTCCTTCTCTTTTATAATGGGGATGGGTGGTCTGACGACATTTCTCTCACGTTGGTACTGCCTCCCCCCTCTTCCCCCCTGCCCCCCCGCCACTCAGCTGCACAATTACTGTCACTTGGGAATGGCGCTGAAGATCAGTAGGCAGTATGGCAGCACTTAAAAGGGTCTCAGTAAACGTTAAGGACTCCCATTCTTAACATCACTCAATGCGCAGCATCAAGGAACAAATTAGCATCCAATTAGGATAATTAAGGCAAAAAAGATTTGGGGTGGGCACGGGCAGAGACGGCTGGGCATCGATAACAAGCTGGGAGAAAACAAGGCACAAATGGAGATGAGGCGGGCAGGCTGGCGGCAGGGAAAGTGAGAAACAGAAGACAGGCCACAGGGGGGCACCAGGCTTAGAAGTGTAACTTCACTGTGATTGAATAAAGCGCCCCTCCAAGGAGAAGACCACCCACCAAAGTAGAAGTGAATGAGACCCCAGACTGGGGAGGCGACTCAGTCAGCGTCTTACTTTTATAGCGCCTTTCATAGTGAACACTGATTTGTAGATCTGGCAAAGTTTGTTTCATACAACTTGAGCCCTGCAGGTGACGTGACTCAGTTTGGCCGAAACAGCAGTATGGTGGGACCACCTGGGCTGTGTGGCTTTTTTATAGCGCCTTTCATACTAAATTACTAATCAAAGCCATTTTTACAGAAATGAGTCCCCGTTCTAACAGTATGAGGCCCTGAAAGGTGAAGTGACTTAGTCAGGGTCACACAATAAAAGAGTTCTGAAAATTGAAGTTTGTGGTTTATATAGCGCCTTTCATCGTAAATGACTGTTCCCCTTATTTCATTTCTGTGAGCCCAAGCAGGTGACAGGAACTACTCAGGGTCACAGAGTAAGCCAGATATGGATTAAGACAAATAATTTTATATAGCGCCTTTCATAATGCACCTTTTTAAAATGTGGCGCAATCTGTCCTCCGATCTCCTCAATATGACTGCTGATACATCAAGTAGCCCAATCTGGTAAAAGCAATGAATTACTGGGCACAATTGAGTTTTTGTCCTTGGGGTGGCTGGGCTGAGGGAAATGGGATTTGTGTGCCCACCCCATCTCTAAGCCTGACAAACTGGGGTTTGGGGGGCTGCAAGAATGCAGACAGACCCCCGAGGTGTGGCTCAGAGCACTAAGAGAGTCCCATCAAGGTGACTGTGTGCCCTTGTCCAGATGCCCACCATCCAGTGGTGAAGTCTTCCTTATCTTTGTTGTTCCTCACGTCTGCTTGTCTCCCCTGAAGACCATCATTAGCCAATAAAGAAGCTGTCAATCAAAAAAAAATACTGGTCTGCATGTGGGCATCTCCACAGTCACAGAGTGTGCCACTCTAGCGCCCACACCAAAGAGGTGTGAATTGTAATGGTGCCATGGCACACATATTTGTCATTTCCACCAATGAATGAGGGCAACGAGCTCAGAGTGAATCAATCTTGGTTTTATAGCGCCTTCCATAGTAACCCCTTTGCCATGTGTGGTGCACAGGTACTCACCTCATGTTAATTAGGAGACAACGTCACTGTGGCACAGCACCTGGACTCGGGTTCAAATGTCTGTATGCTCCATGCA
Source organism: Erpetoichthys calabaricus (assembly GCF_900747795.2). Classification (NCBI taxonomy): domain Eukaryota; kingdom Metazoa; phylum Chordata; class Cladistia; order Polypteriformes; family Polypteridae; genus Erpetoichthys; species Erpetoichthys calabaricus. The sequence goes on from NC_041394.2 coordinate 1,187,473, forward strand.
CCCTCCCCTCACTTAGGCCTTCAGTCCTGGGGGAGAATGGTGCCCTCTAAAGGCTCGCTTCTGTCAGAAACCAACCATTGGTTCCCTTTGGCACTGATCAGAGATGTGATGGTCACCAGCCTGGTGAGTCTTGAAGGGTCTTATCCTACAATGGTTCCCTGAATGCTAATGTAAACCTCAGTGCCCATGTAATGCCCACAGGTGCCCATCCATTCATCACTTACCATGACAAGGCAGGAGCACACCCTGAAAGGCTCAGAGCACACTCACATCCATTGCTTGCCCTTGCATATAGAAGAATGGGCATCCAGGCTGGCACCCAAGTCCCTGAATGCTCATCACTGTGCCAATAGAACTCCCAATAACTGACTGAACTTTACCAATCAATTAATTTATTTGGATCCATCAGCTGCCAGGCTTCCTGATTTCAAATTCAGTCTGTTCTGCCTGGCAGAGGCCCTCGTAGTCTGGAAGAGCAGCTGCCAAGCGCCTGGCACATGGCAAAGCCTCCACCTGGCAGAAGGCGTGTGATCGGTGAGGCCGAGAGGATATGCCTGTCATGTTTACTCCTCATTTGTTGTCAATCGAAGGTGTCACAATGGCTGCTTGGTGTCCCCAACTTCAACTGCATATGGCTCTGTGAAAGGCGCTATATACGTACAGCCATCATTGATTGTTTAGTCCTCAAGCCTTGGACCGTCAGCCCCTGGTGGCCTCAATTTTTATCAAGTCAGTTTCTCGTGGCCTTCTTCCTTCACTGGAGTAACTGGGGTCTCTTAATGTCCTGCAGCCATTCAGGTGTCCAAGGCAGACCCCCGTCCACCCTTGGGGGACCAGCAGGTCTCTCAAGGGTTAAAGTGCACTGATGGCTCAGTGATGTGCAGGAGAGCTTGGGGTCCACCTGCATGTCTGTTTTACGTGTTATCAGAGGAAGCCACTAAGGCCGTGTCCAGTTGGGGACATTGCCACTATATTGTCATCTTTGTGTCATCTTTCCACCACAAGCGTGCTGAGTACTGTGACATGAACTGACCTCGTCAGGCTGATGCCAACCACATTTTGGTCATTTCAGCCTCTCTGCTTACAGGGGACATCCACTGCCTTGGCTTTTTTTTTTAGAAAAAGGGACAAGAGAGGAAGAGCAAAAGAGAAAAGTTAAAATGCTGTGAACTGGTGCTGTGGGGGCACTCAGACCACCTGTGTGGTGGAGGTCATCACCCAGTCACTCCATCCCTGAACCCCTTTAGAACTCTAGTATGCCATCCTTAGTGCGTTCAACAGTGGCAGGTCCTCCATAGGGGGCACTAGGATGCCAGCCATCCTGCAGCAAAGGTGACACAAACCTGCCGGCCCACTTTCTGGACTAAGAGGGTGTACTGTGGAAAGGCACTATATAAAATCCCAAATGTAAGGTCCAATCACAGATGAGCTCATACTGCAGACAGAAGTGCATCTGGAGTATTGTAGAGTGCCACGACATACACCTTTGAAAAGGCGCTATATAAAAGCCAAGGCTCTTCCAGTCTCCATCACTCCCCCCTGTGTGACACTAAGCAGATCACTTCACCTGCCAGCAGTCCCACAGTTGAAGTCTTTGGACCCTTGTGGTGCACCATGGGGGGCCTTCACTGTAAACAGGCACCATATAAAAGCGCATGAGTGGGTTTCAGCCCTGGGCTCTGGTGCCATGTGCCCTCCCCCATGTGATTCATTTCACCTGACAGTAGTGTCCCTTGTGATGGCGGTCACTCTAAACAGATGCCAGATGACCACAGGTGTGTTTACTGACGACTCGAGCTGACCTTCAGATGTTCTTGCAGGGGTTCAAGTGCGCCCCTGAGCAAGACCCTCCACTTGCCAGTGGTGAACTTGTGGAAATCTCCAGACTACAGAATATCTGCACTGCCTCTCGTGGCGGGGTTCACCATGAAAGGCGCTATATAAACTCACAATTCCTTCCCAATTGCTATCTGCGTGGTGGGATTCATGTTGTAGAAGTTGTGACGGACAGCCTGGTCCCAGGCCCAGCCGGGACGCCCCTTCGATGTGTATTCAGGGGGAGCAGCCCTGGACGGTGCAGTACCTCCCCCTGGACTCTGGATGGCCTGCCCCCCCGGGTTGGAGCGTTGCCTCAGTCTCTCGCAGGGCTTCATGGGAAATGGAGTTCTACAGCCCTGTTGAGATCTGGGGTGGCCGCCAGGGGGCGCAGCATGGGTCCCTGAGCCCAGCTGGACTAATCTTCAGCCCCACCTGGGAGTGCAATTGGAAACAGGTGATCAAGCACCTTCTGGGTGGGCCATAAAAGGAGCCAGTAACCACCACTCAGTGGCCAGAGTCGGGTGGAGGAGGACAAGGTTACTTGGGAGGAGTGGTGGTGGTGCAAAGGAGAGGAAAGTGCTTGTTGTACTGGTGTGACTAGTGCTGGGACTGTGCATTACCTGTGGGTCACGGGGAAGAAAATAAATCATTTATTTTATTGTACACGTATCTCCGTGTCACTCTGTGTCGGGTCATGCGCTATATAGAGTCAAGCTTACAAAGTATGGAAGAAAAAGGAAAAACACTCTAAAGGTCTGTGACTCTCCCATTAGTGAGTGCAAGGAGGTGATGTGCCTTGAGAAGGTGGTCCGCATGAAGGGTGCTCTGTACTGTCACATGCTCCCTGGTTCATTCTGTGACCTGAGCAATGCTGATTTCTGAAAGGCGCTATATACAACGAGGGGCTGCCTGCTCTAAACAGAGCTGGTCCTAAGGGCACATTGCTGGCACAGGGAGTCTAGAACTGGGAGGGGCAGCTATGTGGGCATCTGTCCAGTCAGTGTGACCTCCAGAATTGGCTGCCCAGTGGTCTATGTGGTCCCTGTGCTCATCCCTGTCTGCCTTTTGGGGTCTCATCTTGTTCTTCTCATTCCAATAAAAGCCCAGTGGTGGTCTGTTTTACTCAAGAGATCCAGTCGGCTGGAAAAGTGCTGGTGGGCTGATTTTTCATTCTTGAGCTCATAAAGATGGGGGTGGGGGGCTTCTTGCGGTCTTCTCTGGACACACATGGTGCTGCCATCACCCTGATTTAAACCATAATGAGACTTTTGAGGGGCTCGTGTGACCAGTTTCATTTGTACAGTGGGCACCTCCTTCATTGAAAGGTGAGGTCAGTCATAGAGACCATCTGGGGGTCCTAGGGAAGAATGGTGCCCCTTACAGACTCCTTTCTGTCAGATGCCCGCCATTGCTTCCCTTTGGCACTGGCCAGAGATGTGATGGTCACCAACCTCATGGGTTTTGCAGGATCTTATCCTATGTGCCAATGGAAATACCGATGCCCATCTTATGCCCACAGGCACCTATCCATTCATCACTTTCTATGACAAGGCAGGAGCTAACCATGAAAGTCTCAGGGCACGCTCACATCCATTGTCTGCCCACGTATACGGAAGAATGGGTTCCTCCTTCATCTGAAGGTGATGTCAGTCATAGAGACCGTCTGGGGATGAAGTGCTGTGGATGAGACTTGGACTGAGGAGGACAAGGTGGGGACAAGTGACCTGGAGTGGACGGTGAGGCAGACACCATCGGCCCATTAAATGGAGTGCACTGCCTTCAACAGGAGAGTCAGTTGGGCATTTCTGGAGCACCCACCTCTGATTACACTGACCTGGCACTGACCGCGGCACTTCTGATTAGGGCATCTGTGGCCATTAGAGAACAATGAGGACCACATGATGAGCCCACCCATGGTCATTGCTGGGTTGGGTGTGGGAAGGCAAAGTGGTCCCAAAGTGAAGACCACTCCTGGATGGAATGTCACAGTTCAGGCCCAAACCCAAACCAGCAATCGAACCCTGAAGCTATAAGCCATCTGCACCACATGTCCTGAACCCTTCAGACTTGAATCCATGCAGTGCAGTTCATCAACATGTTCAACAAAATCAAAACTACTAGCTTACCAGTAGCTGCTAAATGTCTACTGAGGATCTGGGACCAAGAGATGGACACCTTGGACCCAGAGAATCATGAAGACCATGTGTCTGATATAGCGCCTTTCTCTAGTGAGCACCAAGCCAGGGTGCTGCACTTTTAATGCACACTCCAAGGTCAGGCAAGGGAAAGGACTTGTCAGGGTCTCATTAGGTGTCAGCGGTGGGATATATGGACAATGCACACAATGCACTACCCCTCCCAATCACCACTAGAGGGCTCTGCTGCAAAGCAGATGTGAAAAAAGGTCAAGTTTATTTGCCTGTAAAAATCTAAAATTTGTTAAAATCCTTGCTTGCCACAAGCAGAAGCTGTTTGCTTAGGAGGCTGGCATTGGTGAAAGACCCTCAGACCACCCACATCATCGAGCTCCACAGTCTGTTGTAGCAAACCAAATGGTAATTAATGCATTTGCCCTGGCAGGGCCGTCTCCTGTCTGGGCGCGTCCAGCAGGGGGCGCAGCTCTAAGACAGTACCAGCTGTACCAAGTGGCCATTGAGTCTCCTCTCTGGTGCCGCTACAAAGGAGTGTCCAGCAGGGGGCGTTATCGTGGCTGAAACATACGTGGGACCCACTGCTATTAGTGTTACTGGTCACTTACCATGAGTGACATAGCTGTGACAAACTCTTGAGGTCTTTAAGCTCCAGACCACCGGTCAGATATTGAAATTGTATAGAAAAGCACAGAGTGAGGCTCTGCTCTCTGAGGTGGGATGAGCTGTTATCCTGATGCCAACAGGGCAAGCTTATCGTCTTGACACGAGTGGCAGGCAGCACTGGATTGTTTGTCTTGGGGCCAGTGCATTAAGTGACAAGTGACCCTGGTGGAAGTGACAGGAGCAGCCTCCTGGAGGAGGTGCCATCCTGCTCATGTAGCGCCTTGCAGGCCTTTGTCTGGCTTCATCATTGTCACTGTGTGCCATGAGCTGCCATGAGCTGCTGAGCGCTGAGGTGAGTTGCCCGCCCCCAGGGTCAGAGCTTTTTACAGATCGTTGTCTGCTGCCTCCTTGGCATGAGGGAGATGCTTGGTGGGCACTTCCTACTTGAGGTGATCTGCAAAAATACTGACCCATTCAGTGAGGGCACCCCCTTCTACTGGGCACAATAAGAGCATTAAGGCTTAGGCTTAGACTAATCAAGGTGTGCCATGGGGCACGTATGAATGAGCTAATGACAAATTTGGGTCCCACAGGCAGTGAGACACCCAACCACCCCACTTCACCATTCTATGTATGTGGTCCAGGGTGGGTGGGGAGGGGGAACTATGAAGCGCCATGTGGTCATTTAGCTTGCTTCTGCCTAAAAAATACAAATAGACACACTGCTTAGGACCCCAGGAAGGGCACAGATGACTGGCATCACCCAAACTGACTGCTGCACCCCATGTGCACACTTATCCTGGCACACCCCCCCTGCCCTCTGCCCAGTACATCTCCATACCAGGAAGATAAGCAACCTTGGCCATCTGTGCACCTGAGAGTGGCAGCTTAGTGCCATGCAGTGAGGGTAGCCAAGGGTGACGAGGCATACAAATTAGCTGGGCAGCCGGAGAGAGCTGGTCAGTTCAAGGCAGATACAAAGGTGCTTGACAGGTCGACCACGAGTGGACATGGCAGCTGCCTCCATGTCTGAGTCATTGGAGAACAGGTGGGCAAACTGAGCCAATGACCCTGTGATTTGATATAGCGCCTTTCATGGTGAAGTCCCCTTGAGTACCAAACAGCATGAATACTGGCAGCGAGTCACATGATTTTATATAGCGTCTTTAATAGTGGATACTCTCCACTATTTCTAAAGTCTGAGCACTGACAGGTGAGGTGACCAACATAGGACCACACAGTGTATGCACTGGTGACGCTGTGATTTTATATAGCGCCTTGCCTTGATACCACATACTGGTACATTGGTCCGTCTGCCAATTACCCAAACCCGTTATGGGAATTAAATGGGATTACTGGAGGCCTAAGCTCTTTTGGACAAAGGGACTCACTCAGGGTCATTCACAGGGTTGAGACTTTATAGTGCCATTCAACAATGTCCAAAAAATTAATTCCAGGGGATTGGATTGGTAGTCAAAAATGTGTGCTGAGATTTCTCAGAAAAGAAGGACACAAGTTTTGATGTAATAATAAAGTGGCAGACTGGCGAGGTGTGGCATGATGATAAGAAGTTCACCAGTGTCTGAAGACATGACAATAAGGAGTCTAAAAGTTTTTGTCACCTTGCCACACGCACATATAGCTCCACCCAACCAGCTGTCAATCAGGCACATAGTGTTACGCAGGCAGCTGTCACTCAATTTATAGCCCTGCCCAGCCTACTGCCACTCAAGCATATAGCACGGCCCAGATAGCTGTCACAAGAACAGCTGGCTTGCAATCATATACCGCAGCCCACCCAGTCATCTGTCACTCATACATTTATCAATGCCCAACCAGCTGTCAATCAAACACACAGCCCCACCCAGCCAGCTCTCACATTAGCATAGAGCCCTGCCCAGCCAGCTGTCACTCAAACATTCTACCACACCCAGTTAGCTGTCACAGGCACGTATACTTTATCTCCAGCCAGCCAGCTGCCTCTCAAACATCTCACCCTGCCCACCCTTCTGCGTCACTCCCAGTCCCCCCCCTTTTCATTATTTCTGTTGTGTCCTTTTATGTGAAACGTGTCCTGAGATGTTTCAGCTACAAGAAGACAGACGCTCCACTGGTTAATCCTGGCACTGGGAAGTGGCTACATGTTACGTGTTGATTAGCGCATGCCAGTCAGCACTTCCCTGTCCCATGTTCTGTGTCCTGCAGGTGTTGCAATAAGACCTTCATTGAAAGTGTCCTTCTGCTCTGGAGAGCCCCCCCACACTGAGTCCAGGCAGTGGCCATAGTATGGAGGGCATCAGTTATGGTGCCACTGACCCCTCAGCTTGTAGTGGGTTGCCACCTGGAGGAGCTCATCTTTCAGGCCTTGACGTCAATGGCAACAGCCTGGATGTGTGGTGGTCCTTCACATCCCACAGGGGTTCAGGCCTGTGGATCAGGAGTGCATGTGCTGGATGGGGGGGATCTGCCAGCAGTTGTGTTTCACACTTCTGGTGCAGACCACTTGGATTGTACATGCCAGCTGAGAGCAGAGCCCTTGGACTCCAGGACACCATGTTCTCCCCCTGTGTTTCTGGTGGGACGTTCACTGGATGGACTCCTCCTCCTCCTCCTCCACGTTCTCTCTGCTTAGTGGTCCAATCAAAGATCTAAGGCCTGTGATGTGCACACGTGTTGGACTTTGATTTCCTCTCTGGCCCGATGTCACCAGGCCTGAGCCGTTTATACACTCATGGACTTGAGATGCCCGAGTGTCCATCATGAACTGTTGGTTCTGCTCTCTAGTTCCCCCTATCTGGAGCTCAGAGTCCCAGTCCTAATTTCACTTGTCAGCCTCGTGACTTTGAAAGGCGCTATATATAGTAAGCTTTGAGGCCTGCTGACAGAAGTGGAGCCCTGAGGTGCACGTCTGCTCCTGTAGTAACCTAAGCGCCGCTGCCCACCGTGAAGCCCCCTACCGCTCCTAATTACCGAGCCGCGAGCGTCTGAGCCTCTCGCTAGGCCAGTGTTTATGGCAGACGCGTCACACAAGGCGCGTCTCATTTACTCGACTCCGAGATTCAATTGAGCGTCTGCTGGTAACATTCACACTGTCGTCCCGCATCAGTGAACGAGCACGGAGCCCGAGGGTGGTGGCGGCGTTGGCAGCGGTGGCAGCTTTTCTCACGCGTTTAATTGAATTAACAAGGTGATGATGGAGCTTTAACATTAAAGGGAAGTTCGAGCGAGACGAGCAGCGGGGGGCCACGGGGACAAATGAAACGCTCGACTAGACACGGGGGCCGCTGGCATTTCCAGTCTGTAGATCTAACGCCACCGCAGCCCGTGACAAAGGTCACGTTTGTCACTCTGTAAAGGCCTCTGTAAGTGACGCCCATCTCGCGTCTTCTAATTCAATCCCAAGAGTCCGCACGGCGGTGGGCAGAAAATCCTCCGACGTGGGCTGAGCGTCTTCACTGAGGACCCCTGCACAAGCTACGTGGCTTCACATCGTCTCACTGGACAGCGTCCTGGGGGTCATCCTGGAGCCAACTGGTGGTGGCGCCCTTGAGCCAAACCAGACTCATTAATTGATTGGTTGTTGTAAAGGATACCCTGACAGGCGGAATGGGCCTCATGTACCATCCAAGAGGTGCCCCACCAGTGACTGTCCCAGTGGGTAACCCCTATGAGGGCACCCACTCACTGCTCGACTTAGAGGCACACACTGGTGCCCCCTTTCTGTAACCCTTGACCAGAAGAGTCTGGCGGCTCCACAGATGACTCCAGCAGTCCACCCTGTGAGGGTGTGGTGCCAAGTGCCAGTCGTGAACACCTGTGCCCGTTAGGTTACAAAGGAGACCCCCCCACTGCCCATGGGAGGAACTTCATTGGTTTGCTTCTGGGTGTGGGATGCCAGGCTGGCCCAAAGACTGAATCCTGGGTCACAGCACCATATGTCTGTGGTGACGGGGCTAAGTGGTGCCCACCTACAGCCTCCCCCCTTAAAGCAATGGAAGGTGACTCCATGATCCATGCAGGTGGGACAGTTTCCTATGTGGGCCCCTTCTCCCACAGCTCAATGCCCCTCGATACGCTGGCAGGTAGCACCTTCAGCGCCCCCTGCTGACTCTTGCTAGGCTGCCAGTGCTGAGCCTCTCAAGCGCCGACACACCAACGAGACGCACATTTCAAATGTTTTGAGCGCGTCCCTCAGGGTCCCGCGGGTCCTGACCCGCTCTGAAGTGGAAGGCCGGGCCTCGCTAAACAGCCGGTGCCGTCGGCAATGCACAGCTGTCTAATTTCATTAAACTCCGCCGTTTGCAGTCCTCGCAGCAGGGAAGTGATAAGAAATCCCAAGCAGCGACTCAATTACGGTTATCAGTCCAATTCAGAAGAATTAGGAGTCAAATGAAGCCGTAAAGCGGCGGAGCCTTCGGTGGTCCGACACGAATAAATAAGCTCTTATCGTGTTCATTACAAGGGAGGACACACACCCTGGGGTGCCTGCAGCCATTCATCCGAGTGCTCGGCTCTCACCTTACAAATGAGGAGGCGCTCGGTCACCTTGAGGGGGGGCACCATTGGCCACCAGGCTGTCTGTGCCCCGCTTCGACTCTCGAGCTCCTGGCACTCACTTGGGTGGGCTCAGCTGTGTGGAGCTTGAGAGAAGCAGGAGATCGGCCAGTATGGAGGATGAAACGCACACAGACCTGCAGAGCCAAGTCGAAATTAATATAGCGCCTTACACGGCAGTCGTTCTAAAGAACTGGAAAGGGGCGGGGCTTACAGGAAAATTCAGTATTATCATTGGTCACTCACTGAATAAAGGGTGGCTGGCTATTGGCTGGCTGAGCTCACAGGTTTAAATTATTATGTTTCAGCAATCGTCCCCCCTTAGGTTGATTATCTTTGATTTCATCGCTCATCTTTGTGATTTATCTGAGCTTCAGGGAGCAGGGGCCACCTTGCTGTCCCACTGCCATGGCCACCCTCTGCCTCTATAAGTCCATGGGGGCAGAGGGTGCTCGGGTCCTCCTTGGCTTGTGACTGGAGAGCATTTCTAGTGTTTGATTCTGAACTTCATTGAGTGCTTCTCATATTCAGATCTGTTGTTCAGAGAGCAGCAAAAGAGCAAGTCAAGAAGATAAGGACCAGGAGAAAAGACAGAGCTGAGCAGCAAGCAAATGGCAGACCGAAATATGAGGGTCAAAACCTTTAAAGAAGAACGAAACATCAAAGTCAGAAGGAGGTGAGAAAAATCCATCAGCAAGAAGACCAAAGCACAAATTAAAAAGGGGAACGATCCGCAGTCTCGGACAACAATGAGACCCTGATCAGGATGCTCTGTGCACCATTACCATGGAAACATGTCAACAAATGGTGGAGGCTGTTATAATAATTATAATAATAATCATAATAATAATAATAAATACTAAAACTAGTATTACTACTACTACTACTACTAATAATAATAATAATAATAATAATAATATTAAATACTACTACTACTATAATGATTATAATAATTATTATTATTAGTAGTAGTAGTATTAGTAGTAGTAGTAGTAGTAGTCGCCCTGCCCAGGATTTGTTTCCTGCCTTGTAGTAGTAGAAATATTTATCATTATTATTATTATTATTATTATTGTTATTATTATTATTATTATTAAATACTACTACTACTATTTCTACTACTACTACTACTGCTAATACTACTAATAATAATATGTATTATTATTAATATCATTATTAATATTATTATTATTATTATTAGTAGTAGTAGTAGTAGGCAGAGCGAAGGGCGCTCAGCAGGCTCCTATCAATTATGGAGAATCCACTGCATCCACTAAATAATGTCATCTCCAGACAGAAGAGCAGCTTCAGCGACAGACTGCTGTCACTGTCCTGCTCCACAGACAGATTGAGGAGATCGTTCCTCCCCCAAACTATGCGACTCTTTAATTCCACCAGGGGGGGTAAACGTTAATATTTAACATTATACATAGTTATTGTCTGTTTTTTTTTTTTTTTTTTTTTTTTTTTTTTTACCTGTATTATTATCATTCTTTAATTTAATATTATTTATTGTATCAGTATGCTGCTGCTGAAGAATGTGAATTTCCCATCGGGATTAATAAAGTATCTATCTATCTATCTATCTATCTATCTATCTATCTATCTATCTATCTATCTATCTATCTATCTATCTATCTATCTATCTATTATATAGTGCCTTTCATATCTATCTATCTATCTATCTATCTATCTATCTATCTATCTATCTATCTATCTATCTATCTATCTATCTATCTAGTATTTAATAATAGTAATAATAATAAATACTACTACTATTACTACTACTAATAGTAATAATATTTATTATTATTATTATTATAAATATTATTATCATTATTATTATTAGTAGTAGTAGTAGCAGCAGTAGTAGTAGTATTTAATAATAATAATAATAATAAATACTACTACTATTACTACTACTACTACTGCTACTACTACTACTACTACTAATAATAATGATAATACTACTAATAATAATGATAATAATTTTAATAATAATAATAAATATTATTATTATTAGTAGTAGTAGTAGTAGTAGCAGTAGTATTTATGATTATGATTATTTTTATTATTAAATACTACTACTACTACTACTACTAATAATAATAATGATAATAATATTAATAATAATAATACATATTATTACTACTAGTAGTAGTAGTAGGAATAGTAGTAGTAGTGTTCATGATTATTATTATTATTATTATTATTAAATACTACTACTACTAAATAATAATAACAATAATAATAATAATAATAATAATAATAATAATCATGATACATTGTGTGTCTGGAGCCCCTTTTCCTTTGATCAAAATAAGCAAAAATGGTGAAAAATCAGCAAAACAGAACTATCAGTGGCCAAGGACAAGTCCAAATGACCAATCAGGGTAATTAATATTCCATCCTTCCATCCTTTATCCAACCCGCTATATCCTAACTATTCCTAACCCTTCTAATCAGATAACAAAAGAAAACAAGGCACGACAGATTAATTCCGTTATGGAGCACTGCATTATGGGATGGATTTGGGCAGCCGTTCAGGCCCACTCCATGGTTGGCCCTTTTCTTCTTTCAGGGTAATTAACCTTCTGCCCAAAGTGCCGGCGTTTTGCGGTTTTTCTCCCCCTCTTTGTTAATTGTTAATACGTCTCTCTCCTCTGTGGGGTCCGGGAAGGCCCCAGCCTGTTTAAAGTTTGGGCTGAGCCCTCTGTGACCGCAGCCTGGGCCTCATTTGGTCTTTTTACAACCCTTGGAGTCTTCAGGTCGGCACAGAAGGAGCAGAATTTGGATGGTGGATTTCTCTGAGGCCCCGCCCCCTTCCAGTCCCTCCTTCTTGCACCTGTCATTTGCTGTTGGCCCCGCCTGTGAAGGTCGGTTGCCTAGCAACACTGCACAGTTAAAAGAGGAGGCCTGCAGTCCCCAGCTGGTCTAACTTTCTCTCGTAATGGGAGATGACACTGGAGTGATGTCCCTGCTGGGGTGGATGGTGGTCCCTTTCCTGGCTGGGACGATAAAGTGGATGGACAGAAGGGAGACAGCAGTCCTGGACTGTATGGCAGCACCCTGGGGACCCGATTCACACACCCATCCTAACTTTTGGGGACTGCAGTCCAATTGAACAGCCCAGCTGAGTCCCATGGCTACCACGAGGAGGAGCTGCAGGGAATGGCTGCCCCTATTTTGGGGGCCAGAATGTCGTGACACCAAACCCACTCCCAGGCCCAGCATTAAATGATCCTCCTCATCTCACTCAGGGGTCACTTACTGGGGTGATTTTGGGAGAAAACGCAAGGAAGGCTTGACGTGTTGCGTCTTGTCTGTGCACATTGAGGGCACAGTCCACCAGATACTGTAAAAGGTTATTTGAACCCGTGGCCGGCGTCTGGGGTCTCGAGGCACCCCCTGCTGGCCACACTCTTTCTTTCACTCCTTCCACGTCTCATTTGTGGGGTCTTCTGGTTTGTGCTGCCGTGTTCGATCAGCCCTCCCTGTCAGTCCTCTTTTTGATTGTTTTTGTTTCATTTCAGTTTGTCTTGCGCTTCGCCGTGATGGACGCTCGTCTCCGAATGCGTTCCCTGCACTCCACGTCGTCAGAGCCGTAATCACATTAATATTTGCACCTGTTCATCCTCGGCGCTTCACAGCAGATGTCACAAAGGCTCAGCCAGCGTTAAGGGTGCCAGGGGAGCGTGGAGGCAGATGGTGGCTCGTACCACGCAGGTCAGGTAATTTAAAAGAGTTAGGAAATCATTGGGGGGGGGGCTGTCGTTGGGTCTAAAACTCTGAAGGGGGCACCTCACTCATGACCCCTCGTGGCCCGGAAAGATGGGGCAGCTCAACAGGACGGTGTAAAGTCACAGACATCTTTATCTTCAATCCCTTCCTCTTCCTCTTCCTCCTCCTCCTCCTTTTCCACAGTTCCAGGTTTGATGCCATTGAAGAAAAAGACAAAGGAAAAAATGCCAGTCAGTTCCGCTGGGCACAGCGTTGGTGAGGCTCACCAGCTGCTTTAAGCTGAACTTTCCTTCTGCACAGTTGGTGACACAAAGGGGTCAGGAGATGACCAGAAATCTGAAGTGCAGCAGAAGATCAAGAACAGGGCTGGCAGAAATTCTTAAGACCCCCACATCGTGTCATGAAAACAGCAATGCAGCGAAACAAATACAATTGAACTTGGAGCGCGCTCAGTGTGAAAATAGGATCAATGTGTGAGTGGTGGGGGTCCGAATCCAATGCCAACAAAAGCAATGAGACCCTCAGGTCTTGGCACTGGCTTCCTCAGCCTGGTCTCTAATAAATGGTGCCATCTGGCATCTGTTGGGTGTAAATGTGGTAGGAGTAGAAGGGGGTCTCACATGTCATCTCATGTCCCTTCTTCCATTCTAATGGCACAAAAGGAAAGGCTGCTGGCTCTGGTGACACACCAGTCACCATTTCAGAGGCCATAAGATGCCCCTCAGCTCTGGTGTGCATGACACTTTTGAACCCTGGGACAATACTGGAAACTTCATCTCATTCCAAAGAAGAAGGAGGAATGTCCATCGGGAGCTCAACGCCAGGCCTTTCAATCGGAGGAGATGAGGACTCAATGGGGACCTCCAGTGTGCCAGCGTGCACATCCCAGAAGTAGGCCCAGGTTCAAATTCAGGTTCTGGTTCAGGTTCAGATTCAGACCCAGGTTCAGGTTCTGGTTCTGGTTCAGGTTCAGGTTTTCTGTCGGTAAAGTGTTGAGCCAGTGCTGCAGCGCCCCCCATGGACATAACATGGAGACAACAAGCCTTATGAGATGAAATCATCCACCTGTCCATCTTTGAGACCCGCTAATCCTGAGCAGCGTCACACAGCAGCTGGAGCCAATCCCAGCAAGTGTCGGGCACAAGGCAGGAACAGCCAGTCCCTGGACAGGACGCCCACCCATAATGAACTAACCAAGAGAGAGCTCAATGGGGGTGTAAAATGCAGACAGAAAATAAGACAAAAAAAAAACGTCAAAAGACAAGACGGGGAGACGAGGTCCGGGACCCTCCGAGGTGACTTTGAAGTCTGGGGTGTCACATCCTCCATTTTATCAAAGGTGTGCGGCTAATGTCACAGCAGACTGCAAGCCCCCCTGTGACGAATGACCAGCCAGCCTCACCAAACAGCACGTGAAGCTCGTTAATGTCATCTCCTGGCGCTCCGAGTTTTCCTTGCTTTTCATTTATGGGATGTCGTTTCTAGATTCTTCTGTTGCTCTAAATGTGTGGATGCCTTTGCCATTTTGGCATCTCATGATTCTTGAATAAGTTTGGTGCATTTCTGGTGTGGACTAATCACTTCACTTCATGCCAGGGCTGTGGGGGTCCAGGAATCTGCAGCTGAGGGTCTTCTTTCTGAAGAGCTGCCCCCTGAAGCACTGTCCTGTTAAAGACCCCCCTTAAGTACTGCCCTCTAAAGAAGTTCTGGTAAAAGGTGGCCCTCTGCAGGAGACTTGCTTCTGAATATCCCCCCTGAAGGACAGCCCTCTGAAAGAATCTCCCCTAAAAGAGCACCACCTGAAGGAAATCCCTCTGAAGACCTGCATCCTGAAGCAATGTCTAGTTAAAGACCCCCCCCTTAAGTACTGCCCCCTGAAGGAACCCCACCAGAGGAATTTCACCCTGAAGGACCAGCCTCTGAAGGACTGTCCTCTTAAGTGTTTCCCTCTAAAAATCTGCACCCTAAAGATTGTCCTTTACAGGACCACCCAAAAGACTTCCCTCAGAAATAGAAGGACCAGCATCTGAAGAACTTATAACCCTGCTGGATTGTCCTTTGAAAAACTTCCCACCTTGAAGACTTCCTAACCAAACTAAAATGCCCCTTGAAGGTCTGCTCCTTTAAGGACTTCCTTCTGAAGAAGCCCCCCCAATGGACTGTCCTGTTAAAGACCACCCCCAATGGACTGCCCCCTAAAGCACCGCCCACTAAAGATCCCTATATGGACAGCTGCCCTCTTAAGGACTTCCTTCTAAAAATCCACACCCTAAGGACTGCCCTTTTAAAGGCCCGCCTCCTGAAGGACTTCCTCATAAGCACCGCCCCCTGAAGATCTTATCCTATGGAGGAAGCAGCACTGAAAGACCACCCTATGCTTCAGTTCTGTGCCGAGGGTCTCTGAGGTTTTTTTCTCTTTGATTTTGAAGAAGAGCTGCGCTCAGAGTCTCTTTATGGGCGCCTGACCTCGGAGGTGAGTTGTTCTCTGCAGGGTGGTCTGCGGCTGCTGCTGCTGCTGATGGGCTGCCATTTGCTTTGGGGGTTTCACAGAAGCTCACAAGCTGCCGCCGGCTGTTTGTTCCTCGTATGACGTAAAAGTAAAAGAGCGCGGTGGTCTCTGTGGACGAGCTGCACTTTGTACATCGGTGGTCTCACGCTAAATAAACAGCGCCTAGAGAGTAGGCTGAGCTTCCCATAATGCCTTGTAATTCCCTCATAATTAGTGGAAGACTTCAATTTGATTTTTCCTTCTGGTTTTTGGTCTCTCTAGTTTTCCTAATGTAAATCTTTTATTCAAATCACTTTTGATTTCACTTTATCTTTGTCTAAGCCCCCCAGGGTTTTTGTTTTTTATTATTTTTAACTTTGCCTCCTTTGCTTCTGTGCAGGCAGTCAGGCCTGCTTCTTGTGTTTGGGGGCAGGCTGACTTGGGGAGGTGGGCCCCACCCCTTTGGTTCAGACCAGTGCTTTGAGGACCACCACTATTTCTGCACCACTCTGTGTGTCCACTCTGTTCAGCAGACCTGCTCCCCCCAGACTGATGCCTTCATTAATCCAAGGAGGGAGGGGCTTATATCCCACATCAATCAGCAGACCCTTGTCCCCCTCCTGGTCATGTGACCAGGCCAGATGTGTCATTACTCATTCATTGAGACCCCGAGCCGCATGACGGTAAGGCATCTAAGTGACGGCCTGGCTGATCACATGACCTCTGCACTCACTTTATGGCACCGGCGTCCTGCGCATTTCAAGTCCCTGCTGGTCACTTGCAGGCCTGGGGGAGCCAAACCTCGCAGCGACCCCGATGAGTCGGGATGCGGGGTCAGAGCGGCGGGCGCTCTCAGGTCAGGAACAAGGAGTGTGATGTTAACATCGGGGGGGTTTCTGTCCTGAAAGGACCTCTCAGTGGAACCTTCAAGGTCAGGCAGGTCTACTCACTCATCCTGGCACCCGAGAGTGTCACACGTTCATTAGTCAGAATTCCCCATGACTCTGAATATGTGACAATGAGGACCCAAGAAATGTATTATATAGCACCTTTCCCAGCTGTTGATCTCTCTGGTTTATAGCACCTTTCACACTGTGGCCCATAGGGGGTGTCTTACACCCCCCCCCCCCAGGCCAAACTGCACTCCACACAAGCCCCAGGTTAAGAAGACCTTTGACTTTTAACAAAATGTCTTCTGACAAACAGATTTCTATCACAAAAGGATAATTCCTCTTCAAGTGAGCTTCATCCTCCTCCTCCTCCTCCTCCTGCTACTCCTCTAACTCAGATGGAGCCACTCCCTTTATGCCAGTCCTGGGAGTACTTCATGTGCCACCATATTGTGCCTTGGAAGCATTTTTGGGTCTGGCAGAACCATCTTACCCAAACTATGGAATCCTCCTTCCTGCAGCTCCCCCTAGTGGATCCCAAATAAATCCAGCAGGACTACAACATCCCAAGAAACCCTGCAGATGTGCAAATGGGTGACAGTCAGCCATCATTTTGGGAGAAGCACATGGCCCTGACAGTAACTTCCCAACCAGGTGAGGGCACACCTAACCATCCACTTGACTTGGTAAAGAACCAACCATCCTGAGCAAAATGCCAGCCAATCTGCGTCCTCGATGACAATGCCTACCTATAATCAAACTGGGCACCAGAGGCAATAATGACCTTAAACACATACTGTATTATATAGCACCTTAACCTTCCCCTCTCTCTGTTATATAGCACCTTTCATATCAGTCTATAAGTAATCCTGGCTCTCGAGAATGCTAATCAATATGCCACATATAAGTAAGAAAGTCACTGGACCCTCTACACATGACAGTAAGAGCCCAAAGCCCTACAGTATAGGGGCTTTCACAGAGCACTCTCTGTGTTATATAGCGCCTTTCATATCAATCTATAATCAATCCTAATGCCAGAAGTAAGAAGGATCAATCACAAGCCACTCAATTATAGGGGGCTTTCATAAATATCTATATCCCATTGTATCTGTTATATAGCCCCTTTCATATCTGTCTATAATAATCAATCCTGGCACCAGAAATAATAAGGACCCCAGAAGCCCTGTTTCCCTCTGTATGATGTGTTCCTAAAAACTATAAGGATTAAACAGCGAGGACCCCATTAATGTGTTAACCTTTCAGAGCTGTCTGAGGTGACCTGCTGCATGTTGATTGGCAAATGTAAGTAAGAACATCACTGGCACAGATGGCAGTGAGGACGCTATACTGTACACCTACTGTATATACACCAGCCACACAGCACCTCTCTTAGGTACCCACCCTTAGGGTCGATCTACAATCAGTGCTGAGTCAGGACTGGGCAGTTAGGACCCTTTAAATTGATTATATAGCATCTTTCACAGCTGCCTAGCTTTCTACTATATAGTGCCTTTCATATTTATCTCGAATCCATCGTGGCACCATCAGAACTCTGTAAATCTCTGAATGTGTAACTGCAGGGGAACTGAAAAGTACAGAAGACCAGGCAGCCAAAGACAAACCGACTGGTGTGTCACACACACACACACACACACACACACACGTGTACAGGGGCATCATGACGCTCCACCTCTGACCCATAAACCATGCCAGTTGGCCACCAAGCCCGTGTCATTTTCCCACATAGTCATCTGCTACCTTCCTGCCTTTGTCCAGCTGCTGCTCTGAATTTTCAGGTCCTCTGGTGGTCCTCACCGAGACTCCCAGTACCCATCACCTTGCTGAAGCTCCTCCATGCAGGTGCTGCTTTAGATTTGGGAGTCACTGGGGCCCACGACTGTGTGTGAAGTGTGAGCAGGGGGTCACAGAGGGTCCCGAGGGGCAAGTCTTCCATGTCTTTTTTTTTTAGATCAATGCCACTCACATCCCGGTGGCTCCCTTTAGCTTAATGTCCATCTGCTGCTTTTTGAGTCCATACCACTGGCCTCTGATCTCTGCCACTGGTTGGCATGCCAGGCACATGCCCGCTTCTCCTGTCGCTCTACATGAAAGCTCCTGCAGTTGTCATTTCTCAGTAAAGAAGCCAAAGACAAAATGACCGCCATGAAGACAACCTGAGGTTCTCTGGCTCCACCTTGAAAGGCTCAAACAAGTGCCAACCGCTATTCGATTTGAGTCCCTGTCTACAGCTGGAGATGGCAGCACTGGGTGGGCAGCGTACAGACTAAAGGAGCTTTAAGTTTGTTTCTGAAAGTGAAGAGGGTGACTAGCATTCTCAGTTCAGGGCGGTGGGCATGAGAAACTTTTCTGGCAGCACAGGGCACAAGGCAGGTGCCAGCATAGATATTAAGGCAGACTATCACACTCAGACAGCTAACATGCCAATCTCTGTTATGGGCACAAACACTGCATGGCCTGAAGAAATCACACATGGACATGGGGGGGGGGGGGGCAAGTGGACCATAAGTGGGCCTTGAACCCGTGATGCTGCATCTGGGGGTCTGCAGGCCTCACCACTGAGCTTAAAGTCAGTCAGTGGCTCCCTGGTGGTCACAGCATGAAGACATCAATCAGTCTATTGAGTGGCTTTGGCCAGGAGCCCCCACCTGATTGTCTGCCTTGGATTTCCCTGAAAGCCCCTCACACTCGGGCTGCTGGTAATCCCTCTGGATGTTAAGCCTGCCAACACACCTTTGTTACCCGGCATGGTCAAAAACCCATATAGTGCCCCATTCAGCACATGAAGTTTTTCTTTTGGCTTCGCACAACGGTGCCAGCCTGCCACGCCAACTGTTCAGGTCTGAGTGGGTCAGACGATGGTCTGCACTTTAATTGGTCACAAGTGGGAAGTGGAAAACAACGAAGAAGAAATGTGCCAGGTGTCCATGTGTCATCAGAGTCACTGCAGGCTGGGACACCAGACAAGTGACAGGCGACTGATTGGCCAGACAGTGAAACTGGCCAATGAGGACCTGGAGACCTGTAATGAATTATTATTATTAAAGCCAAATGAGGTGTCCTTGGGGTCTTTTTGTCCTTTCCAGTATTTTCCAGCTTTTTCTAAACCGGATCAAACCGGGAGACAACCCTCACCTAATCATCTCAGGCCGGTAAGCAGCAGGCCGCTTACTGTGGTCATTCAAGAAGGTCTCCAGTAGTCAGCCTTCACCTGTCCTGTCCCGTCATGTCATGTAAGGAGGGACACCTGTATAGATGGCTGGTCTCACCAGGGACCACAGAGGGTCACACTAGAAGTGACACATGGGTGACATCTGAGAACGAGGAGATGACGCTAAACTGGAGTGACCACTCATTGGCCAGGGCTGGACACTGCAGACACTGTTTAAGGGTCATCATACAAATGACCCATGGATGTGGTGGACTAAAGTGGACTTAACGCTCACTGTAGAGGGGCTGGACACAGCAGACTGACATCTAGCCTATCAAAACACCTATGGAGGTAACCAGCCTCACCAGTGACCACACAGTGTTTAAGGGGTACGCTACAAGTGACCCATAGATGTCATCTTAGGATAAAGTGGTGGACTAAAGTGGAGTGACCGCTCACCGGCCAAGGCTGGACACAGTAGACTGACCATCTAGCCTATCAAAACACCTGTGGAGGTGGCCAGCCTCAAAAGTGACCACACAGCGTCCAAGGGGCACGCTACAAGTGACCCATAGATGTCATCTTAGAACAAAGTGGAGTGACCACTCACCGGCCAAGGCTGGACACAGCAGACTGACCATCTAGCCTATCTAAACACCTGTGGAGGTAACCAGACTCACCAGTGACCACACAGTGTTTAAGGGTCACTATACAAATGGCCCATGGATGTAGTGGACTAAAGTGGAGTGACCACTCACTGGCCAGGGCTGGACAGAGCAGACTGAGAACGAGGGGAGGCCCTTCCTGCTTTGAGAGAAATATAGGAATGTCATTTAGGCTCCTTGGGGGTCCGCTTTTTAAAGCGTCTTACCACTGCCTGCCCACTGACCTAGGGGCTGCCAGTCTCGGGATTTCTTCAGAACCCCAAAAGAACAAATTGCAGCAATGCAGATGCGAGCAAATGGAAAAGATGCAAATAAAGCAAATCCGCTGGGCACCAAATAAAACGCTCGCCTCATAAAAACAAGTCGGTGATTTAAAGACGCCATAAAAGTGCTGGAATTGCAGCCAGCAGCACCTGGCGCATGAAATCCACGACTCCCCTGGCACCGAGGGAATAGATCATCGTCCAAGCTGAGCTGTCCGAGCGCACAGGAATGACGAGGGCCACCGTGACGTTCAAGTCCATCCATCTTCTGGGGGCCTTGGGGTAGGCATCAGCTTCACTGGCACCCTAAACATGGATTGAGTCAGCTCAGACAGTGGGCAGAAACAGGTGAAATGCCAGAGCCTACCAACAGGGGGAGGCACAGAGTCAGAGCCTGCCCAGGCTGGGGGTCCTCCAGGTGGGTCTTTGGGGGAGTGGGCTCAGTCAGCCCTCCCAGATGATTCAAATCCTACCCAAGGGGTCACCATGCTAAACTGGTTGGCCCAGTTTTGTATTTGTGGTTTGCACAATAAGATAAATGTCTCTATTGTGAGCTTTACAGGGGTGCCCCCTCTGAAAGGCGCTATATAAAATGAACGCCTCCTGACTGGGTCCTTTCTCATTTCAGTTTCTGTGTTCGTGTCACTGAAGAGCACTATATAAGAATGAACTGAATTGAACTGGCACTCCTGTTCACCTAATGTGCCATGGCAACCAGCGAGACTGTTGTCATTTTCTGTCCCTAAAAGTGTCACCTGCCTGCTGCCCCACTGCTGGTCAGAGCTGACGGCACATCAAGTTCTGTGGTAGACGATGAGGCCCCTCCGGCACGTCATTCATTATCTGACGTTTCACGATGACCGACACGGCTGCCCTAACACTTGCATTGTGGGGTTCTGCTTTTCACTTCTGGGCACTTCGGGGCCACCAAGACTTCCCAGCCATGGCACATGCCACTCACTGCTGCTGGCTGCGGCTCCTTTTACAATCCAGAAATTTGTTCTTGAGTGAGCAGAAAATTAATGAGCCGCGTCAGCATTCAGCCTGTGAAGTTGGCAGGTGGCCACAAGCTGGCATGCTAGTCTCCTAGCTGGCACCTCCGCAGCCATCCAGTCTCCCTTGGTGCCACACTCGTCATATTCACAGTAGAGCCAGCTTTGAATTATGGGCTCTGTAACAGACAGTTTTTAGTCATATGGCGCCTTTCTGCTACACTCAGGGAGAAACACGAGGCCGTGTGGGATTGGAGCGCCCCCTGCTGATTGGACGCACTCCATGTGACTGACAGCTGTCAATCACTCTGACAGGGGAATCTCCGGGACCCCAGAGGATGACTTGGACTTTGGTGTAACGTCAGTTTAGATTCTGCACACTGAGCACATGAGGTGACTGGATACCCAAGGATACACCTGTGCCCAGGTGCCAATGTACCTCCTGTGTGCCACACCACCTTTATTAGACCCCGTCACAATTTGAGTGGCACTCCCAAAGGCCTCTCCAGACATCATGCACCCAGTGCTGCCATCTCCAGCTGTAGACAGGGACTCTAATCGAATAGCGGGTGGTTCTCCTAGAAGCCAGAATAGAATGGTGGGCTATGTGGAGAGTAGGCCTGAGAGGGTCTATAGCGCCTTTCTATCCCCCAAGGTTATGTGCGGGTATAATAGAATCGCTTCTCTATGTTATCACTTGCCCACCTTACAAATCTCATTTAAAACTGGCATCCACAAACAAAATGAGCCTGGCCCCAAAATGGAGAAGCAAAAACTGAGAAGGGAGAGGAGGACCATGGAAATGGTAAAACACGAATGTTCTTAAAAATCAAAACTTTATTTACAGAAATATTCACAACAACAACAACGAAAGAGAATGGAAGCAAATGATTGGCCAAAAGAAGCAAAGACCCAGTGCACAATTTAGGGATTTGATAAGAAAAGCAACCAAAGTCCTCAAAATCCAAGAATGAGGGGGCCTCCAGGGGCCTGCACAGGCCTAAACAGGTATGGGGGCGGAGCCACATCTGCATCATCACGAGGCCCCTCCCACTCTAGCTCGACATTGGAAAGGGGCAAATAAAGAAGCTGAGCACCGTGGGGGTCCGACAGACCTCAGTGAGGTGTCCATTTGGAGTCTGAGGAGATGCCCAGCCTCCTGCTGAATCGGGAAGTGAAGTGGAGTGCCGAGCTCTGAGTGGTCCGCGTGTGACCGAGTGCTCGATGTGCTCTCGACACGGGCAGAGCGAGGCCAAAGACGCCCAGCCGGACCACCTCATCTCACCACAAACAGATGGCAGAGCCGCAGCGATCTGCATAATTAGGGAGAAGCTGACTTGTTGCACTGCGCATGAAAAAAAAAAAGTCATTAAATGATATTAGGGAAGAAAAACGACGACATGCGGCTGCCTAATCGGCGTAAAAAAAAAAAAAACGATGGCTGAAGTCACAAGTCACATCCACCGAGCAAAGAGACACCCAAAAAAAAACAAACCTGTGGGTGACACAGCACATCACTCAGACATGTGAGGAGGCGGGCGGGGCCTGTAGAGCGCCCTTCAGAGGGTAAAGTGCAGGGGCACAAGGGAGGCTCAGTGTTACTGGCAAACACACACTGGGAGCAGGGGCGCTATAAAGCAGAGCCAAGTCGGTGGGCCGATTATGAAGACCACTTTAAATGTGCAGTATATGTGCTGAGTTTATACACAGTGGCCACTTTGCTAAGAAGGCGCCAATCAGTCTGTGCCAGCTGTGGGGTAGCCAGGGTCTCCCTCCCGCCCCGTGTGCACTTCAAGGGGGCGGGGCCACCTGAGCTCACAGCTCTGACCCCGCCCCCCTACCTATATAAAGCTAAGGGTGCCTTAGTGCCAGGGATTCGGTTTCTCTTCTTTGTATTGTTGTATGTTGGGGTTTTCTGTGTATGGCGGGTTTCGTCTTTCTAATTCACGTCTTGTTTTCTTTCATTTTGTATTTTGTTCTTCTGTAATGGTTGTTGTTTTGTGTAAGAATAATGGCGCACTGGATGGGAATGTCCCCTTTACACTGTGCTTTGGGTTCAGTCTCTCGAGGGGGCGGGGCCTGACACCGCAGCTGAAGGACCGCCCACAGCTCTATAGAGGACCTGATTGGTGCCGAGGCCCGAGTGGCCCATAATTACTTGTGATGTTCTTTGAAGTGATTCTTGGCTTTGTAAGATTTTTTTTTTGGAAGTAAAGTCATTACTGTAGGGGCGGCACGGTGGCGCAGTGGGTAGCACTGCTGCCTCACAGTAAGAAGACTTGGGTTCGCTTCCCGGGTCCTCCGTGTTTGGAGTTTGCATGTTCTCCCCGTGTCTGCATTGGTTTCCTCCCACAGTCCAAAGACAAGCAAGTGGGGCGCATTGGCGACCCGAAATTGTCCCTAGTGTGTGCTTGGTGTGTGTGTGTGCCCTGTGGTGGGCTGGCACCCTGCCCAGGGTTTGTTCCCTGCCTTGCGCCCTATGTTGGCTGGGATTGGCTCCAGCAGACCCTGTACTTAGGATATAGTGGGTTGGATAATGGATGGAGTCATTAATGTTGATTTTTTATTATTATTTATTATCCGCTGCTTCATTTCTGGGAGCTGCTGAGGTCCACCTTGAGTTCTGTGTGAATGCCTGATGTGCTCCCTGTGCTCCTCCCTCCTACCCGCTCCCCCAGTAAGCCTTACATTTCTGCTCTCTTTGGACTCTCTGGTATTTTTTTTTTTTTTGTAGATGGCCTGGGAGTGCCCCCCCAAAAAAACCCCACATTCCTAAAATGTACTTTGCCGGTTATAGAAGACAGCATCTTAACAGAAGTCCAATGCAATGTAGAGAACAGCAGAGCGGGCACAACGAAACTCTCTGTCGGAGGACGGAAACTTGAGAGCGCAGGGACACTTGCTTAGCACGTAAATGTCGTTGAGGCAGCGAAGACGAGAACACAAAGGCAGACCAGGATGCCACATGCTGGCTTTAATAGACTCGAGAATGTAGAGACAGAGCGCCTCCTAGAGGCAAGAAGAGGCCATAACATCTCAAAGGGTAAACAGCAGCAAGTGAAGAAAAGGCCCCCCAGTACTGTCACGCCTGGAGCCCCTCAATTGCCCCGTCACTAGTCCACCTCTGGGGGGCGCTCTCGCTCACACCTGTTTATTTCAGGGCCTCTCCTAACGTGTCCGGGATCAGTAAGTCACAGCGCCCTCTAGTGGCTGCTCCTGGGTGTCTGCTTTTAATCACAAAGTCCTAAAAGATAAACTGGAGGCCGTCTTCTGTCTGTCTGTCTACCTGTCTAAAAATATTGTGGCCTGTAGGGGGCGACACAAGAGCAGACCCCCAAATCGAGAAAATGAGTCAAGAAAGAAAAGATGTGAAGAAGAAAAGGACTTTGTTACAAAATCAAGAAGAAGCAGAAGGGTGACTGTTAGTGAGAATGCTACACGATAAAGACCACCGGAAAGAGCAGAGCACAGCTTCTGAGCCAATTCTTGCTTTCACATGAGGTGCCCACCACAGTTACCCACCTTAGTGAATCTCCCCCATGTTGCCCCTTCCGTCTCATCCTCTTTCTTTTCCTGCATTGTCACCCCCCCTCCCCACCTGTCATACCCTGGCCAACCAGAATTCTCCTGGGCTTTAAGGCTTTGGCCAGGAAATAAAGATCATTTCTGTGGTCAGAGTTCAATCTGGGGACCCCTGGGTTTAAAAGGGACAGGCCCACCCCAAGTCTCTCCAGCCCACAACACAGAAAGGAAACCCCCTTTTGATACATGAGGTCTCCACACTGCCACCTAATGTCCACATTTAAATATCCATCTCTGGGGCTCCATTAATAATACCGGGGTGTGGTACCCCCTAGTGGTGGTAGTTTGGTGTTGCAGTTATTGTTATTATTATTATTATTACAGCAGGGGGCGCTGTCTCCAAATCATGAAGGAGCCCCACCCTGGCTATGTCACCAGTAAGGTGTCACTGCCTATATGCGTCTCCATCGATGGAGTTTTAGGACAAGTGACTGCAGTGCATTATGGGAAGGAAGGTGAGAGTTTGTGCCTTTGGCTTTGAGTGCTGGGCCGCGCACCCCCCAAAAAAACGGAATCCTTTAAAGAGCCTCATCCGGGCCACAAATGTCTTTTAAATTCCAAGACCCTTTGATGAAGACAACATGAGGTCAGATGTGGAGCGCACAAAGCCTTTGTGAAGTGCCACCGGTGCCCAGTTGTGACTCTGCCCATCTAAATCAACAAAGGCCAGCAGACTTTGACACTCAAGGGTGGACTTTTGGGGTGACATCCATGGAGATTCCAATGTAAATGACAGGATGTGAGTCAGCGGACTGTTCAGCTGGAGTGCCCCCTAGTGGAAGCCCCCCTGCAGTCAGCAGTACGCTGTTACTGTTCACTTTTCACAGCACCTACAGATGCCAGTAGAGGAGCTCAATACACAAAGAGGCTGCATGGAGGGCAGGCAGGGTCAGGGCTTTCTGGCGTCACCCCGTGTCCTCTGCCTCGTCACCCTGCTTCCTCTGCTGTCCCTTCAGCCAAACTCCTGTCCCCCGCTGCCCTTCCTTCACATGTGCGGGGTCACTCTGTCCACAGGCAGCTCCTGGATCTTGTACCCCCCCCCCCAGTCCCTGCTGCCCTCTGCTGGCCCCCCAGCTACCAGCGACTACAGCTTTCCTCATCTTGAGATGCTCTTCATTGTCTGGGGATGCCAACACAATTGAGCTGTGACGTGTCGTGACAAAATGGAGATGAGGAGACACAGAATGGAGAAAAGACAAAGAGAGCCAAAGGATGTCCCCAAGTGTGTACAACGGGAGCTGGCAGGGGGACCATAGGGGGTCGTATCACGAGATTAGTTTGGTTTGGTGTGTAAAGTTATTTATAGCCCCACTTGCCTTTATAAATAGTTCTTAATGGCACTTACCTTGGCAGAGGAGGGAGTGCGAATGGCGCTCTGGTAAGCCGACGGCGGTGCAGCTGCATTACTGCGAGCAGCCGGGCACAGAGTTCTACATGGTCTGTGCCCACTTCAGGACAGGTGACCATGGCAGCACACACTAATGAGAAGCTGCAGAAGAAAGCCAAGGCTATCAGTGTGCTGGCATAAGAAATCAGCCATTAGAGGTTTCAGGGGCGCAGATAAAGTGTTAGCCATTGTGTTTATTGGATGAGGGATGGAGAGTGAGCCACCTATGGCAGGGCACACGCGAGAGGGCACACACAGGAGGGCATACATTAGACATCACATGTAGGACGGCACATGCAGGAGAGCACACATTAGAGGTCACACATGGGAGGGCACACAAAGGTGGGCACATGCAGGAGGGCACACACGGGGGCACATGCAGGAGGGCACACATTAGAGGGCACACATTAGACGTCACATGTAGGAGGGCACATACAGGAGAGCACACATTAGAGGTCACACATGGGAGGGCACACACAGGTGGGCACATACAGGAGGGCACACACGGGGGCACGTGCAGGAGGGCACACATTAGAGGGCACACATTAGACATCACATGTAGGAGGGCACATGCAGGAGAGCACACATTAGAGGTCACACTTGGGAGAGCACACACGGGTGGGCACATGCAGGAGGGCACACACATGGGCACATGCAGGAGGGCACACATTATACGTCACATGTGGGAGGGCACAAACAGGTGGGCACATGCAGGAGGGCACACACGGGGGCATATGCAGAAGGGCACACATTAGAGGGCACACATTAGACATTACATGTAGGAGGGTACATGCAGGACAGCACACATTAGAGGTCACACATGGGAGAGCACACACGGATGGGCACATGCAGGATGGCACACACATGGGCACATGCAGGAGGGCACACATTATACATCACATGTGGGAGGGCACATGTAGGAGAGCACACACGGGGGCACATGCAGGAGGGCACACATTAGAGGGCACACATTAGACGTCACATGTAGGAGGGCACATACAGGAGAGCACACATTAGAGGTCACACATGGGAGGGCACACACAGGTGGGCACATACAGGAGGGCACACACGGGGGCACGTGCAGGAGGGCACACATTAGAGGGCACACATTAGACATCACATGTAGGAGGGCACATGCAGGAGAGCACACATTAGAGGTCACACTTGGGAGAGCACACACGGGTGGGCACATGCAGGAGGGCACACACATGGGCACATGCAGGAGGGCACACATTATACGTCACATGTGGGAGGGCACAAACAGGTGGGCACATGCAGGAGGGCACACACGGGGGCATATGCAGAAGGGCACACATTAGAGGGCACACATTAGACATTACATGTAGGAGGGTACATGCAGGACAGCACACATTAGAGGTCACACATGGGAGAGCACACACGGATGGGCACATGCAGGATGGCACACACATGGGCACATGCAGGAGGGCACACATTATACATCACATGTGGGAGGGCACATGTAGGAGAGCACACATTAGAGGTCACACATGGGAGGTCACACATGGGAGGGCACATGCAAGAGGGCACATGCTTAAGCATTGAGAAGAGTGCACTTACGTGCAGAGTCCGGGATGGGAGAGTGCATGCTCCTTGACTGGTGAGAACGGGGCACATGACATTGGGGTCTGGTCATGCCAAGCCTGTGTGGGTACAAAAGGGCATGACTGATCTTAGGTGTCATCTTTTGTTGACTGGCAGGTGTAGCAAACCGCTGAGCCATCTTAGAAGAGAAGGGCGCCAGTAGTTTTGCAGATGGTGACCCCTAGTGGAGACGCACTGCTTCTTTGTTCCCTTTTTATTCTCATCTGTGCCCCACCACTGCACCTCTGGTCCAGTTATGGACTACAAGATGCCCAGGGAGTGATTGTTCTGGGGTCCAAAGAGCACAGGGCATCACAGGGACCCCAATAACAGAGAGTCCTCTGAGTAAAAGGGGAGTTAAGCTCACACAAATAGCTGACGCTGTCTGCATGACACGATGACGATGATGACGTTTATGTTGTGGTTTAGCCAGAGTTTTGTCTTTAGCACAAGTATGAGACATAAGGATGTCACAATTGGGGCAGGGGGGTGTGAAGCCTCCTAAAAGTCCCACAGAGCAGACCAGGACCTTCACCAGCCTGCCCAGATGTAGCCTCATCCCTAGGCAGCCAGGACCCAAGCTCCACAGGCGGGCTGAGGCCTTCACCTGCCCCCAAACAATGTAGAGCTGGCTTTCAAAGTTCAAAAATTCTACAGACAGTATGTTCCAGAAATCTACAAAGATGGCCTACGAGAGAGAGAGAGGGACCGTCCAGCCATTGGGGGTTGATAGGAGGATTGAACATTTAAACTGTCAGGGTGGTCCTGGAATGGAGGAAGATTTCAAGTCACAGAGTCTGAAAAAGATGTAAGTCACAAGCAGTTCCAAAAATGCCCACTAGAGGGATCTTCATAAAATGAAAGGCTTGTTTGCAAAGGCTCCATTAAAGAGTGAAGCCCCACGGAGCACGAAAAGACAAAAGAGGGACCCCAGCAAAGTAGTCCAAGGTGAACTTAAGTTAATGCAGTGAAAGGTCGCAAGTCTAGAAATTACAGCAGGAAGTCACCCACTTCAGAGCACATTCACAATCTGCCACTAGGAGCTGTGGGGGACCCTCCAGGTTTACAGGGCAGGTGATCCTAGGGGGACCACCCACAAAACACATGGAACATAACAAAGGCAGCGACCATACATGGAAACAAAATAAAACAAAGAACAAAGAACAAAGCACATGAGCAACAAAAGTAACATTTCAATAAAAAAAGAATGAAGAATGAATTACACAAACGAGAAATTGAACCCCACGGTGGCGCAGTGGGTAGCGCTGCTGCCTCGCAGTTGGGAGATCTGGGGACCTGGGTTCGATTCCCGGGTCCTCCCTGCGTGGAGTTTGCATGTTCTCCCCGTGTCTGCGTGGGTTTCCTCCGGGGGCTTCGGGTTTCCTCCCACAGTCCAAAGACATGCAGGTTAGGTGGATTGGCGATTCTAAATTGGGCCTAGTGTGTGCTTGGTGTGTGGGTGTGTTTGTGTGTGTCCTGCGGTGGGTTGGCACCCTGCCCAGGATTGTTTCCTGCCTTGTGCCCTGTGTTGGCTGGGATTGGCTCCAGCAGACCCCCGTGACCCTGTGTTCGGATTCAGCGGGTTGGAAAATGGATGGATGGATGGAAATTGAACCCTCAGCCCTTAGGGATCTGTTTGTTTGTTTTTTTTTAATTTTCAAGTACATTTTTGATTGTGTTTTTGTCCTAAAGACCAGAGGTTTATGGTTATCCTCTCCCATTTTAAATAATTTTATGATTTCTTAAACTTTTACAGCCTTAACTCCTATTTTGGACCTGTGCTGGCCGAAGCCTGCGATTTGAGTTGGGGGCTCGGCTGCCTGGGGTGAGCTCTGCTGCAGCTGGCGTAGGACCTTTGGTCACCTGTTTGTGTGAGAAGCTTCATAACAGTCAATGGCACATTACATTTGTGACCGTGTGACTGTGCCAGGCTGGCACTGAAGCCCCTCATTTGAATCGTGGAATGCTAGCTCATATAGCACGCTAACTCAGTGTCTTCTCCATTCTGTCGTCCCCTAAGACTTTTGCCTCTTTTGAAGTCCCTCCTCACGTCACCCCATCATTATTTTATGATTTCCGTGAGTTTTCCCGAGACGTCTCATGCAGATGGCGCAGCTCTTTTTAGTTTCCAATCTTCCCTTCCAGGAATGCGCAGCTCTGACTTCACTTTTCATAATTGAAATGAGAAGCAAATTCAGGTGTTCATTTAATTTGAACTCGGCCGATGCCCGCCCCCACCTCTGTGCCCATGTTGGCGCTTATCCTGAGGACTCCTGAGCTCCTCTCCTTTTTGAGAGGCTCCCTCGGTGGTTGAGTCTGCTCTCAGATTTGACATCTTAGTGTCCAAGCGCAGACTCCGAGTGCGTACACAAATTGAAAACTGGAATGTGCTGGCAGTAAATTATTCACAAGATGGCAGAAACAGAAGGCAAACAGAGGAGGAGGATAGCAATACCAGGACTGAGACTGGTGCTCTCACTGGTCAGGTGGCAAAGGAAGCCAAAAACGTTCACAAAAAGCAATTCTGGATAGTGACATCCTCTACATGTTCCAGAACTTGGTGAGGGCCACTGGGGTGTGCTGGGCCCGTAACATCACATCAAGAGAGGCGGCCCCCCGAGGCTTACTATTAAGGCAGAGTCTGCTAAGGGATGACTTCTGGACCTGCTGGACGTCCTGGTGGAGCAGAGAATGAAGACAAACCTGCTGGCCACCATGAACTACACTGCACATCCTCAGCAGGATGAAGACCATTGAGGACAACAGGGGTGTAGCGTCCAGAAACGCCACTGGGGGTCTTTCGTACCTGCAACAGAAAACCTCTGGAGTGTTTACCTGGTGACTCACTCATCATTAGCCAAGGCAGGCGCTCTGCGTCCTTCATTTAAAGAAACCCGTGGGCGTGTGGGAGGGCATGTTGTTTGTTATAATATCCATCTCTCTGTCAGTTATATAGCGCCTTTCACCCTATCTATCTATCTATCTATCTATCTATCTATCTATCTATCTATCTATCTATCTATCTATCTATCTATCTATCTATCTATCTATCTATCTATCTATGTTATATAGTGCCTTTCACATCTATCTATCTATCTATCTATCTATCTATCTATCTATCTATCTATCTATCTATCTATCTATCTATCTATCTATCTATCTATCTATCTATCTATCTATCTGTTACATAGCGCCTTTCACATCTATCTATCTATCTATCTATCTATCTATCTATCTATCTATCTATCTATCTATCTATCTATCTATCTATCTATCTATCTATCTATCTATCTATCTATCTATGTTATATAGCGCCTTTCACATCTATCTATCTATCTATCTATCTATCTATCTATCTATCTATCTATCTATCTATCTATCTATCTATCTATCTATCTATCTATGTTATATAGCGCCTTTCACATCTATCTATCTATCTATCTATCTATCTATCTATCTATCTATCTATCTATCTATCTATCTATCTATCTATCTATCTATCTATCTATCTATCTATCTATCTATCTATCTATCTATCTATATTGTGCCTATCATATCTACACCTCTGTCTATTTACTCCATCACAGAGTATGTAATCCCAGGTGACAGTCGCTGACTATGACAAATTAAGTCCCAGTGTCATTTCAAGCTACCTCAACCACTCCTTGGCACACACGCTTGGCAGCCCTTGATGAAGATGATGCCTTTTGTATTTTTCGTTCTCACTGCAGTTTACCAAGAAGGATCACATTGAGCAGATGACAGATCAGATCAAGTCGAGGTGGATGGCCGAGCAGACGAGTGACACACGCAGGACTCTGGTCAGGACATGCGGGTCTTCAGTCAGAGATGTCCTCCCTGGTCATTTGACGCCATGATCCCCCAATGACCCTAAGGGTTACAGCAGGTTCAGATCCCGGGGTCTCTGTGCTTTGCTGTGACTTTTGTCATCTTATTCCACGACTTGTGAAGACTCACGTGCCCCCTACATCTCATCTAACCCAATGAGCAACCCGGGGTGACTGAGGGAGCGTGAGACCCTTGTGTTTGTTTCTGCTCCTCATAACTCCCAGCTCCACCTCTGAACATGCCAATGGAGATGCCAATATCATCATCTGGGTCAAAGTCAGAGAAATAGAAGAGGAAAGTCACACAAGAGGGCACACAAGATGGCCTGAGGCTTACATGCATGGGACATGTCGGTGGTCTTTGTGTTCACACATGTGATGAAGACACAGGCTGCCCGGGTGAGTGATCCACCTGACATTACATGATTGACTTGTTCTGCTCCCTTTGACCCTCCCTTTCTCACTGGGTGACACTGGAAGGTGGTCCCTGTGTGTCACAGCATAGTATTAGGGTTGTGTCTAAGAGGGCTAAGGGCACCACTAAAGTGGCATGAGGTGCCAAATAAGACATCAAGTAGGGAGTGTCAGAAATCTGACTGCAAATTATTGAATGCAGGGCTGCCATTTTGGGCAGTTTGTTGCTCGTCTCGGTGCCCCTATTGCTGGTACATGAATGCCACAGTCTGCTATTGTCACCCAAGATGTCAACACTCTACTCAGTTTGCCCTATTCTGGCAATCAAAAGCAAACCTACTTGTGGTGATGAGTGCCACTAAATGACTTTGAATTTTTGAATTGGTTGCTTGGCACCTTCTGGATGGTTTTCCCCTCCGCCTGCTGTGCCCCTGACTCTTCTGCCAGCCCTTGTGATTTTTTGTTTTTATTTATCCTTAGAACAGGGGCAGAGCAGCTTGGCATGCAAGTGTTGTGAGGCAAGTAGGGTGGCACACTCTGACAGGCACGGTACCCATGGAGAGCGCTAGTCTTTGCGACATTAAGGTGACGTGGCTATCAGTCGACGCTCAGCGCTGCCAGTTCAGTTGTGGAAATAAACGGCTGGCAGGCCAGAGATTGACTTTTCCAAAGACACTAAAAATCCATATCTGTGCCGCCCAGAGGACGCCGCCGCCTCCTTCGGTGTAATTTATGGACGTCTTTTATGCGTTTGAGGATCGCCGAGTGCAGCACGAAGCCTGCTATGTATTAAATAATTCACTCCGTGCGTAACTAATGCCCCCCATACATTACCGCCCAAACGCACGCCTGGCAGCTCCAAGAGAAATGCGGCTTTCTTCTCAGAGGGATATTTTGCCCTGCTTTTCTTTATATTTCTGGCCATCTGAGCTATCGGCGTAAAGCAAACTGAAGCGTCTCCATCACGAGAGGGAAACTGACGGCGTTATATATAAGAAGGGTAGAGAAAGTTCTTATTGGAACACACGTCCAGGGAAGGGGCACCCTGAAGTGGCCATGGTGGTGCCCATCTGATATTGGCAAATTTAAAAAGAGACCAGAGGCTGGTGGGCAAGATTGGCATCTGCAGGGCTCAGGGTGGAGCGAATGTGAAAGATGAGGCCAACACAAAGATGAAGAAGAAGGAAACCATCTGGATGAACCTCAGTTTGTGGGCATGACTGGCATCTGCAGGGCCAGGACAGCTGCGGGTGCATTGAACGTGAAAGACAAGAAAACTGTGAACTCTGCCTATCAGATCCTCTGGAGTGGCACAGTCAGTGGCTATGAAGGCTCAGGGCGCTCAGCATGTCCTACAAATGACACTGTCACCATGTAAAGACCAGAGCTGGCCCTAAAGTTCTAAAGTTTTCACCACAAGGAGGACGGAGGAGGTCACCACCAACACCTCTGACATTCAGATGATGCCATTAAAGTGATGTTAGGACTGACCTCTGCTGGGCTAGGGTGGCTCAGGGTGGACCAAATGTGAAAAATGAAGACAACACAAAAACATAAAAGAGTGAGCTTTATCCACATCTGATGGTAAAGTGGGGCCATTATGAGGAGACCTCCCTTTTCATGTGGTCAGAAGTGTCATCTGCAGGCCTTGGAAGGCTCCAGGTAGACCAAATATGAAACGCAGGGCAAGTAGAAAGATGAGGGAGATCGTAACTCATGCAACCTCTAACATCAGGGAGACAATCTTGATGGAGCCCAGGTTGAGGTCGTGGCTGACATGTGCAGGACTTGGGAGAGGAAGTGTAAAAAACAAAGCCAGCATCTCATAAAAACAATGTCATTGAAAAGCTCTACGGATGACCAGAGCTGGGGAGGGGGTCCTCATTGACGACCCAGACACAAGTAAAAAGATTTTAAAGGGCCATCACAAGGAGGACAGAGGACATCACCTCAAATAGGCCTCAGCTCAGGATCAGGAAGCCCATCTGTAGGTCTATGAAAGCTCAAGGTGGACCAAAGGTGAAAGATGAGACCATTGCAGAGATGGAGAAGATGGCAACCTTGACATTGAGGCGAGGACATTTTTTTTGGATACTCACAGGCCCTCTTGATTTACCACCGCTTGTTGGGAGGACTTGTATCTTCAGAGATGAGAAGGCTTTGGGTGATCTGAAGGCCAGTCTGTCCTGAACGTGAAGAGGACAAAAAGCCTCAGTTCAGAAGTGGGTCTCATTGAGGACCCCTGGGACTGACAAAATGGATCCATGAAGGTCATCAGACAGACTTAGGGAAGAGTGCCCACCATACCGTTGATGTCATTACAAGGAGACCACCACACCCTCTCGAGCGACTACAACTTGTGGTCAGGATGGCCATCTGCAGGGCCAGGAAGGCTCAGGGTGAACCCAATAGGATTTAAAAGCCTTTTGAATGACCACAGCTGGTGAGCAGGTCCATGGCAGATAACCAAGGGACCAACCAAAGCGGTCTTATGGGTCATCACCATGATGGGACAGTGCCCTATACCTCTTTGACATCAATACAGGGACCCCATGATGCCCTGCTCAAGACCCCCACCCATCAAACCCTGCAGATTGACCAGAGAAGGACAAACTCCAGGTAAGGTTGGCACAAAGAAGAGAAGATTCCACCTCATGCATCCCTGATGTCAACAGACCCTCTTTGGTGGCCTCAGCTCACAGTCAGCACCAACACTGAGAAGAAAGCTCAGAGTGGACAGAATGTGAAAGACGAGGGTCACTGTTTAAAGAAGCCTCTCAAAAGACCAGAACTGGACATCAAGTCCCCTTCAAGGACCCTGAGACAGGCTATAAAGGTCTAAGGGGTCATCATGCTGACTTAAGGGACAGTGCCAGCCGTACCTCAGACATCTAAGTGAGGTCAAAACATGAAGACTATCACACACTCTCAAATTACCTCACCTTGACATCAGGGCCTGGACACCCACCCTTCACACCCTGGAGACCCCCAGAGTAGGCCTGATACCTGGCAAGGTCAGCAGAAAGATGGAGAGAAGACTTCACCTCATACACCTCTAACATCAAAGTGAGGCCACAGAAATCAAGAACCTCTCAGATGACATGACCTTCAGGGCAGGACCCTCAGGAAATACCCTCAGATCAGCGGTGTGGGGGGGGGGGGGAGCCCATGGGGCATCACAAGGTGCAGAACATAGATGAGCCTGGTGAGGCCCAGAGCTGGAGAGCAGGCCCCCATCGAGAAGCCTGGGACCAGCAAAAGCGTCAGCGTGATCGTCACACAAACTCCACATGCCATTGGAACTGAGAAGGTTGAAGGTCACCTGGTGGTCCGGACTGACATCTGTCAAGCAGGACAGCCTAAGCGAGACATTTCATACTGAAAAGAGAGGCCATTAAAAAGCCCCTCAGGTGACCTGAGCTGGACAGCAAGTCCTTTGTCAACAACCCTCAGACTGGCCAGAAGGGTCCCAAGGGGGCAGCACCTTACCCACCTGTCAAACGAGCAGAGCCAGAGAGCCTGTAGAGACTAAAAAAGACTCAGATAAACCTGAGAGTGTGCCGACGAGTGACATGCGGGTGAGGCTGGCATTGGACTCTTCTGAATATCGACTTCTGGATTGTGGGCTTTTCATCCCCCCCCCCATCTCCCTTTTTGACATACAAATCGAAACAAAAACAAATCAAACAAAGAAAAGAAATCGCAAAACGACACCTGCTAGCTGGCGTCATCTCCGGCGGGCAGCCGAGCGTGTAATTCGAGATGAGAGATCCTTTGTCCCCAGCGGTGAGAGATGAGTGTGGCCGTCTTGTAATTTCTCGCAGCCGTCGGCGCTCCGTGTCCATGCGCACTTCTTGAAGGAGCTGCTTGTGTCTTCCAACAAGGACACAGCCGGTCACTCTGGTGACGCTCTGGCCACCCGCTGGACTGTGAACATCTGAAAATGTCACCTGAGGGCCTGCTTAGGCCCTGGGCTGGCTTCGGGCTATGGTCCTTTGTGCTCAACTGACTTGGGTATTTGACATCCGGCTGGTGGCACCTTTGTCCCTGGCATCCCTGCCTGGAAACCTCTGCAGCCTCAGCCTTAGGATGGCCTGCTACTCTAACAGAGCGTCTTTCTAGTCCGAACTGGTTGCTCCATTATTGTTTCCAGATGAAGACCCCTGAGAAGAGCCCACCCAAAGGCAGGGCTTGGGATGAGGTGTCAGGTGGAATACTTTGCTGGCACTCCACCATCCACAGCTGCTATTTTTCCTTCTCGCTTATTTGCACATAATGTTGCCCTCCAGTGCCAGGGGTTGACCCACCAGGGCATTTGTCCTAAATGCTATAATATGTGGCAGGAGAATTGGAATCCCTTGAGGTCAACTGGTCCTCGCCAGACAAAAGCACCTCAGGGATCAGAAAGCTCACCCGGGCTCAATGTGGCAGTTTCTGCTCTGCACCCTCCTCACAGGCCCAGCAGCTCTAGGGACAAAACCAGTGGAACCAGTGACACTGTCAGCAATGGGCCAAGTCCAGGTCACCCCCACTTTCTCAAGCTGTCATTGTCACTCACAGGTTTCACCTCAGCGTAAGCTCACACGGCTCAGCTGCACCCCCTGGTGGCCACACGACGGGCTGTAAATAAAAAGAACACGATGAAGCTGCACTTTGAGGACAACATGGAGGTGCGGGTCTGCGGTTATTGGAGACAACGATCAGGCATCAGATGACAAAGAAAAAAGAAGAAGGCAAATAAAAGGCCATTAAACGGGCAAAGACAAGCAGCACAAAGCAGAAGAAAGAAAAATGGAAACTTTTACAAAGAGTTTGTCTGGTTTGAATCCACAATCTTGGACAACAACTGCCGAGTGTGACATGCTTCATTATGGCAGGTCAGTGATGTCACATGCCACGCCCCTGTGACACAACACACTACACCCATGTGAACATCATTACTCTCCAACTGACTTCATGTGGACCAGGACAGGAGGAGACTGTCAGCAGTGGGTGGGGCTGGCCAGGGCTGGGCGGGGCTTATCAGGCTGGGAAACGCTACGTAGGAGGAAGTGCAACCGTTCTTCACATCCCCTCTGTGTTTAGTGACACGGACCACCATAAGGCACTCACTAGGGACACACGATCGACACCAGGAATCTGAAGACTTAATCCACCTGACCAGTAAGAATCTCCACAGTCTTAGATGATGGGCATTCTGTGCTTGTAAACCAGCATCACAATGGTGACGTCACCCGATGTGACTTCTGGGATTGCACCCCCAACCAGCATTAGCTCATGTGATAAAGACCTTACCAGAAAATGGTGCCATCCATTAACAGGTGATGGTGCCATCCACTGACAGAAAATGATGCCATCCATTAACACGTAATGGTGCCATCCACTGACACAAAATGGTGCCATCCATTAACAGGTAATGGTGCCATCCATTGACAGAAAAGATGCCATCCATTGACACAAAATGGTGGAATGTCAAGGCATGAAATATTTTGAAGTCTCTTAATGGGACCTTCAATTCACAATCTAATAAAAGAATGACAATGGACATGAACCACTACTACTAATTGGAAAGGACAAGTCGGGCACACACTGAGACCCATACCATAACAGGCAGAAGGTCCTGGACCCCCATGTGGACCTTACTGAGCCAGGCAGCCCACTGATGACATTCCTGTGCCAGTCTGCTTACGACGTCAGGGGCCTCCAGTGAAGTCCATGAGCCAATTGAAAGTGAAAGCTGCCAGATTCTGAGAGCTTGGTGAGCATCTTTTAGGTATGAAGAGAGACCCTCGACATTGAAGAGACGTGCGCCAGTGTGTTTGTGTCGCCGCAGGCCGTCCTTCATTCCTCCGTGACAATCGCAGGAGAGACGGTGAAGCAGACAGATCAGCCGCTCACGTGCGTCACTTTCATTTCCACAAAAGCTAACAGGAACGAGCGGAGGCAGTGAGCCGTCGGCCCTGTGAAGTCTACCGTGAGCCGCTGCTCTTCATCAGACACGATGGAAGGGGAAAGCGTCAGGCTGCACCTCCAACTCAGACTGTGCCAGCTGAAGATCTGTGGCAGGAGTAATCACCCTTCCATTTTCCAAAGGTGGGACGCAAACTGCACAAAGTTTTTTGACAAACACACGAGCCTGACCTGCCCTGACGTCACACTGGCCTCATCCCAACTCCAAGGGCAGGCCTCAGGCCTGCACCAGCCCATCGGCCTAAGGCCCCATTTTAGGACAAGAGAGAAACACCTCAGCTGCAAAAGACAAACAACAAATAAAGTTTCTGAATTATTTACAGAATTCACTTTAAAGAAACAGGAATAACAAAAATGAGAAATGAGGAAAGAGCTCAAAATAAAAGCCACAGCCATCCCAAAGTTGTCCTAAATCAAAGCGGGCTGCTGATTCCTTTTCATATCCTGGAGTTACTGTAAGGACTGCCATACTAATGCTGTGAGTAGGAGCCTCAAACATGGTGGAAAGGGGTCTACAGAAGACCCCCAGAGCACATCAGGACCCTCACTGGCCTGCCCAGAAAAGGCCTCTCCCCAGGCTGCCAGCTCCAACTACCACTGGCAGGCTTTAGGACTTTCGGGCCCAGAAATGGGAGGCTGGCTCTAAAAGTTCAAAACACTTCAAATAGTAAATAAAATATAAAAAATACATTTCAAGAGAGAGAACTACCAACAACCTCTGGCTTGAACAGACCAGTCCAAAGCCAGAAGACAAACATCAAGAGATGAAGCACAAAGCGTGCTGTGCTTCAGCCAGGGTGGCATCTCTGGCTCAACTCTATCTTGGATTTATTTAGTCTTTTGGTTTTTCAAATGTTATTTGATGTATTAAAGTTGTTTTTTAGGGTTTGTTTGTATTGGTTTTTGATTGTTTTTGTTATCTTCCTGTCAGTTTTATGCAAAGCCCACCTTATTATGGGATACTCTCTTATAGGGATGTGGCTACTCAAGGAGGCGAAAACATCTGGGTATGCATCTGGGGGAGTGGCTACTGAAGGAGGCAGAGACAACTGATTATGAAGCTGAAGGAGTGGCTACTCAAGTAGGCGGAGACATCCATTTATGCTGCCATAGGAGTGGCTACTCAAGGAGGTGGAGACATCTGGTTATGCAGTTGGGGGAGTGGCTACTCAAGGAGGTGGAGACATCTGGTTATGCAGTTGGGGGAGTGGCTACTGAAGGAGGCGGAGACATCTGGGTATGCAATTGGGGGAGTGTCTACTGAAGGAGGCGGAGACAACTGATTATGCAGCTGAAAGAGTGACTACTCAAGTAGGCGGAGACATCCATTTATGCTGCCATGGGAGTGGCTACTCAAGGAGGTGGAGACATCTTGTTATGCAGTTGGGGAGTGGCTACTCAAGTAGGCGGAGTCATCCATTTATGCTGCCATGGGAGTGGCTACTCCAGGAGGCGGAGACACCTAATTATGCAGCCGGGGGTGTGGTGGGCCTCAGCCAGTAGTCCAGGTGTTTCTTTTGATTTTCAGATCTCGGACGGCGTCACCCGCAGCTTCAGTCCTAAGAGCCTCGTGTTGCTTTACTGCTCGTTGAATTCTCTTCTCTTTCATTTTACTTGCCTTTAAGGACAGACCCACTTTCTTTTCTTTTTATTAAGACCTACTTTCTTTGTTTTGGATTATCTCTTGAGCTCTTTAATGGATTTTTTTAAATGTTAAAGGAACTTTCTTTATGATTTATTTATTGATTAAGCCCCCCCTCCCCCACACACACACACACTCATACACTTTCTTCTGATATTTGAGGATATTTTGAACTGATCATTAGCGCTGTGAGAGGCCGACAAGCCTGCCCTTTGAGTTTGGGCTTTGGCTGCTTGAGAGCTCAGGATATCCAGTAGGCCCTCACCTGAATCACAGGCTGGGCTGCCCCCCCCCCCCCCTTTTTGTGGTTCTTTGTGAGGTCTGCTGCTCCCCTTTCTGTCACTTTTTGTGTTGCTGAATCACAACAAAGTGCCAGTGTCACTGGGTCAGTAGCGGGAGAATAAGACAAACTCTAATAGGGGTTGTGGATGCCAAGTGACCGGGGAGTCCAACCGGGGCCACCAGTTTAATGCAAGGCAATCCGTAATAAAACTGTGAGAGGAGTGCCAAGCTGCAGTCACAAGCTGCCACCTGCGAGTCGTTTCTGTAACTGAAGTGGCTCTGAAGAGTGCGTCCGGCTTGAGAGCCCATCGTGTGGTGGTTGACCAGAAGTGGTGGACCTTGTCATTGGTGTCTTCTTGGAGAGAAGTGCCAGTGTCATGAATGGCAGCGCCCCCTCCTGTAGCAGGGTGGTATCGCATACCTGAGTTGAGCCCTTAAAGTGACCCTCAGATGACTGAAGGCTGTAAGTCGAGGAGTTCATTCCTGCCATTATTTCCACACTCAGCGTGTTGTGAGCGTGTCGGTTTGCTTAATGTATGCAGCACTGTTTTGCAGGTCACGTGACCTCGATTGTCACACCAATGACATAAAGGACATTACTCTATAAACATGACGGAGGTGACACCACAGTGGATAAAACATCTTCACTGCCACTTAGCTTAACAAGTGGGGTCTCGTGGTTGGATTTTGGTTTTGGCTTCGACTTGCGTTTTGTCCTTTTGTTCTTGGTGGTCCCGGTTCAGTTCTGAGCCCTGCTTTGTTTGTTTGTCCCCATCTTATTGGCATTTTCAGGGCTCCGTGCACCTCAATGTGCCCTTAACTGAACCCCACTTGCATGATCAGGTGGCCCTGCCGCCTATGGCTCTACATAAAGGGGACAGGGCAGACAACTAAATAAACTCCATACAATTAATAAACATCTCAACATTACAAGAAATAACAAGAAAATGATATTCAAAAATGGAAACAAAAAGCCACGGACCAGGGATTAGAAACATTCCCAGGTCTTCTCAAGTCAGTGTGGACCTGGGCTGTCCCCAGATGTCCCCAGTG
This sequence comes from Erpetoichthys calabaricus, assembly GCF_900747795.2. NCBI lineage: Eukaryota > Metazoa > Chordata > Cladistia > Polypteriformes > Polypteridae > Erpetoichthys > Erpetoichthys calabaricus. The sequence goes on from NC_041394.2 coordinate 1,228,589, forward strand.
TGGCTCACTAGTGTGACTCGATGACTCCTTTGAGCTTCTCCATTCCAAGAAGGTCTCCATTTCACTGGGACTCTCCTTCCAGGAAGCCAGTAAAGCTCCACATCCATCTGGACTTGGGTCTCGTGTGCCCACCTCGGACGCAATCACAGCCGCTAAGTAAGTCACACGCCGAGGAGACGACTCCATTAAAAGGAAAGGTTAAAAGCCTTAATTGCTTTGCGCTTCTGCCGCGCACAAGTATAAATGTCACCCGCTGCCTCCAGAGTGACTAATCAATCAGTTGATGAATCGCTTCATCCCAGACCCCCGGCCACAGGCGTGACAGCACAGCGGCAGCTGGGAAACCCGGGGTCTTGAATAACACTGGCGTGTGACATGTGCTCCATTAAATATGACATCAGCGTAGACGGCGGCATTCATCACTGCAATGCCAAGACGTGCAGATCCGCTGTTTCATCACAGCGCTGTCAGAAGGACAAATGCTGCTCCTCCCGACTGGCACCCGTGCCACACCGTGCCACACCGTGCCCAAGCATGTCCTGTCACACGTCTGCGCTGCCATAGTGTACCTTACTGACTGCATGTTGAGGTCGAACCAAAGCAAAGCCTGCTGGTGCACTCAGGGGGAGAAGTAGCCCTGTGGTCAGGGTGGTCTGTTGGGACCCCCTGCCTGTACTGGACGGCCTTGACTGAAACATCACGACCAGTCCTGAGTTTGATGGTGGGATTCTGTAAGTTTACATAAAGGCCCCTGTGAGCGCTCCTCTTTGTTAGTCAATTACGGACCCTCCTCTCTAGCTAAGGGGTCAATGTCACACCCAAGATGGGGGCATCTGCATGAAGTGGCCAGCGACAGACTGCCAGCCTACCACCATCCCATTTTATAGCGCCTTTTGATATGCCATATTTTTCTTTATATAAGAAGACCACAGCACCCAACAGGGCTCAGATAGCGAACTCCAAGTCCCAGGATGCCCTGTGGGGTACCACTACACTCCAGGGGAGCTGCCATCTAGCGTCTTGGGGGAGGCAGTGTCCAAAAGTAGCTGCCAGCCCCGCCATCCTTACATTCTTGGGGCATCCCGGCCTGGTTTGAGATGCCAGCCATCCATCACAAGGTGAAAAGTAAAAGATGGCAAGAATGATTTGTGAGGACTGAAAAATGCCAGGCCAACACAGTGGCATGGTGGCATGGCTGAGTTACATGTAGCTCCTTTTATAGGCCAAGTGGCCCGGTGGGTGGCATGTCTCTCTTCTGTGGCTCCATGACTTGCGCATATTATTTGTGTGTCGTGTCCCTGAGGGCCATAAAAACAAAAATGATTATTCCGATGGCTGTATGGCTCCTTTCATGAGGGCACATGGGTGGGTGACACCGTGCTGCTCCGCTCAGAGCCTCGAGTCACCGTTCAGGTCCGGCCGCTGCCCCAGTGGTCATCGTGGTCACTCTGAGTGGGTTTATGTCTCAGAATTTGCATCATGAAAATCATAAAGTGAATATGAGGAACTGTGAGAGGAAAGACAAATTCACCGGAGTCTCCAGTTGTGGGGAAATAAAATAAAGAAGAACGAGCCAGGAGCACGTCTGGGGGTCCGTGTTACTATAGTGGGGGGTATTCATGATAGAGGTCAGTGGGGGCAGTCACAACGTTTATGATTTAAAAATCCTGGACAGGCGTCCATCACTGTGATGGGAGAAAAGGCTGAGCAGATGGAGCGGAAGAGGAAAAGGAGGCAAAATACGAAGGAAACCAAAGGAGGCGAAAGCCCTGCGGCACTGGGGGTCTTCAGCACCAGCAATCCCACAACTGGAGCCCCCCGTCCCCTGCCAGTGGCCCGTAACGTCACACATGGCAGCCAAGTCCCAAAGAGCCCTGCAGGTGAGGGGAGCAGCCAGCCTGCCCGGGTTGGGGGTCTTTTAACTTTGTTTCAGGTGCTGTGATTGTCTTTTTATACTTTGTGTTTTACATGTTTTTCTTTATCTTCTGTATCTTGTATTGCATGTGTGGGAGCCCAAGAGGCGGGGCCACCATGACATCACTGCCGAGAGACCGCCCCCAGCCTTTACATCTCCGGTTGAGGTGTCGGACCCCCAAAGTGAGGATGGGGTGGGGTTTCCTGGTTCACTGATTTTGGTTTTGTTGATCAGAATTGACCTTTGGATTTCTCATTTAGGTTTCTTTTTCTTGGGTGGTCCCTTTGTGTTTCCATGTCGTTCTTTTCCCTGCTTTGCTTTTTTTTGATTTTATAATTATAAATAATATAATAAATAATTATAATAATTGCTGGTTTTTTGTTTGTTTGTTTGCTTTAATTTGAGGATCAATGTTTACTTTTTGTTAACTCAAGCCAGAGGTTTACGGTTATCCTCTCCTTTCTATGAATTAGAAGAGCTCACCTAAACCCTTTATTTTGGGCCTGTGCAGGCCTTGAAGCCTGCCTATTGAGGTTGGGGGTCTGCCTGCCTGGGGCGAGGCCTGGGCACACCACTGAAGGTCTTGCTGTTTTTTTTTTCATTCCTCTCATTCCTTGTTGCCATCTGACATGCTGCTTATCATTACAGTCCGCGAAAGTGAAGGCTGAGGGTTCACCCTGAAAACTACACCTCAGGAAGACCATGTGGTGCCAAGCAGCATACCTGAAAGTCCCAGTGACAAAAAAGTGCCACCCAATGAAAAAAAAAACCAAAATGGTGACGTGATCTTTAAATAGCACAATAATAATAATAATAATAATAAAGATCAGGTTTTGGCAGAAGAAAAAAATAATTACAAGCAGCACTGGATTCATCATCCTGGCACAAAAGGAAAACGAGCGGAGAAGCCAGCAGGGACAAGAAATTCATTTTAAGACGCGCTGCTTGAAAACACGAGACGCTTCACAAAATTAAAAAATAAAACAGACACACGCAGTCTCTGGACAGAAAACTAACGCGGTGACAGAAAACAAACAAAAAATAGCTGCCATGTCAGACCACCCGGGGGTCCCGCTGGTGCACCGCTCCTTTCTCTTTATGCGGTGGTTCGCCAACAGGAAGGGACCCCAAACAACAAGCGGCTCCTCCTTGGGCTTCTGACACCCGCAAGATAAAAAATAAAATGAAGAAACGCAAGAACAGGAAGTCAGCCCCCTAAATCCTTCACCAGGAAGGCAGAAAAAAGGGAATCTCATCCGTGATTTATCCGCAAAGTCAGATGAGTGGGAAATATCTGTGATAAAAGACCCCCTGAGCCCCCGAGTGCAATGAGACAAAACAAGAAAATGACATCACGGAAATCAAAGAAAATAAATAAATAAATCAACTTTAAGTAACACTTGCTGGAAACAAATGAAATTGATATTGAGACTCCTTAAGTTAAAATAAATCAATAAATAAATAAATAAATAAATAAATAATTAGCCCTAGCCATACACTGCAAGAGAAAGCAATAACAGCGATAAGCCCCAACCCTTCAAATGACACACAAAACCAACATCCTGACTCTCTGAGGTCCTTAAAGACCCCTGGGCATCATTTGTGAAGAGTAGGGGGGCATCCTGATGTCACCACAGCCTCGTCATTCTACCCCCCCAAACATCCCCTGTCTCTGATTGGCTCTCTCTCTCTCTCTCGCTCTCACCACTTCACTACTTAACAGTTCCTGTGTGGTGAGCACGTTGGCACAAAAATGGCTGTCGTTGTATCATCTGGGGGGTCCTACAAAATAGTGGTGGTTGATGTGGCTCCCCATTTACTGAAGTGCTTTGAGTATTGAGAAAAGGCGCTATATAAATATAAATATTATTATTATTATTATTGTTATTATTATTGCTTTTGCAGTGGGTTGGCGCCCTGCCCGGGATTGTTTCCTGCCTTGTACCCTGTTTTGGCTGGGATTGGCTCCAGCAGACCCCCGCAACCCTGTGTTTGGATTCAGCGGGTTGGAAAATGGATGGATGGATTATTGCTTTAATTATTATTATTATTGTTATTCTACTTCGTCTTCTTCTTCTTATTGTTGTTGTTTTATTATAATTATTGCTATTATTATTATTATTATTATTATTACTATTGTTATTATTATTATTGTTATTATTAGTTATTCTTCTTATTATTGTTTTTATTATTATTATTATTGCTATTGTTATTATTATTTTTTTTTTTCTTCTTATAATTATTATTATTGTTCTTGTTTTATTATAATTATTGTTATTATTATTATTATTATTGCTTTTATTATTATTAGTATTAGCATTAGTATTAGTATTGTTATTCTTCTTATTGTTATTATTATTGTTATTATTGTTTTTATTATTATTGCTATTGTTATTATTATTATTTTTCTTCTTATAATTATTATTATTGTTCTTGTTTTATTATAATTGTTATTATTATTGCTTTTATTATTATTAGTAGTATTATTAGTATTGTTATTATCGTTATTATTAGTTATTATTATTGCTTTTATTATTATTAGTAGTAGTATTAGTATTTTTATTCTTCTTATTGTTATTATTATTGTTATTCTTCTTATTGCTATTGTTTTTATTATTATTAATATTATTGTTTTTATTATTATTATTATTATTGTAATTATTATTATTATTATTATTATTATTATTATTGACAGCCTGGTCACTCTGTATCATTGGTTTTGAAGAATGAACAAACTTAGACCCAATGATTGCAGAGCAGGCGTGAGCTCCAAACAGAATATGCCCAAGAGGGCGGAGCTCCCCGCTTTGCCTAGGAGGCGGGTCCAGCTGGAGAGACAGCGGAAGTGACGTCAGAGGTGTGTCAGGTGTCAGTCATCCATTCTGTGGAGGGAGGAGGAGAGATAAGCGCCAACCCCTGGAGTGGTGGCACAATTACAGTCCCAATTACAGGATCACCTTCAGCGGTCCCCTCACGTGCACACCACTGTGTCACAACGCCTTTTCGTTTTGAAATAAAAAATCTTTGAAAAGGAAACACAGATTTAAAATCAGATCAAATCATAGCAATTGATACACTAAGGGTTACACTTTCACAGAGCTTGTTTTACGTGGTGCTCGTCACCTCACTGGCAGTGGAGAAGAAGACAACTGAGAGGTGACATTCAGCACTCCCGCTGGTCACCATGATCACCCAGTGAGGCCCCGTGGACCCCCAAAGCCAAACCCGCCGCTACAGTTCAGATGTCTGTGAAGGTCGTTGATTTAAACAGAGGACATGTGTATTCATGAACTAATTAATTAATTTGTTTGTTTGTTTGTTTTCCCCTAACAATGAATATTATTATACTATTCAGCACATTCTTGGGGGACTTTACAGATTAAGAAAAAGCAATGCATGTGTGAATTTGGGAAGCTGTGGATCTCCCCAGTCCTCACTAATCCTGCTCCGGGATGGACGCTGACAATCAGGATTTAAAACTCCTGCTCTGTGTGAACGGACGCTGAGCTCCTCCTGTCTGAGGTCACTCGGAGGATGTTGGCACCTCCACGTGTGGACAGACCGCTGCCACGAACATCACCTGACAAGGCTGAGCCTGAGGACACCGGGGGGCTTCACTGAAAGGCTCTGTGGACCATAAAGGAGAATCAGCTTTACACATACAGTCAGTGCCCCCTTTGTTCATTTAGGGTTGTCCACTTTCAGGGGGTCGCTCTCTTGCACCTTAATGCCCCCCCAGGCTGCTCCCACTTGCCTTCCCTCCGTCTGCAGAGCCGCAGCCTTCAATGAATTCAGAGACGACGGCGAGCGATCATCCCCTTTCCATTTAAATGTAAATCTTGACGGTGGGCTGTAAGCCGAGCGTCTCCTCCATGCAGGTAATTTGTGGCTTTAAAGGCAACGCTTTACGAGGGAATTTAAATAACGCTACGCGACTTAGTGGCGTCCGCACTGCACAACAATGGAAAGTGGAATACAGCGGGACGCGCCCGGAGTGGCAGACAATTTGTTGCTGAGAGCCTCACCTCTTCTGCGCAGATCGACGGACACTCGAGTGATGACAAGTGGCAATTGTGGGGGCCGCAGCTGCCCTCCCAGCTCCCATCTCCTTCCATCTTCATGGCTCAGCTGCACGCCCACCCAATCGCCTGCCGGCCACGGCCAACTGTGGAAGATTTGAAGAGTTTCAATTTGGGCAACTTACGTCACGGTCAAGAGGAGCCCACCACATTCTGCATTCAGGATATAGCTGCCCACCCGCCGGCCCGCTCAGGCGATCAGCAGGACTCAACTACGCCATCTAAAGGCAAGGAGAGAGAAGAAGAGAAAGAGAGAAAAGAGAAGAGAAAAGAGAGAGAGTGAGTGAGTGAATAAGAGAGAGAGAGAAAAGAGAAGAGAAAAGAGAGAGTGAGTGAGTGAGAGAAAGACAGAATAAGAGATAGAGAGAGAGAGAGAGAAAAGAGAGAGAAGAGAGAAACATGTGAGAGAGAGGAAAGAGACAGAATAAGAAAGAGAAAAGAGAAAAGAGAGAGAGAGTGAGTGAGTGAGAGAGTAGAGAGAGAGAGAGAAAAGAGAAAAGAGAGAGTGAGAGTGAGTGAGTGAGTGAGAAAAAGACAGAATAAGAGAGATAGAGAGAAAAGAGAGAGTGAATGGGAGATAGAGAAAGACAGAATAAGAGACAAAGAGGGAGAGAGAGAAAAGAGAGAGAAAAGAGAAACGTGAGAGAGAGAGAGGAAAGAAACAGAATAAGAAAGAGAGAAGAGAGAGAGATGGAATAATAGAGAGAGAGAGAGAGAGACAGACAGACAAACTCCCCAAGTGCGCCCTCCGGTGTTCTGCCCTGAAATGACCTGACAGCACAACTTGTACTCCATTGGCAGGTCCTGCAAAACAACAAAAGAAAGTGCAAGACAATCAAATAACAGCAACGTGTTAATAACAGAAAAAAAGGGTCATCTTATGCCATAACCTGCGTCGCCTGTAGGGGGCGCCTCGCACTGCAAATCCCCGCTACAACTACGCAGAGATGGGCTTCAGTCCAACAGGCACCTCTTCTATTAATTTTCTGGAGACGGGGATTTCAAAAGATGTCTGACAAGCACAATAAAGGCAGAGAAGCCCACCTCACTCCTTCCTTCCTTCTGTCCATCTCTATTTCTTCTTCTTCTTCTTCTTCTTCTTCTTCTTCTTCTTCTTCTTCTTCTTCTTCTTCTTCTTCTTCTTCTTCCCCTTTCTCCAGGTAAGTCCATCCTCTAATTTATTTTTTGTGAATTTATGACAGAAATGTGTTTAGATAATTTTTAAGAAGACAAAAAGTTTTAAAGGTCAGCTGTGTTGCCCCCTACTGTCCATGGTAATGAATTGCAGGCCACCAACTCACTGATCAACAAGAGAGAAGCTTCAGGATCAGGCAGTTCTACTTACCATTGGTGGCGCTTGTGTCTGGAGATGTGTGGCATGTAAATAAGGATGTCACCAGCCGCCGTACACAGGACAATAAGGACCTTTGGGGGCTTATTTGCTGTGTCCCCCTATTTATGTAACTGTAGACTGCTGGCTCAATGACCCTCCAGAGGAAGGCTCTTCAACTCACTGATCATGGCACTGGAGGGTGGACATGTGGAGCAGGTTGACAAGTAAGGATTTCATGGGAATCTGAATGTGGTCACTCTAATGACCCCTTGAGTCAGTGACACTCTATGGCAAAGACCCTTTTAGAGGTTTACTGCTATCCTAGCCAGGGTGATTGCTACTGGGAAAGATGGTGGAAGGCTGCCTGTCACTGCCACACTAAGTGTTGTTGCAAAGTGGAGTCATAAATATGGCACAATGGGTGGGAAGTCTCCAAGAATAAGCCTAGAAGACCGGCACCAGTCTGATGTGCCCAGAGCTATGACCAGCAGGCTTCACGCCTATCAACCTCCAAACAAAGAGAGCCTTAGAAAATAAAGCAAAAGCCCCACAAGGAGAAGGATCACCATAAACCCCTGGCTTGTACACGAAAGGGCAAACAAAGACTCCTTAAAAATGAGGTTTTATGATCATACAAAAACTGAAAATTATAAGAAGCTGCTCTAAAGATCAAAAACAAAAAAAAAGAATTTGCCTAAAAGGCAGGCCTGCAGTAAACCCGAAGTCCCGATACGCAATCCAGGAGTCGCAATCCTTAAACAGAAGTCAGCAAAGCCAATGAATGAAAAACGCAATGCGTACAAAACTCCAAACACAAAGGGAATGACCTCCTGCTGCCGAGCCTTCTCAGCTCTAATCTTAAATAGCCAGTTGGAAGGCTCAGGGGTGGTTACGTCAGGATGGCCCCGCCTCCCTGGACTCCACCCACAAAGCACAGGGAGCGAGGCAAACCTAAAGAAGCCGTGCATAATGCAGCGATTATTAACAACACTTACAGAAATAACATCAGAACTGACAATGCAACATAAAGTCCTCATAAAAAACAAATGATGACAGAACAGCACCCCCTGCTGGAGACCCCATTTATACACCTTCAGGGCTGCATGGGTGTTGTAATTCTAATGGGCAGCCCCGGTGGGTGGAGGCTTACCTATCAAGAAGGGCTTGAAGTCTCGGGGTCTTCCACCAGCAGCCATGGGGTATGAGTGTGTGGGGGGGTCAGAGTATGAAGGACTGGAGGAAGACAACACTCAGCTGGAGAGGAAGAGGAAGAGGAAGAGGAGGAAAGATGGAAGGGAGAGGGTCCTGTGTGTGAGTACGACCTTTGACTCATACAGTGCGCTCGTGAAGGAGTCTGCAGAATGGGAACTCAGCGTTTTGGGGTATGAGGCGCCCCCTACCTGCTACAGCACTGTAGTGTGCTGTGTGATCGATGGGCTTCTTTCCTGTTTTAAGTAATACCTTTTATAATGTGATTAAAATGGAAAGAATTAAGAAAGTCGCAGGGCTGATTCAGCGGAGAGCTGAGCTCCAAGATGCCCGCATGTTCATCAACACGTGCAAGTGAGGACTCCACTGGACTCTGCATCTGGTCACCATAATGACCACTGAGCTACTGGCCAGGAAGTGGTCTGCCAGCTAGTGACACTCTATGACAAGGACACTGTGGATGACTGGCATTGGTAAGACACTGAGAACCACATGTTACCCCAGTACACTGGATGGCATTGTGAAGGGTAGTCTTAAACATGGCACATTGGGGGCACAACGGGGGGTGAGGCCTCCAAAATAAGCCAAGAAGCAGGCCAGGAGCTTCAGTGACCGACCCAGAAGAGGCTCACCCAGTCTGGCTTACTCAGAACTACAAGCAGCAGGCTTCTGGCTACAGCAGGCCCAAAACCAGGAGAGTGCGTGAAGCACATGCTGGGGTGGGACCTCACGAGACGGCTGTGCCCACCCACCTTGTGTGGGTCTGTTAGAGGATTAAAGTCCCCTCTGGACTCGTCTGAGTCTCTTCTCTCTTTTTCTTTTTCAAGTGTAAATGTACATTTCTCTGCGTGATTAACATTGCCTTTGATTCTCAATTCCATTTGTCTAAAGTTCCAGGCCCTTCTTCTTAACTTAAAGAGCATTTCCAATGTTATCAGTAACTCTCGATATCAGAGCGTGTGATTAGACATTTCCATTCATTTATTGGGCTGGCGACTTTCTCCAAGGCCACTGACAACATTGATGATGTCCAGGCAGGTGAAGTGACCTCCTCAGGGTCACACAGTGGTGTACACGGGGGACAGCTGAAGGGCTCCAGTGATTCTGAAATTCTGCCGCCGCTCTAGGGGTCCTAATGCTTTTCTCTCTTCCTCCCTCTGCAGACCGGGTGATTGACAGCTAGAACACCTCTGACATCACTTCTGGTGTCCGTCCAGCTGGACCCGCCTCTTAGCCAAACTGGTAGTTAACCAGCGTGCCACTGCCTGACTGAAATGGCCCGCCAGCCCACCCATCCGTTCTTGCGGTTACACTGAACTTCTCACCCAGGACGTCACGTTTAAATCTTCATTTCAATGTCTGTTTTGGTTTCTCAATACCTTTGTTCATTTCTGACCTGACCTGAGTCAGTTCTTAGGCCTGCCGTCTGCTAGTAGGACAAGGTGGTCTACATTCCTGACCGGGTTCATTAGAATGTTGGAACCATTTTGACGAGGTCAGGTCATCCGGACCAACAAAGCTTCCAGTGCAATCCATTTGATCAAATGTCTCCAATCAAGTCAAGTGCTGAGGGTCCCTGAAGTCCCACCCTCCACCAGACTACTTGGTCAATCCCTCCATGTGTCTGTGCTTAGTTGTTTGAAGAAAAGCTTCTGAAGATCTGGATGAACTCTTCACCATCCCAGTGAGGTGCCTCACTAAGAAGCCAAATCCAAATGGAGTCTGATGGACCGGACACCTCCACCTGCTCACCTGAGTTTGTGTCTGTTGGTTTAGCTTGGACATTTCTTCTGCTCCAGGATTGGGAGAACCTGAGGGGCCTGCTCTGGAGTAGCCATCACTGGGTAGGCAGGCGCTCTCACTTCACCAGGGGCACCAGCGAGGTCTGACATGCCAACTGTGAAAGCCAGATAAGGCCTACAGCAGGTGAAAGAAACCAGGAAGTCTCCTTTATCATCATCATCATCATCATCATCATTATCTTCTTCTTCTTATCCATCCATTATCCAACCCACTATATCCTAACTACAGGGTCACAGGGGTCGCCTGGAGCCAATCCCAGCCAACACAGGGTGCAAGGCAGGAAACAAACCCCGGGCAGGTTGCCAGCCCACCACAGGGCACACACACTCACACTCACACACTAGGGACAATTTAGGATCACCAATACACCTAACCTACATGTCTTTGGACCGTGGGTGGAAACCCACGCAGACACGGGGAGAACATGCAAACTCAAAGCGAATCCAGGTCTCCTAATTGCGAGGAAGCAGCGCTACCCACTGTGCCACCGTGCTGCCCTCTTCTTCTTCTTCTTCTTCTTCTTCTTATTATTATTATTACTATTTCATACATATATTTTGTCTTTGTCTTTCCCTGTTATAACTGACTGGGGTCCACTCACCCCAGGGTTATTGAGTGGGTTTTTGTTCCCCAGACCTCCATTATCACCTGTCCCCACATCTGTCTGCTCCACACGGCTGGCAGCACTGTGAGGGTTCGGTTGTTTGATTTCTCTAGGTACCATCCAACTATCCCTGTTAGGAGGTCAGTTTAGAAGTATGCAGGTGAATGATGTCCAAGATAATGGTCAATCTACTGAGCAGACCACAGGTTGTGAGACCCTTGGACTGTGTGACCAACACTGGAACAGGCCTGTCACCTTCTCTCTTCACCTTGTACACCTCAAACTAGAGATATAACAGCAGGTCAGGTCACCTGAGGAAATTCTCAGATGATTCTGGACTAACAGGGTCTATCAATAAAGGGGATGAGACAGAGGAGAGGAGTCAGGGGGGAGAACTTTGAGAATTGCCTTCACCTCGACGTCAGCAAAACCAAGGAACTGATTATGGACTTTCATCGCACAGAGGACCCTCCATGTCCAGCCACTATTCAAGGAGTGGGTGAAGAGGTGGTGCGCTGATACAAAAACTTGGGGGGTCCACTTCAATGACAGGTTGCACTGGTCATAGTACCAAGAGACAGACAGCCCTGAGAAGAAACCCAGTGCCCAACTTCAGCCCTCAAGAAGGCCAATCCCAAACCATTCCCTGGACGGTGGAGGCTCCTGTTGATGAGATCTTTGCTCCCTGGCACTCAGTCAGACTGGCACAGAGCTGTGTTAGATGGCATGATCAGCATTCTTTTTTTTTTTTACTTTCATTTGTTGGCTTGCAGATTAAAGGGGTAACCTGCCTGGTGCTCCACCTGTCCCTCCTGTCCCACACACAAGCTCTTTGGTGTTTTTGGTGATTTTTGCTGCCAGGTCACATCTGAGGCCTTGTGGCCTAGTTTTCAGGGTAATCCTGGGGCTTGAGTTTGGTGAAGCTCAGCAGTCTCATCACAGTTCTCCCAGCAGTCCCCATGGCCGGTCCCATGGCCTGATGGGAGATGAAGTCCTTGTCCCCTCACAAGCCAGAAACTGCAGGGCTTCTTTTCAAATCACCTCTTCTTTTAACGTCCAAGTGGACTTTGTTAGTGTGGAGCTGCAGATTAATGACAATCACTCCAACACGTGTCCGTCTTCTGAACATGCAACGGGCAGCAGCAGACAGCAGACAGAAATGACGTACCCAGGCAGGTGTGCCACTCATAGTAAGGAGACACCTTTTAACTGGCACCATGCCAACTGTGACATCTCTCTTGTTGTGAGCAGGTGACACTTGTGACAAAGTGGCTGGTAGTTAAGGGCTGCCTGTCTTTAAGAGAGAAAATTAGACATCAGTGCCAGCTTGGGGGCAGCCTAGCTGAGCCATCCTGGGTGTGTCAAGTGTGTGCCCTTGTCCATGCCATGGTGTCAATGGCCGCCACCTACGTGAGCTTGACGTCTCTGGAGTGAGAAGGCAGCAGGTTTGGATGGTGTGCCCAGCGTAGCGTCTAGTGGCTTAGTCTGAATTACTCCCTGTGATCATCCCTCAGTCGCTTCAGATCACAGCTCTCCTCTTCAGAACAGCATGGAGGACCTGACAGCTCTGACCTAAGGAGTCAGAGTGCAGATGGGAAAGGCCAGGACATCCAGAGCCAAGTGCTGTGACAAAGTGCCACAATGTCATTGCAGGCCAGGCGTCTGTCACTGTGGCCGGACACGATTAAGCCATCTGCAGCAATCGAGACTCTTGCTGTCTGGAATCCCGGCTGCCTCTGCCACCTTGCCATGCCACCGCCAGTCAATCTGATGTGATGTGTCATTGGCTCACAAAGACAGAGGAGGCGCACGGTGACAGTGGCTTCTGACTGGCGCAGCCCTTCTCTCTGGTCAGTGAGCTTCAACAAGCCCCGCCCATTCTTGATGGTGGCACCATGCTGAGCAGACAGGCCCACCCACCAATCCAGCCTTGGTTCTTGTTGCTTTGGGAGATCCAGAGAAAGTGGAGGAGATGCCCACCTGGACAAAGGCTCACCATCTCTCCTTGGGCCGCGTCTCCTTCTGACTGTCATGTCCGCTGAGGACCCTCGTGATTTTAGAACTTTCAACACAGAGGACTCATTTGTGTCGAGATTTGGTCGTTTTGATTTGGTGGTCGCCATTATTTTGTCACCATTCAAATGGCTGTGGCTGGTATGTGTCTGCCAGGGTGTGTTTACGTTTGTAATTATTGATTTATTATTGTAAATTGTCGTATATTTACGTCTTATTATGTTTCACCATGTAATGTACTGTTCGCTTATGTCCCTTATATTTAACATTCAGGTGGCTCTTCAAGATGGCTGAAAAGCCTAAGTGCATTGGGCAGGTGGGTGCCAGGGTCCTCACTGATGAGGGCTGGATGCCTGAGATTGGAGGCTAAAGCACTGGAAGCCCCCCAACACTGGCACTGACTCAGGCCTGGGCATTCATTTCTGTTTTCTTCACATTTTTGACGTCCTCCCTTCAAAGCAGAATAGAAAAGAGGTGAGCATCCCAAAGCAGATTTGAGACCATCATCCTAAAGAACAATCAGCCCTTGGTGTCACATACTGTCCCCTTCCAGTGGCCACACAGCACAGCTGTCTTCATAACGATGACGGGTGTGAGGCCTCCAAACATAAACTGAGACCTTAACTCAACCAGCCCCTGAAATCCCACCTGCCAGCCTCAGCCAGGACAGAACCCCAAAACAAGACAAAATGGCTGCCAGTCTATCAGAAGCCCCACGAGGTGGGGCGGCGGGGGGGCTTTGGGGCCTTTTGAGTTGCCTGAGGTCTACTCATTTGGGGTCAGCCTTGTGGTCTGCACCATTTCTGAGTTTGTGTTGAGGGGGGGGGACTGAAAGTCTGACTTCCGAGATGAGCGGCGGTGGTCCTGACTTGAAAGTCATAGAGGAAGGACAAAAGGCCGCTAAGATGGCGGTGGGCAAACAGGAAGTAAAGGAGCAGGGAGAAGGTCTGAGGTGAAAAGAAGGTGGAGCTTCCAGAAGACAAGAGGAAAGCGTGAGGCTCCGCCCAGTTTACACATGACCAGGAGGCGGGGCCTAAACACATGACACATGAGGCCTCCCACTTGTGAATGGCTACAGGAGTGAAGGGTAAAAGCAAGAAGAAGTGGCACCACTCGTCAGCGGCCACACAGACGGCTGCCACAACATCGCCAGGGATTTGAGCACACGGTGACTCAGAGCGCCAGCCGCCATGACTCACTGCTGGCATTTTAAATCAAAGCTAATGCGATAGCAAAAGCCACTTTTACTGTAGAGGGACACAAACGGACGTCACAGCCTGTGTGGAGGACGCCTCTGGTGTCTGAACAGGCACAGCGTGGGCACCGTGGCTGAGCTACGACACAGATTGGGGTCCTGAGGTCATCTTAATTCACCCTTATAGCCCCTAAAAGGTTAAAACAGATGTCAATACAACCATCTGATGACGTGTCCACCTGTCTGTCTGTCCACAGCCTTCTCATTCCAGGCACACGGACACCACCAGGCTGTCACAGGGCACACTCATGCCCACAACGTGGAAGAGGCAATCAAAAGTCACTGAAAAGAACCTCGTGAGGTCAAACACCGAGCAGGAGATGAGGCCCTCAAAGACTCAACTTGGGCCACCATCAAGGAGGAGCCATGGAGGACATTGAACTGTAGAGGGCGTCAGTTCATCCCACAATTTAAACATTACTGGGCCAATAAAACAACTGGAAAAGGCGCTATATGACATCTGCATAGGTGGGCTTATGAGCACTTCAGGGCAAAAACTCAAAGCTGGAACTCGGACCCTATATAAATACAATATGACTGTGCTAAGGGCTAGGTCAGCAGGTGACATCTCGGCTTGTGACAAGGGTGGAAGTGGCACACAAAGACAAGGACAACTTGTAAGTGACAGTAGTAGGAGGTGGCATGGAGGCTCATTCAGGACTCTTTGAGGTAAAAGTGGACCACCAATTTGTGGCCACCAAGACGGGGCGCTCTGGGCAGATGAACTTCAGGAGTCTAAGAGCCCAGAGGACTCCATAATCATGAGAAAAGGACCTTGATTAGAGAAGTGACAATGGACCCAATGGCCACTTCAAGGAGGACAACTATCATTGGGCCACCCTAACCTGGGTGGCCAGACAGAAGCCCCTCCTCAATAAAACACACACAGAAGTCTAGTTGATGTTTCCATAATGTCACCTAAAGGATCTCAAACAGTGAGAAGCTCGACTTGATGACACCAAGAGTAGCGTCACGTCTGGAGGACACCAAGCACACCCCGTCACCCTTGCACTGCCATGGTGAAGATGGCATTGGCAGCATCAAGGACTGTGAGACAAGACTGGGACTGAACAGAGCAAAGTTCAGAGATCCTTAATGCAAACCTACTCAGAGTACTCCAGACCTCAGACTGGGTTAAAGGCCGGACCCCCCCAACGGGACGCTGACCCCAAACAAAACACAAAGACAACACAGGAGTGGATAAGGGACAATGCAGTGAATGTCCATTAGGTGCCCATCCAGAGCCTGCACTTGAACCCAACTGAGAGATCTGAGAATAACTGACCACCGACTGTTGACCACCAACCAGCATGGCAGAGAACTGCAGAGATGAATGGCAGCAAATCCCCAAATCCAGAGGGTGAGACGGATCTCTCAATATTTGTGTGAGTCGGACGTCAATTAGTGTTTTCGTGTTTCATAAGTGGGGACAGATGTCCAAGCTTTGGTGACACAATGGCCAGGAGACATGTGAGTGTGGGACACACGTGAAAGAGGAGTGAAAGGCGTAGGAGGAACGCTGAGAGTCGCCGTCAAAGATGGGAAGTAGAAAAGCAGACAGGAGGTGAGCGGGGCACCTCGAGGTGACAGTCCGAGAACACGGCTTTAAGGGGCCACGGTCGAGAGTGGCAACGCTGGGCAGGAGACGTTCAGACACACGCGGGCACAGAGGGAACGCGTCTCTGGCACACGTAGATAGCTCATATGTTTAACAGGTCACATGACCAGCTTTTAATACTTTTGCAAAAATTCCTAAACTCTCCCTGTCGCTTTGTCATTCTGGGATGTTGAGTGTCACTCGGTGAGGATTTGGGGACATGGCTGCAACAACAAAGCGTGAAAACAGTGGAAGGTCTGCAGACTTTCTGAAGGTGCTGCCCACAGGTGCACATGTGAACGGTTTGAAAACCGTTGGGGTGAAGGACCCCCCTGCACCCCCCAGATATATTCAGTTACGTAGTGAGGGTCTTACACCTTCACGTCTGGTTAGCTTCTGTCTGTGCCACCCATTTCCAAAGCTCTGGTCCAAGTGGGTGTCCTGTCCCCTCCATTAAAGAACCTTCATAACCCTCACAGAAGTGAACTCTTCAGAGTGGACATGCCACGTGCTGAGTGCTCATGGATGGCATCGAGTCAGAGCTCCACATGTGGTACCTCAGAACCCTGAGTGCCTGGTGACACAGAAGCTACTGGACCCTCCACCTCAAGACACGGCCGAATGCCAAGGAGGGAATGTTGAAGGAGTCTGAGGCCCAGTGTGTCCTCCTAGTTGGACAGGCAGCATGGATCAGTCCTGAATCAGTTGGCGGTGCCAAAACATATATCTCAGGGGGCTTCAAGCCCCCCAAAGGTATGTCTATGCCTGTGGAAGCCTGTGGGAGTGGGGGGCTTCAGATGGGCTGCAGATGGAGGCCTCCCTGTGTATTGTGGTGAAGGCTGTCTGAGTCAGAGCTGAGACCACCCTGGCAGTGATGGATGCCCGCTGGTGGTCAGACCTGCAGCATTTACAAGAAGAGCTCAGACCACCGGATAACCCTGAGGCAGACAGACAGACACAAGACCACCTCTCACCTTTCTAGAAGGTGGTACAATCGTGTTTCACAAATGAGCTCCGAGGTCATATAGCACTACAACACTGTCAGGGCACCATTTTTGCCCATATTTTGCCACTCCCTTTTTTTTAAAATTATGGTTAGGATTTGGCACCCCAAGTGTGTGTGTGTGAGACTGCCCTTTGTCTGTGCTGTCCATTTCCATAGCTCTGGTCTAAGTGGGTGCTCCTCCATTAAAGAATCTTCATAACCCTCACTGAATTGGACTCAACAGAGTGGGTATGCCACATGGAGTGCCCATGGAGGGCATCAGGCCAGAGAGACTGACACAAAAACCCATTGTTTTACCCTGACGAGCAGGTGACGCAGCACTTGATGGGCTTACTGGACCCTCCACCAGAAGAGGGTGACACAAATGTCAAGGGGGTGTCAGGGGCGCAAGATGGCATTCCAGTAGAACAGGCAGGGTGGGCACTGCCAGGCTCCTTCAAAGAGAGTAGTGGATTCTGGGGGCTTTTAATTATACTCTGATGTTGACTTTAACAAATCGTAAAGATGAATGAATAAAATGGAAAAGCTTGAAAATCAAACATAACTAACAATGAAATGTTAAGACGTTAAGAAGAGAAGTCTGAACAAAAAAACAAATAAAGATTAAGAAACGAAAACGGCCGCCTGCTCTGGTGCCCACCACAAGTGAATTCAAGGGGCATTTGATGCATACTGGAATCCTTAGCATGATAGCCGCTCATAACAATCAGGCTGGCACTGCTGTACTGCCCCCTAGAGGCACCTCAGCCAAGCTGGCATTTCAGGTCTGATCCCCCCATGCCCACTGCTTGACACATGTGACATTGAATGTGAGCTGCGTGGACCCCCACAGTCACGGTGCTCGGAGGGCGTGAAGTGAGATCTGCTCTGGCATGTGAGGGACTCGGCGCCAGGGCCCTGTCAGAAGAGCAGGAGCAGCCGCATGTGGCTTCACACGTCGGTGACTTCGTTTAGAGACAATTAGCCTTCATGGCACAACTAACAATTTCATTGTACAAGCTGGCATGAAGTAATTAGGCCAAGCCAATTAGTGACTAAATGGCACAATTACTTAACGGTGGAAAATCCAAATAAAAGTCTGAAATGTGTAATCCCCCACCCTCCACTCCTCACCACCCTGCCTGGTATACCCCCCCCCCCCCCCCCCAAGTGCTGCTCATCAGATTCAGTCGTGGCACCGCAGCAGCACATCCAGTTAAAGGGGCGTCGACTCTTGTGCTGCCTGAACAGACACACAGTGCCCACCCTTTCACCCTGACAATGCCCAGCATGCTGTCTTCTTGCCATTTCATTCTCTCCTTGTTGGTCATTTCTGAACCATCCCTGGGGTCACTTCTGAGGGTGACCACCAGCATACAACATACCTTGTCAGCCTCTAGCCCTTCTTCAGCCCTGTTATCCAATTTATATTTAAAATGTAAAGGTTGGATTTTGTCTATTGATGCAAGGTGGCGAGAAGTGTTCAGTGCCCACCCAATGAATAATTAGCCAAAATAAAGCTTGAGCTTATTCTTAGTTGCCATCCCTGCATATCCAAATGCCCACCCCAGGATGCCATCTCTGCCAGCACTCTTTAATGTAAGGAGCCTCACTAATCAATGTGCCGCAGTAACACTTTCAGTGACCATTTTGACCCTAGACGACTATCACCCCTCAATTGGAAGACCAGGATGGATGAAGCTCCCTTAGTCGCCCGTTAACCAAACACGTCGGTCTGTAGGATGCACCAGGGAAGCAGGACCACCTGGATAAAGCCCACAAAGACATGGTGTCCAAACTTCATACAGGCAGGGACTTTAAGCCCTGTACTGTGCAGCACTAACCACTGTGCCACCATGCTGCCTTATGCAGTGTAGTCAGTTGGGGCCAAGTGCAAAGGATCCTGGGAAATGTAGTCTTTGACATACAGTATAATGACTTGGGGTGAAGGGGCACAGGCTGACTGTGTCTGATCTGCATAACGTCACATTGTCACTTTCTGCCACTGCAGAGGGCTGGTGGAAGGTGTGTGGGGGGGTGGGATTCCAAACACCCATCCTCCATTATGTAACTGTCTAGGGCTTGGCTGTCCACCATTATGAAATAAATGATGACAAGAAAAGAAAACCTTTGAAGTGAAGACCACTGAGGCAGCCTGGGCACATCAGATTTGGAATCCATCCCAGACATATGTGTGAGCCGGTGGTGGCCAGTTATGTCCACTTCTAAATGTTACACTGAATGGACATGCCACCCGGGCATCTATTGATGTCCCCAATCATGCTTTGTTTTATATATGAGCCGTTCAAAGGATACAAGAACAGCACCTTAAAGAAATGAAATGCGGTGGAGGAGAAGATTCTTGAAACGCAGGTTTGGTCTTTTTTATATAGCGCCTTACACATTTAGTTCCAGAACATGCAGAATCCGCGATGTGGGGACTCAGCCTTATGGCAGTGTCACCTGAGTGGCTGTGGGGGGGTCAGCGATATACGCGGTCACCAGTTGCGATTAACTGTGATGCACAGCCGAGCCAGGAGCCCCCCGCTGCCAGATGGTCTACCGGAGTGGCTGTTAGTGCCTGCTGCTCGTCCGCCATCGTGGCTTCCGCTTTCGCAGTTTTATTTTACACGCTTGCAGATGGCCCAAAATAACACGGCATGTGAGAGCGCGGAAACTGGAAAGTCCTGGGATGTCAGCCTCGGATCGGAGCTCATCTCGGATACTCCAGGTCTGTGGAGGCTAATGGGCTCAGAGCCTGAGGACCTCAACAGACTTCTTCTGGGGGGGATATGAGACCCTCGTCTGGGGTCCAAGAGATCCTGTGGCACAGTCGAGCCTCACCTGCGGTCCTCGGAGCGGCTCAGGCTTTACCTGATGGCCACCGGTGCCCCTGGGCGACAACGAGAGCTCCGAGTGACACCAAAAAGGGGGAAAACTGTAGGGAGGGAGGAGCAAAGGGACAGACAAGAAAAACTGACGCCTGTCTGGACGTCACAATCTGCTCCCAAATTCAGCTGGAATTGTGTGGCGGGGAGCTGAGAGAAGTGCCAGGGCAGCACGAGTCACATGACTTGGGGGGGTGTTTGACAGTTTGTGTGTGTGTGTGTGTGTGTGTGTGAGTCTTTGCAAGCACCTGTGTATTACCATGTGTGTGTGTGTGTGTGGGTGTGTGTGTGCCGGGGGGGGTGTGCCCGCCCCCCTAGGTGCCTCTTCCTCTTACTCTTCCCTCCCCTTTCACCACCAGCTGAGTTCAGGGTCTTCAAAAAGGTGGGTTTAGAGGACTGGCCAGTGTGTTGACCCGAGGTGTTCATCTCTGGGCCAGGAGGAAGGTTCTATCAGTGGTGTCTGCCAACTTCAGTCTCCTTCATGGCGTGCCAGCATGAGGGTGCCATTCTCTCCTCACAAAGATGACAAGAGTTCCCCACTGATCTTCTTCTTCTTCTTACTCTTCATCTCAACCGAGGGACCCTCAAAAAACCCTTGGCAGACAGTCAGAAATCAACAGTGCAGAAGAGCGGGCATCACAAGCTCATTTACTGTATATGTGCCCTCCTGCTCAGGCACCCATTGCCCCATATCTGTGACTCACAAAGACTGAAGTGACAGGGGGAGTGTGGAGCAAACCTGCCTATTGGCACAGGTGGCACAGACAGAAGGACCGTGTGAGAGAAGAAAACCAACAGTAGAGCGGGGGTCAACAGAACAGGGGGTCCAAGAGGGAGGTGAGATTAGTGGTTGGGCCTGGCACCCAAAGGGTCTCTCACTCCCTCATAGGACCAGGTGTGTGGAGGATGTAGAAGACACTTGTGCGTGATGTGTGTGGCATGTGGCATATACCAGCTAGAGGCACAAGTATGCAGATGACCACAACGGGCAGCTCTTGGAGTGGACAGTGGCAGGACCATTGACAGAACTCTTGGACACCACAATAACGCTGCCAGCCCCTGTGATGTGTCGCCCTATCCTGGAAGGAAAGCTTTTCAAGATTAAACGAAAGTTCTGTTGATCTCTGTGAAAGGCGCTATATGGAATACCCGTCGATCAGCTGACTCCCTCTGCCACTGACTGAGTAGTTGAATCAGTGGGCACCACACTCTGCTGGACCCTTCCACTGCAGGTCATTCAGGTAGGCAGCGTCTATGTAACGCTCGCATGGTGCCCTTCCATGGTTCACCTCATCTCACCTGCTGACCTCTTGCCAGCCATCCCTCGTCTCCGTCTCCCTCCAGACTGGTGTGTTGGACCCCAACTGGCACCTCCAGAATTGCATGCCCCCAGCATTACCCCCTCTCTGATACCCATGCAGCTGACAAATCAAGCATACCACCCCCTAGTGGGCACCTCCACTACCTCAATGCCAGTATGGCTCGTTTCTATGTCCTGGGGGTCTGCAGATTAGCTATAGGCTACCCTGTGCCCTTAGTACCCTCTTACCATTTGGGCATCTACTTTCAGTTTCTACACATTTCTTTGGAATCACTTGAGGACATCTCTACAGGTAAAATCAACCCAGGACCCAAAACCAGTTAAAAAGTTGTAAACTAGGACCCCAGGCTACCCTGCTGCCAGCTATCTATAAGTGCCAGCTTCTCACCTTCTGTGCCAGGCACCTCATATCTCTGTTCTTAAGCCCCCACTGATCATGATGGACACAATGTGCCTGCAGCCTACTTGACTTCATTTTATTAACACATTAAACTGTGTCTGCCCTCCTGGCACCAACTCTAATGCCAGGCGGCTTCTGTGGCAGGGCTGATGCCAGGACCATGGCAGCATTACTGTGTTTGAAGTATTTTCTGTTCTGAGGTGCAGTGGCAGCACCTGCCCATCATCTGTATGGCATTGGTGTATTCCAGCCATGTCCCCTTGGGTTTTCACCAGTGCGGTTGATGCCCTCTTTTGGGCTGCTTCCTGCCTTGTGGACAGTGCTGCTGGGGTGGGCACCAGCCTGCCATGAATATGTTTATTGTCCTGGCAACTTCAGGGTTCACCCCTAGGTGTCATGCCCACCCCCCCCCCCCCCCCCCCCCCCCCAGCTGCCTGGTCTCAGTAGGCTTTGTGTCTTTGGCCTGATGGTTGGTTTAATCCCAAGGACTGCCACCCGCTGAGTCCGCTCCCATTCTTTTTCTGTCCACTTTATTCTTTCCTCCTGTTCTCCTTCACATTCTGCCACTGGAGTTTGACCTTCCATCTGCTGCAAAGTACAAATCTGAAGTGGCAGCGGCACACTAAATGTGCCATGTGGCTGGCACCGTGTGGGCGAGGTGGCAGTTTTACTTTGAACCAGAAGCAAAAGAAAAAAATAAACGTGTGTCACCTGAAAGAATATAGCGCCTTCCACTTCCAAGTAAACGTAACACATCACATGACGGGTCATGACTTAGCCTGGATTTAAGACCACCGCAGCAGGATATGGGGTGGGCAGGTACAGAAATGAGACACTAGGGGGCAGCACACAGTGCTCTGCATTCTTCCCAGCACAAATGTGCCCCCAGCTCAGGGTGCCCAGGTGTCACCAGTCAGCCTCCAGCACGTCATCAGCATTGTGCCATGTTGGCGCCACTTTCCTGTTCTTGTGAAAGTCACTTGATGGCACTTAATCAACTAAAATTGGCAAAACATGCTTTGGAGTCCTCCAGCTTGTGGTGGATTAATTAGTTCCTCCAGCAGCAGCCATTAGGAGGGATCATCAGGGCTGTGCCGCTAACGAGACGCGCGCCTCCTTTTGATGAATTGTTCGTTAATAAGGGCCGACGGAGTGGCTGATAATGAGGCGGCCGTGAAGTGCCACGTGCTGCAGGCGGTCCGGTCGTTTCAGGAGACGCGGCGGAGGTGCAAAACCTGAGACCACCAATGAGTGGCCAGTGAAAAGGTGAAACCTGCCCTGGAGCGACACCTGCTGGAGACTCAGGGAAGTGCCGTCAGGACAGAAAGGAACGCAATGGAGTGCCAGTGTGCCCTGTGGGCTCACTAGATGATCCCCACTGATACCTTTTTAAAAGGCCAGTGGCTGAGGTGCGGGGACCACCAAAGGTCAGCGCAGTGAATTTGCCTTCTTGCACTTGGGGACACCTGCTGGAGACTTTGGGAAGCGCATGAGGACAGAGAGCAGGAGCCACGTCTTCAAAAACCCAGTCAGTCGCGTCACTGGAGTGCAAATCCCAATTTAAGAAGTTGGGACACGAGGGGCTACGTCACTAATTAAGGTAAAGTGATGGAAGTTGGGTGGTCATTCAGAAAGTGCATTATATACAGTAAAGCTCTCTGAACAAGCACTGGTGTGCATTTTATAAAGCGCCTTCCACGTCACACCATCATCCCAGTATCCATTCAAGTAAACCCCGAAGCGCATGTGGTGACACCTGCAGGAGACTAAGAGCAGCGCATGCAGGACAGAAAACAGGAGTCCAGCCTCTCGTTGGACCACAGCGCCAATCTGCAAGTCCCCAGTCAGTCACATCACAGTGCAGACCCCAGTCTAAGATGTGACTAAAGAGTCACCACTCGAGGACACCTGCTGGGGGACAAGGGACCTGCATAAGGACTTTAGTGGAGTGGAGTGGAGTGCCAGTCTGGCCTGTGGTGCCACCATTAAAAAGCAACAGGGTCATCCACACGGACCACTTAGCTAAGGATGGTCACTGGAAAATAATCTTAGGTGCTCTGAGGATCTTTGCTTCTTTTATATAGCGCCTTTCACTTCATAGGCATCATTACAGTGGGAGAAGCAGTGAGTCCTACACTTGGCGACACCTGCTGGGGGCAGAGGGAAGTGCATGCTGGACAGAGAAGAGTGCCAGGCTCCAAAATTCCAGTCACTCGAGTGCACATCTCAGTTTAAGAAGTGACACGCTGTGACATGGCTGTCGAGTGGTCAGTCAGAAATCCCATAATATGCTGTGCAGCCTTCTGCGTGAGAATCGGTGTTTATTCTTTATAGCGCCTTTCACATCCCACACACCACCCCAGTGACTCCTACAGAATCCATGCAAGTAAACATTGAAAAACACCTGGTGACACCTGCTGGAGACTAAGAGAAGGGCATGCAGGGTTTGTTCTGAAGTACCCTGGCCAGTCAGGTCACCGGGCAGATGCCAGTTTAAAAAGTGACCTGCTGGAGGGCGAGGGAAGTGCAGTGGCAGTGCAAATTACAAAAAAAGAGTGAGCTGCCAGTCCTGAAACAGGCCCTGTTACACCAAAGACCAAGCAGCTGCCATGTCAGTGGGACAAGTGACTGGCAGAGAGGTTGCCCTGACAGATGGCACAGCGGGCCACCACTTCTCAACCAGTCAGAATATCTCAAAGGGGGCTGAGTGGCTGGCGCACACTCCACCTCAGTTTCAGTGCCCACACCTCACTCTGACTGTGAACTGTGCGGACAGCCAGATCAGCACGATGCCAAGATGCTGAGAGGGGGGAGGGGTGGAGGGGCTGGCGTGCCCACCTCCCTCAGGCTTCATTTTCCACATCAAGCGGAATGGAGCAGCAGGGCCCACATGAGTGGCGGCTTTGAGTGATTTGTATGCAGACACTGGCCATGCGTCATGAGTGACTGGCGAAGCGGTAATTAATGAAATCCTGCCACCCCCCACCATGCCCGGCCTGTCACAAAGCGCCTCGCCGGCGGAGACTGCCTTCATTTCATTACTGAATCCAGAGGCGGCTGGCACAATCGGAATCGTTTCCGCTCCAGCAGCAGCAGGAGCCCCGTGTCAGCCTGGCGAGGCCTCGTCGACGCCCGCATGATTTATGGCGCTTCATCACCCTCCCTCTCCACGTCCTAATTTTAGAACCCCACCAGTTTAATTAATTAGGTGACTGGCACACAGGTGGGCATCTGACAAGCAGCCAGGAGGGACGAGCCGCAGTGGGAGTCCAGTCTGGTTGGCAGCAGGCACTGCCAGCAGGGAAGGCTGGGCAATCCAATGTCCCCTACTAGGGAAAGACTGCAGGTGCCATCCACACCACTGACTCTGAGCAGGTCATGTGAGCTGTCGGCATCCAGCCACTTGGGCACCGCGACATGTTTCATCTGGGCAGAACTCAAAGGGGGCGTTAACAGTTGGCAAAGATCTGGAAAAAGGAGAGTTGGTGCAGAGAGACAGATAGAGGAAGACACGGGTTCAAGACACTTAGAAACAAGGAATGGACCAAGTGAGGTGGCATGATGTGAAAGGCATTATATCAAGTCATCTGCACTGGCTTTCTGACACTGGGGGGGCAGCTTGTCATCTGAGGAGCAGTACAATGAACAGCAGACCCCAAATTGTTCTGGGGTTGTTGTTACCACCAGAGGGTGCCATTGGCCAGATGGCCTCCCAGTAACCAGGCTGGTAGGCAGACCAGTGTACCCTGGAACAAAAATGGCTTTGGAGCTGTTGGCAGAATCAGAATCCCCTTGAAGCCCACCTTAGCCAGGAACGTGAAAGGGCAGCAGGTGCCCGTGGCTTTTGGTTCGCCCTTTAATCATCCCTGCCTTTCGTGTTCCATTTTTGCTTTGGGAAATCCCAAACTCTTTGAGTAGCTGAACCACCAGCCCACCAGGAAACACTTGTGTCACCTCCAGTAGGGGTGCTGCAGCACACGAAGTCACCAAAGATCAAGGGACACAAACGCATTACCCAAGAGCTGCTTGGGCTCACCCCTAATGTCCGTGTGCTGCAGTGTAGGTGGGCTGCTCGTCACCTCTACAGGCTCTCAGTGTGGCCAGCTTTAGGGGGTGCCAAAAAAGGACATAACATAAAGTAGCATGCTGTGCCACTTGGAGGCGCCAGTACGCCCGGCCAGTGTCCCTCGATATGCAACAGAGTTTCAGAACTGCCGTCCTCAGTCTGCTCCGATGACTCATTTTATATAGCGCCTTACCATCACACAGGGCCACTCTGGTCTTCAAGGGACCCCAAGCAAATCTTCTACCTTGGACCCTCAACCCTCCACACAACAATTGCTAAGCAATGTCAGGGCCAAGGGGGTACAACTAAGGGACTTGATAGGAAGGATAGTTAAAGTCAAACACCCCACATTATGTGATATAGCGCCTTTCACATCCTGCCACACCACATGGCACCTGATCAGACACCAACGCTGCCTGTCATTAACAGCCTTACCCAACAACTGATGCCAACTCACAGTACATTACGGAGACCCCCACGATGAGAGGAAGATGTGGGGAAAGTTGGACGAGCCGTACGAAGGGGGGCTCAGGGGAGAAGCAGTTCTGCCCAAATCATCTGTGAAGGTCGGCAACAGAATGGTCAGCCTCCCTGGGGACTCCAGCCTGGCACGCCTTTCATTTCTCCATGCCATCCCAGGGTGCTTTATAAGCAGGTGGACTGCAGGGGTCTCCATAGTTCAACATTCTGAACAATGGACTCAGAGATTTTATATAGCGCCTTTTGTTAACACGTCCTTACGGTATGAGCCCCCTGGAAGACACTGGGAGCAAAAATAAAACTTCCTACTCTATGATTTTATATAGCGCCTTTCCATAATGTTCATCAGAACAAGACCCATTACAGATTTGACACTCACCAGCTCCTCAGGTGACCTGCTCATTGTCACAAAGGCCGTCCATGATGGTGACAGAGCCAATGACTGACCCCGCTACTTTACAATTTCACAACTTCGCCACTAGAGGGCCACTTCTAACTCAGAAGGTTCCAGTTGCTATTATGCAGTGTGGCCACAGATTTGACACAGGGACAGTAACACAGACCTTCACCACACTGGGGGACCCTCAGTGTTCATCATGGAAGCGATTGAAGCAGGAAGGGTGAGCCCAGGAAGGTGATGGACAGCAGGGGCTTCTTGGTGAGGCTGAAGTGCTGACTGCTGTGGAGGAAAATCAAATTGGAAAATTTAACAAGGGGGGTCAGCAAGCCAAAACCAAAAGAACCAAAAAGGTGATGAGGTACTCGGAAAAAGCAAAGGACCAAGCAAAGGTCAAAACCACAAGGGACAAAGACACTGAGACCGTGAGGAGGCTGCACTTATAGCCTGAGAATTAGGGCAGAGAGCCGAGGGGCGTGGCCAAAGGCGTGGCCACAGCGACACTGCAACTGAATGAGTTTTTGGGGGCGTGGTCAAGGACATGGCCATTGGTGACACATAACTGAGGGCCTGGTCAGGGGCGTGGCCATAGGTGATGCAGCAACTGAGGGAGTGGCTAAAGGCATGGCCACTGGTGACACAGTAGCTAGGACACTTTCAAGGATGTGGCCATAGGTGATGCCTTAACTGAGGGCACCGTCAGGGACATGTTCATAAGTGACACAGTAACTGAGGGTGTTTCTGAGGGCATCGTCATTTGCAACATGGTTTGGGGGGATGTGGTGAAGGACTTGGCCACAGGTGACATATTAATTGAAGAAATGATCAAAGGCATGGGTATATGTGACACAGTAACGGAGCAGGTTCAAGGGTGTGGTCACAGGTAACATAATAACTTGGGGAGTGATCAGAGGTGACAGAGCTGTTGGGGGCACGGTCAAGGGCATGGCCACTGGTGTCTCAGTTAGTTTGAAGGAGTGGCTAAGGATATGGCTACTGGTGACACAGTAGCTAGGACACGTCCCGGGGGGCTGCAGGTGACGCAGTAGTTGTGGGAGTGGTCAGGGACACATTCCCAGGTGACACAGTAACTATGGGCATTATGATGGGCATGGCCATATGAGACTTGGCATCATGGACATGCTGCAACACAGTAGCTGGGACGCAGTTAATATGAGGTGATATGGGCGTGGTCAAGGGTGTGGTCACATGCGACAAGTATTGGAGCAGTAATTTAGGGCGTGGCTGGGGATATACTGGCATAGTGATGGGGTGTGGCTAAAGGTACTAACGGGGGGCGTGGCTTCTGGCTGCCCTCCTTGATCCCAGTCCTTGTGAAAGGCTCTCCACAGAACACAGATGGACTCTTTGAGCAGCACTGGTCACTCATTGTTGGTCACTCCATCCATCAGTAAGTGTGAACATGTGATTGTTTAAGTCTATCCAAAAATGAGGTATATAGCGCCTTTTCAACATCAAGCACAATGCAAACCAATGCAAGAAAATAATGAAGATTCCACACAAGCTCCAGCCAAGTATAAGAGCCAAGACCTCGCTGGGCATCAGCTGAGGAGTGGCAGTGCTGTACTTTGGTGGTCATCCTGGATCCTCTGCTCAGTTTTACTGTAACTGATGACTGGATGTCCAGTAGGAGGCGCTGTGGTACACTCGAGCACCTCGATGAGTTTCCATCGATCCATCGACTGTCGGCGCACATCTGAATGGCAAAGCCGACACATCAATTGCGATGACAGTGCCCACGTGGCCCACGTGGAGATGAGCGATGCCCTTTTTAATTGCGGGTCGCCTGTAATCAGTCTTACCCTTCAGCCTCCTAATAAGATGGAGAGCTTCTTTACTGCTCTCAATTACCAGCCATTGTTGGATTCATAAATCAGGCGGCGCACATCTGCAAGATTAAATGATTTTTCTTTAACAAAAGATTTACTAGAAGTCGGTGTTCTGCCTGCGGATTGATGGATGGCTCCAGAGACCTCCATTTTTCTTCCCCGCACTTCTCATTCATGGATGAGGTTGTCTCCGTCTGCCATTTCCGTTGCTTGTTTCAGGTAATCAGACTGCGTGTCCCTGTGATTGGTGGCTGCTTCACTCATATGGCCTGCAGGGGGCGCTGTAGAGCTAGTGAGGCGCAGTGTCAGGGTCACTTGAGGCCAAACGAGGAGATTCAACTGACTGCAGGGTGGGCACTCAGTGGACCTGACAAGCAGAGCGATGAGGCACAGAGAGGGGCAGAGCGCATCAAAATGGCTGGCAGGTGGGGTGGAGAAGCACAGCCTGGGAGGTCCGAGCTCTGACACCCCTGACCACATATTGGCATCAGGACAGGTCAACCAAAAATCAACTGATTGTGGTCAACAAGCATTCTGGTGGGCATGGCCACATGAGACTTGGTTTTGGAGCTTTTACAAAGGGTGTGGTGGCTGGCAGCACAGTATCGGGGTGTTGTCAAGGGCAGGAATGTCGGGTGCGGTCAGGGGAGTGTTAATATACGGCATGGTGGTAGTTACCGTGATTGTGGGGGCGTGGTCTGGGGTGTGGCCAAAGGTGACATGGTAACTGGGAGCTTTTTCAAGGGCGTGGTGATAGGCAACATGATGCTGTGCATCATCAGGGGCGTGGTCACATATGGTAGAGGGGCGTGGTCACATGTAATAAACTATAAAGGGATGTTTTGGAAGGCGTGGTCTCACATGAGCACTGCCCAAGTACAGAGGGCATCCATAACGGGCACCAAGATGCAAAGCAGGGACACTGAGGGGGTTTAAGTCCACATAAAGTGCCACAAAAACTCCAAGACCTCTTGTCATTTAGCCTTATGGTGACAGCCTGGTGGCCCTGACCTCCATTTATAGCTCCATTACCATAGAATGAATCATCCATCAATCCATCCATCCATTTTCCAACCCGCTGAATCCGAACACAGGGTCACGGGGGTCTGCTGGAGCCAATCCCAGCCAACACAGGGCACAAGGCAGGAACCAATCCCGGGCAGGGTGCCAACCCACCGCAGAGAATGAATCATTGAAATAGAAGTTGGGATTCTCATCTTCTGAGTTGGTTGTCTTTGGTTTGTTTCCACTCATCTGTCTTCTAGGATCGATTGATTGATTGATTATTACATCGACACGATTTTTTTGCTACTTTATACATTTAAAATCATTAGTATGTCATTACATGGGAAAAAAGCCTGCACTGGCAGCACCTGGCATAATGTCCTGAGATGGCACCCTGTGCCATTTTATTTCCTATTTTGGGCACAGTCACACAAGCTTGGGCTTTATATAGTGTCATTCTGCACAGTCTTGAGTGGCATGATGAGCTTGGGCACAAATGTGAGTGTGTGCCCAGTCCATCACAGCATCCATCATTTATTTATTTATTTATTTATTGAATATGAAAATTGGATGAATTGAGGCCACAAGTAAATAACAAAAGTTACAAAGCAGTTTTTTAATTTGATTATTTTAAGCAGCGCCCAGTTAAAGAGACTTCATTAAGAATAACTGGCTGCCCAGTCTTGGGTGGTACACTGGTTTTTGTGGGGTCCCAATACTGGCCCAGTGTCCCACTTTGCACTAAACTAAAAAATGGGTGCCAGACTCCAAAAAAAAAACAACAAACACAAAAGAGTGGACCGGCCTGAATAGGCCTCACCTCGGGCAGCCTGGCCCCAAACACAAAAGACGGGCATGAGGCCTGCTTGGGCCCAAACGTTGAGGAAAAATAAAGAGTTTAAAGTTCAAAAAGGCCTCCAAATGTCACACTGAGGAGGCGTGTTGTGTGCCATCCAGGGTTTGTTCCCCGGGTT
Organism: Erpetoichthys calabaricus; assembly: GCF_900747795.2. Lineage (NCBI taxonomy): Eukaryota > Metazoa > Chordata > Cladistia > Polypteriformes > Polypteridae > Erpetoichthys > Erpetoichthys calabaricus. The sequence continues at coordinate 1,258,763 of NC_041394.2, forward strand.
GTCTACTTTGTTATTCTCTGATCATATTTTGTGTTACGTCATTTTCATTCTCAGTGTCTTCTTTAATGTTATTCAGCATCTCCTGTCGACAGTACTGTGTTTTGTGGGTGGTACCCTCAAGAGGCGGGGCCAGCATGACATCACTGCTGTGGCACCGCCCTGCGGTTGGACGATTTTCTTGTTGGACTTTTGCTCTGCCTTTGTTGCCCATTACTGCTGGTGGGTTTCGTCCCCTTCAGTTTGCCTTTGTCGCTTTTCTTTTTCGGCTCCTGTTGGTTTAGTTGATGAATTCTCGTTTAAATTAAGGAGTGTTGTTTAGTTTTCTCCTTCAGACCACAAGGTTTACGCTCATCCTCTCCCTTGGAGGCCATTTTTGTGTACTCATAGGCCCTCTGAGCCCCTGAGGTGCGTTTAATTTGGGGGGTCCTGTGCTGTTCTTGGAGGCGCAAAGAAAGAAATGAAGGGTTAACTCCCGCATACGGAGACATCGGCGAGATGAAAACCGCAGACGGACAAAGCCGAGCAGACAAACTCCGAAAACGGAATTACAAAAGGAAGAGTCGAGCAAAAAGCAGGCAGCGGTGACGGCCATCTGATAAAAAGAAGACATGGGGGCTGCATGGCAATGAGGATGGGGAGCGAAGAAAACAGAAACGAAAAAATAAATCAGGAAGAATATGACAAGAAGAGCTGGTCCTGGGGGTCCTGAGAAAAGATGAAGAAAAAATACCCAAAATCACAAAAAAAGAAGAAGACAGCGACGATCAGAGCAAAGTCCACCGGGATCTCAGGGCTGAATTAACAGCCGCTGTGGAGACCACCAAGCCAGTGCTTCTCGACCATTTTGGTGGGGGGGGGGGGGCACCCTTGGCAGACCTGCTTCCGTTGTCAGACTTGGGGGGTATGCAGGGTGTCGAGTGTGAGGGTCAGCATCTGTAAAGCCTCCCCCCATGATCTGCATACCAATGTGGTATGTTGTTGGTATGTTGTTGCCCCCCCCCTTAACCTTCTCTTACTTAACAACGTCAGCGTTAGAGAAGACGCGAACAACATGGCGACTCAAATGAAAGACAAAGCAATGATTTCCACTTTTACACTTTTGCAGGTTACAGGAAAGCCGTCAGCAGCCACCATCATCCTCGTCATCATCACTGAGAAGACGCCCCATGCCGGTGACATTAACGCCTTCTTTGGGGTTCTGATTTGTTTGTCTGCTTTTTCAACAAGCTTTCCTGATTTAGATGGTGGGCTCTCCTTCCTTGCCACTGAGATGCCGCCATTCAAACATGTGACCCCGCCCAGCCGGCTGCCAATCAAACCTTTAGTCCCATCCTTCCTTTTGTTACTCAAAGATCAGCTCCACCCATTTCCTGTCACTAAAAGATACGGCTCTAAACTCTAGTGTCTATTCAAACTTCTAGCCCCACCCACCCATCTGCCACTCACTCATCTAGCACCACCCAGCCAGCTGCCACTCAAACATCTAGTGCCACCCCATTAATTGCCAAACATAGAAATCCCACTCAGCTTGATGCCACTCAAAGATCTGGCATCACTCAGCCCCCCATTACCGTTCACATACATTGCCCTGCTAACCCTCCAGCCATCTAAACATTTTATCACAAACTGCTTGATGCCAATCAAATCTTTAGTCCCACCCAGCCTTGTCACTCAATATTTCTCGCCCCACCCAGCCTGCTGGCACTCAAGCATTTAGAGCTACCCCATCAACTGTCATGCAAAGATCCAGATGCAAAGCCCACCCACTCTTATGTCATTGAAAGACCGGGCCCACCTATTCTCCTGCCACTCAAACATCTAGCCCCGCCCAGCATGCTGTCTTTTAAACATCTAGCCCCTCCCAGCCTGTCTGTTGCGGGCACTGAATACTTTTATTATGCTACAACATGTTTTTATTTTTTATTTTCTTCAAGGACTCCCCACATTTTTGATTTCCAGGCTTTGAGGGGGAGTGCAGAAGCCCCCTGGGACCTCCGCATTTGGCTCCTCAGTTGTAATTTGTGTTTCAAAGATCAGTGCCAGGGTGTTGCTGTGGTCTGCACCACCGCATGCCTTATTTTGTCCCGGTTGTCCCCCCCCCAGCCCCTCACTGTGTCCTAATCTTTTGTAGCCTTATTTAATAAGTAAAGCCCCTCTGTGAAAGGCACTATATGAAGCACAGCTCACCCGCCAGGTATTATAAGTGAAGTGAAGCCCCCACCAGCCGCTCCTCGCCAGCCATTAGAAAGGCGCCATATTAAACGAGGCCCAGTGGGCGGGGGGGGGGGGGGTATTGCATCCCAAGCTGTCAGCCGGAGGTCTTGTCGACTTCCAATAATATTTAATTACAGGCTGGATAACGGCACTGATTCATTTCTCCATTCAGGTAATTTTCCGCACAGAAGGTAATTGCTTTTGCAGATCAATATGAAACGCTCTATAAATTCCAGCAGTAAAGACGCGTTGCCTTTGCTTAAGGAGAAGCTCGACGGCCGTGTTAAGACTCCGCCGTAATTTTTATGAACGACTTTTCATCAGCCTTGTAATGGCAATGCAGAGTCTCCTCGGGGGCACGCGTGCCCTGATAGGCGCTGCCCGCTCAATCTTAATAAAGCATTAAATATCAATATTGCTACGTTTTAACAAAGCTGTCACATGTGTGGCGGAGCTGCTCAGTCAGGCAGCTGTGACAAATGACATTTGCTAGGCAAGGTGGCGAGGGAACCCTCGAGTGGCAGGGCAGCCACAGTGTGTGGCGTGCATTTCATTCAGGCCCTACTAGGCGAGCAGTGCCAGGGTGCCAAGTCAGACTGGGCTGTGCTTGAGGACCCTCAGTGAAGACCACAAGCTCACATGAACATGCTATTGGCAGGTGGTATCATATCAATAATGAGGCATCCAGGGGTGCCAAGGAGCAGCTGGCATGAAGACACATGTAATCTGTATGGGAATGTAGTGGCAGGGCATGAGGGCAAATTCTGGATGATGCGTAGGGACCCACCTAGGACTAAGACACGAAAAAGGGCATGGCCTGACAGTGAGACCACCGGCAGGGGCTTTCTGCCTGGCAGCACTTCTGAATGCTGAGAATTGCGGCGCCCCCTAGAGTCAGTTCATGACTTCACTGAACACAAGCAAATCTGGGAAGATCCATGTCCAGGTCACTCCAAAGTGGGGAACAGTGTGTCCTTCGTCTTGTGCTCTTCTTGACTGCAGCCCAGAATGGGCACTGGAGTTATTGTGCAGGATACAGTGGAGGTGAAAGGCGCCATATAAAATGGAATGAAGTAATGTGCTTGGCCACCTTACGGAGGAGGATGTCTGGAATGTCACTAGTCTGGTCAAGTGGAGGAGGCCACAATGATATGTGCCCACCATGCAGAGGCAAATGTGTCAACTGTGGAGAGGATGACCCTTCGTTTCAGGCTTCGCCAATCATTTATTTTAAATAAAAAGTAAGCTTATATAGCACCTTTCACATTGAACACCACCACTGGAGCCCGACAAAGATGGCAAGGACATACTCAACATTCACAGTGCCCACCTTGATGCCAATCAGATCAGAAAATAAGACAACAACACTAAATGATACCAATCGACCGAATCTAATCATCAGGTGGCTGCCAGTCGCTCAGCTTCGTATCCTCACCAGGCGGCTGCACTGACCTCTCTCTGCCTGTCGGTGGCAGCGTTGAACTCAAGCCTTTGGTTCAGGTTTATATTCTGCTACTGCATTACTGTGAAGGCTCTCTATGAACACACAGGCCTTGTTTGTGACCTTAGGTTGCCACCAGAGGGCGCAGCACTGTGACTGTCATAGAAGTTAAACTAAACTCAGTGGTCTCAGCCCTGCAGCGGGCAGCAGCGCCACCTTGTGTACAATCAGCTGACCACTGCAGGAGCCCAGGATCTCTCCTTGTCTCAAGGGTTAAGAGCATGTGCCACCTGCTGTGACAGGGAAGGGGCATTTGAAAAATGGGCATCCATCTGATAGTGGGCACATAGGGCAGTGCCACCTCAAAGCATGGGAATCATGAGTGGAGATGGTGATGAGTGATTTACATGTCCTGCCCATTTGCCATCCAGTGGTCACACTCACATGTAACTGCAGTGGGCACCGTCTCAAAGGACATTCACCCACATTTCACCCATTCATTTTATTGAGTGCCAGTTTTAGGGTCCTGGCCAGCAAAGCCCTGGACAGAGTGACAATCTGTCATGTACCATTAGGGGTCACTGGCGAGCTGGAGCGCATCACCAGTCATGCCATCAGTGGGTTTAAAGCAGTGAAAGGCAATAGAAAAATGTCAGGTCAAGAGGAGACATGACGGTCAGCAGGTCTGCATGGTCCACCTGATGTGACAATCCTGAAATCAATAATAAGTCCCTGAGCCTCCAAGAGCTGACGTGTCACGGGAGCCGCAGACTCAAAGCCGGCGCTGGCACCACTGCCACTGCCGCTGCCACACCCATCCTGCCAAAGGGCCAAAGGGCGAAGATCAGCGGTGGCAACAGCAGACACACTCCGCACTTCTTACTCTCGTCACTCGTCACCCTGGAATATGAAAAACGTGAGTCCCCAAAGTTACCTGTGCAGGTAAGTGACTGGGGGGTGGGGGGCTTGTGTGCGTGAGTGCTCTTCTTCATTCAGAGTTACAACTGACGAGCGAGAGAGGAGACCACCCAGAGGAGGCTCAGTCTCCTTTATTGCGCCCTCACATTCAGATTCTCCACCTCTGCCTGCTGAGCTCATTCACCGGTCCCTGAGACCCCCTTTATAGCGCCTTACCTCTGAATTCTCTTCTGTGTCAATGAGACCCCGTCACTGTGATCATCTTGAATTGGCCCCCTATGTCGCCCCCCTCTAATTCTCTTAACCCCAGTTTGGTCTCTTTAAGCCCCCCTGTCCACAATGCTCATTCACCTTTTTATACAATGTGTCACAATGATTGTCACTCACTTTTATAGCGCCCTTCTCACCTAAGTGTTTTTCAGCTCCATCTTCATGTGAAGGGTGGGTGACGACGTTTATAGCGCCTCTCACTACGAATCTCCCTCCACGCCTGACCTCTGCCTCTGTGGACCTCTTTGGTCTGGTCTGTATGTTTGCCTATATAGCGCCTTTCAGCTCTGCCTGAAGCTCATTTGTCTTCTCTATTGCGCCCCCCTCTGGTTCACCTAACCCTAGCTTGGTCTGTTTCTGCTCACCTTTATAGTGCCACACACAACTCCAATTGTCCAGAATGCTCATTTCCTTTTATTGCGCCTTTTCTTTTGCCCCAAAGTCATTCATTTGCAGAGACTCCCCCCCCATCACTCCTGAACTTTCTCTTCTGCTCCTTTTGTGTATTAAATGTGGTCACCTTTATCGCGCCCCCCTCTCTAGCTGTCTTAGCCCCACTCTTCATCTCCGACTGTCCACAATGCACTTTGTCACCTGCCCAATGTGGTGGCTCAGTGACTGTCCTTGACTGACAAGTCTCCCTTGAATCATTTATCTCCCCCCGGACCACTGTCTTTGTATCTTGCTTATCTTTTGAGCGCCTCCTGTCTCTCAGACTTTCCATGACTTTATAGCGCCTTGCCAGTTAAAACTTTCCACACCTTCCATCATGAGGCTCATTCACCTTCATGGCACCTCATTTCACCTCAGCCTTTGTAGTTTGCCCATCTTAATAGCACCCAATGCTCATTTTCTCACCATTCGTGTCCAGCTGTCCACAATGCCCATCCAGTTTTATAGCACCTTGTCTCCTGACCATCACCCAATGTCTCTCTGTGACTATCACTCATCCTCATTCACCTTTACAGTGCCCCCACCTTGCCACTCATTTGCCTTTATAGCGCCTTTCCACTCTTCTCAGCTCCAGCTCTCCACAGTGCCCATCTGAATTCTTTCGCTGGCTGCTCAATCACCTTTAGAGCACCCCCTGGGGGTCACTCTGAGGATGAAGCCCCGCCCCCTGGCCTTTACATTTGTGACCACGATAGTCTTGGGACAAAGAGAACTGATTGTCCACAACCCTGAAGGCTCACTGGACTGCCAGCTGTGCCCATCAAGAGGGCTCAGTGCCGCCACACATGACTGGGACCGAATGGTGGACCGAATGGCCCATTCTTCTCAAACTTTTCTCTTCTTTTGTTTCTTAGGTGAAGAAGTGCCCCTCACATCTGAGCTGTGACCAAACCTGCCAGTCAGGATGCCCCACGCAGGTAAGCAGCAGCACAACACACTCATATTGTCACATCACCCAGGAGGCAGACTGACCTCATCTATGGAGATGGACTCCCCTGGCGGTCACTTCACTGTCCTGTTATGACAATGATGGCAACAGCTGACTGGCACAGAAGTGAGATGCCATCTCACCAAGTCCTCACATTGTCCTCTTCTCCTCCCACAGATGATGACGTCTACGCCTATGGCCTGTCTATGGCCCTTACCAAGGTGGTGGCCCCGGCCACTGTGGGCCTCTACTCATCGTGCCGAAGTCGCATCGCTGTGATCCTCAAACACCTGGAGAGTGAGTCTGCGGGGTGCCCGCTTGGTTCTTTGGTGTTCTTTATGTTGTTTTGTGCTTTTCTGGAGTTTGTGAGTTGCGTCTGTTGCTCTCGTATTTTATATTTTAACTACCGAGTACAAGTGTGGAACCCAGTTATTGTTGGGGACACCAGAGCAGCGGTCATTAAGACCCCAATCCAGTCAGGAATGCTCGGCCGTGATCAGCTGCCAGGCAGTTTTTGCTTCATTGCTCTCTCGCTAGTTTTTGGCACTATTGCTGTGACGTCATTGTGCCACCATTTTAAATTCATGAGATTTCGATACTGTGGTGGCTGGCAGTGCGGAGATGCCAATACAGCAATATCATGTCAGACAGGTGCACAAGTGGGGGCAATTGGAAGGCTATGATAAAAAGGGCAATACCACCCACCAGCATGAGAGGGCGCCATCAGCAACACGGCCTGCTCTTTTACCTCCCCCCACAAGACTACTGACATCACATGTCATCCAACTGGAAGTCCCGCCCCTTCCTGCCCCGGACTGGACATAAATGCCAACTTCATAATGGAGCCCTGAAGTGAGTGTGTGCCATCGCCACACCAGCAGCCGCTCACATGACCAGTACGGGCCTCACTCGTGTTTACATTTTCGTGTTTTATTGTCAGCTCGTTCTACGGGTCTGGCCCTTGTGGTACCCTAAACCATCGCAGGAGTCTTTCTGCTTTTCTTACTTCTTCTTCTTCATCTTCTTCTTCTTCTTCACTCGCTGCTCCCATTAGGGGTCGCCACAGCGCTTTTCGTATAATGGATAAGAGAGTTTCTCAGGCAGTCAGGTGGCTCCGGCTTTGGTTATTCCGACGTTGTTTTTTAATTTGCATTTGTTGCTCGACCGTCCGCTCTTCCTCTTCCTCTTCCTCCTTTTGACCCTCACTTGTTTTCGGACAGTTGCTCTGTTTTTCTGTTCCCTTCTAAAATTTGAAGCCCCACTGCAGCTGCTCCTCTTCTTGCACTTTTTTTCCAGTTCTGCTGTTCTTACTGCACACGTCCACACATCTGGGGCAAAACTCAAGGTGTGTTATAAAAAACAAAAATGTGGAAAAGATCCTGCAGGCGACTGCGGGGCTGGGAGTTGAGAGAGTGAAGGCCCAGTGCTCTGAGCGAGTGGCTCAACTGACAGAGCAGAAAGCGAGAGCGAAGCAGGGCAGGCCGTTTACGAGACGGTGGGAGATCAAACGCAATCCAAAGCTGCAGAACTTGATGTGTGAAGCAAAGACAACGCGGAGAGACCACACGGCCATGAGGGGAGTGTTTGGGGGGGGGGCTCTTAATTATAATAATTATGATCTCAATTGATTTTTCTCCTAATCTTCATAACTTTCAATCAGAGACACAGGTCAGGTAGCAGGCAGTGATAACGTGTTGCTGCACCCACCACATGACGAGCCACCCAAATGCAGCCGTACAACGGGTGACACCTCAGCACCACACTGGAACAGTGGCAGATTTTTTATGGGGTCTGGAGTGCCAATCTTGCCACCATCACCGAAATTTCCCTGTACGTTATTTCTGTTATATTATTGGGTCACGCCACCGAAAGGGCGTTGCTTGCGAGTTGAACAGTGGTGACGTTATTTCCTGATTATGTTCTGAGTGACAAGAGATTTGTCATTAATGTTACGTTTACCGTGTCACCATTTTGTCTTTGCCTGAAGATGCACATTTTCAATATTTAAAAGCTGACATTGTGTCTAAGATCACTTGCCACTCTCTGATGAGCCACCAGTTACTTCTTATGATTCTGGGCTAACGTTTGGTCACAAAGGTTACTGATGTCACAGTGGTGAAGTGGCGGACACCTTGGACGTCAAACCTAAAGGCCATCTGCTCAAATTCTGCAAATGACTGATGCTGTGAGACCCCGAGGAGGTGACGTCACCAGAATGTGGCACAACTGGAATAACCAACAGAAAAGGAAACAAAAGAATCTCGAACCTTGTAAGTCACTTTGGATAAAAGTGTCAGCCAAATAAGTAAAAGGGACAACTCCACTACTAGAGATAGATAGATAGATAGATAGATAGATAGATAGATAGATAGATAGATAGATAGATAGATAGATAGATAGATAGATAGATGTCCGTCTGTCCGTCCAGCCTTTTTCCCCGCCCACTTATCCAGAGTAGAGTCACAGGTAGCTGAAGCCCTGCCCACCACCCGCCCCTTCCAAACATGGCGTAACAAATTATGGACGTGTGGAATGATAAAGAATTAGATTCACGGTTTTGTTTTTTAGTCTTTTTCGTTTATAATTAGGTGCCAACATTCCCATGATGCCATTTTGTTGTCACCTGTTGCTGTGCTGTGACAGCAGGGGCCACATCACACGTCGTGACAGTACTTAAGCTGACGTGACACTCTGAATATCCCCCAAGTCAGAAGCTGATTGGCTAACTCCAGATGGCCACACTCGTTTGTCACACGATGCTCGTCTGTGACTTTTCTTTGATTTTAATTCTTCTTTTCCGTATTGACATTTGCTTCTCCCGTTTTTTTTTAGGATTTTCTCTCGTTTTTTCATTGTGTTTCTTTCCTTTCTTTTTATTGGATGCTGAACACTCACACACGTGACTATCTGCTTTAACTCCACGGAGTATCGACTTACAACAAAGAATCTGATTGGTGGCCGCGAGGCGCGTCACACCACCATGAACCCCCTCACCGGGTGATGAGCTCACAAAGTGCTGGTGTCACATGACGGCAACAGCAATGCGTCGCTAGGCACAGAACGGCCATAGCAAACAAAATGGCGGTGGGTAGGATAAACAAAATGGTGGAGTAGTTGCAAGCAAAAGTTAATATTAAAAATAATAAATTTTAAAAAGTTAAAAATAATAAAAATAAAATAATCACAGTAAATTTCAACAAGCAGAAAATTGGGGAAAACGTTCCAGATAATTAAAAGTGACCGTGCCGGCCACTCATCGCCCCCTGCTGCTCACGCTGTGTCCTTCTCTTGTGTTTCTTTCAGGCCACATGAATAAAGAAAGCGAGAGGCTGAAGAAGAAGCACGGTGCCCGGCCAGCCACCCTCTGCTCCTCGCTGGCTGTCATCGTCACCACCATGCTGTTCTGCAGGCCACACTACTCTGAGATACACAGGAAGAGGAAGGATGTGCGCTTCGTGTTTATCCGCTTCAACGCCTGGCATTTTGCGGGCAGCGATAAGTTATGGGCCGGCCTTGTGATGAGGCTCTGTGAGGACCTCCAGGACCACTTTGGGAGTTTTCTGCTGAGCGTCTTTCGAGCCTGCCAAGACACAAGGCCGAGCGCCAGGTGGACTAAGGCCACTGGAGATTGGACCCCCAAAATGTTCCTGTGCCTGCCCTTGTGGCTCGTCGCCATCCTGCTCATCCTGGTGATCGCAGGACTGCTGACCCTGTTCTTTCTGGCTGGCATGCCAAGTGGCAAGACGGGCGACCAAGGAGTCTCGACATTCGAAGGCCTGGTCATCGCCACGCTAGGGCTGCCGGCCATCGGAGTCATTCGCTTCACGGTGATGGTGGGCAAGAACCTCATGATGAGCCAGGACTACACCATCCGTCGGAAAATGGACAAAAGTCAGATGAGCGAGCAGCTGGGCTTCATGAGCGACGTCAAAAAGGAAATCGACACCCTGGTGCACTTCATCCACTTCATGGAAGTGTACGAGAAGCGAAGAATCCGCGTCGTGCTGGAGATCACGGACCTGGACAGGTGTCCGCCCACGAAGGTCACCGGAGTCCTGGACGCCATCCACATCCTCCTTTCAGGGGAGCACATCCCCTTCATTTCAATCTTGGCGCTGGACCCCCGGGTGATCGCCCACATGGTGGAAGGCTTTGGCTTTCAAGAAGATAATGGCTATGAGTTTCTTGACCGGATTGTCACCCTACCGTTCACTGTGCCCAAGATGCCAGGGGGCACGAAGCTGCAGGTTTTACGAAATATCCTGGAAGGACAATCGGAGCTCTTTGATGAGGATGAGGAGGAGGAGGAAGAAGCCAGTGCATCCATCGTGACAGACAAAATCTCCACGGATTCCTCCTATCATCTGATAAACATCCAAGTTGGCAGGGGCGATGACGCAGCTCTTCGGAAAAGAGGCAAAAATCTCACGGCGGAGGCTCTGCGATTCCTCACGGGCAGCGGCAGGCTGCACAGGTTCGTGACGGACAACACCCTCCACATGAGGAGAATTGTCAACTCCATCCGAGTCTCCGTAAGGATCATGGAGAGGCGGTGCCAGCAGCTGCCCTCAGCCGAGAGCCTCGTCTCATGGGTTCTCCTTGCCAACTACTGGCCATGCCGACTAAGTTGGATCCTTCAGCGCGTCGAGGACGCCGAGCAGAGAGCCAACACCGACAATCCCGAAAAGAAATTATGGGACGTCTTCCAGGAATCCCGACTTGAGCTGCACATGATGAAGGGCCGAGTGGGCAGCCTGCTGGCGCTGGACGGTGACCCGGAGCTCTTTGAACAGTTCCTGAGCCGGGAGTTTCCCTTCACCATCCAGCAGGCCAAGGAGCTTCTGAGACACACAGTGAACCTCAACCGGGCGCTGAAAGCTGAGCTGGCAACGAGCCTTGGCAGCCGGGCACTGGCAGACGCCACCAAGATGCTTGTCCCGCTCCCGTGTGGGATGCTTTTAAAAATGGATGTCGAGGAGATCTGCCGTCAGGTAAGGAGCACTCACTGGTGGGTCGCACTCAACACTGGAGGTCCCAAAGGTCCACCCACAAAAGAGTGAAGAGAGCAGGCGGCGTGGGGGCACAGATGGCAACTGTGGAGTTGGGGTCCACAATGTGTGGCACTCAGTCCATCTGCCAGTCACGGTGACCAGCTGGCATTGATGGTGCCAACTCACCTTTAGGTGGACAAACAAAACCACAAAGAGCTCATCTTGATTTAACCCCTCGATTGTCGTCACAAAGTGTGAACAAATGGCTCTGTCAGGTGACACCTGGCCAGACGTCACCTGTGACTCTCAGTGTCCCCCCTCCAATCGGCACTCCCCAATATCTGTTCTAGGAAAATCGATGACAGGTCGATCCAGGTGAGTAATCGAGACTCAAGTGTTTGTGCAGTCGGCTTTGATTCTGTGCCCTCATTGAGGGGGTCCTCGACTTCGTGTGGGGTTTTGGTCATCTCCCCCATTACGGGGCTGTCTACTGATCTGCCTAAGTGCTTTTTAAATAAAGCCAACTGACAGGCTCCCATTTTATATAGCGCCACTCAAAGCAAGCCCCATTAAAATAGCCCTCATACTAACTGGGGGGTCCTGTTACTACAGCATTGGTGACCGGGCACTGAGATCTTACGCTGTGGGGAATACGATCACCTCGGCCAGGCCTACCTTACGTAGATGAAGATACGCAGTCTGCAGACAAAATCCACCCCACCTCGTACTTCGGACCACCGTCACACTGAGCCGTCACTTTCTGTGACACACACACAGACACTGTATGACACTGTATGTGACAGGCCACTGCAGCCTGTGGTGATCAGTGCCCACCAATCAGCACCTCCTCCAATCAGCCCCTGCGCACTCCCACTGCATGCTGGACATTGAAGTCTTCTTGGTGGCACAGCCAATGGCTCATCGTGACCAACATTAAAGAGCGCCACCACACCTATGAGCCTGATAATGTCACTGTCACTGGGAAAAACAGAACAGCAAATATGAATTGAGAACAAGCTGGAACTCACCTCACACTGTCCCCAACTTAAACACTGTCATTACCACAGGAGCAGCCATTGCCCAGTTACCCTCTTCATTGTGATGCCCCTTACAGGCAGGCACTAACACCCATGAGGGGCTCCAATTTGTTTATCTCCTTGATTCATCCTGATGTGCCCAGGAGGGGTGACGTCTGCGCAGTTTACTGTTATTGAAGAAGAAAACTGCTGCCACTCTAAGATCGAGCTCCGCCCAATGTGGTGCCACTTATGGAGCTAGCCCCACCCTATATATTAGACATATTAATAATAACAATAATAATAATAAATTGTACTTATATAGCGTCTTTCCCGTGCTCAATGTTATACATATTAAATATCAAACCCACTCAAGAACTTAACCCTGCCCAGCTCGCTGCCACTCAAGCTTCTCGCTACACCCAGACAGCTGCCTCTCAAGCAGCTAGCCCTGCCCACCTTGGTGTCAATCAAGGAGATAACTCCGCCCAGCCGGCTGCCACTCAAGCAGATAGCCCTGCCCATTCTTTTAGTCTGAACTCGGCTTTAATATTTTCTTGCAAACCCAGTATGGCACAGAGATTTCTGTTATTGTAATTTTAATATAGTGTATGATATATAACTCTATATATTATATTCTGTATATTACATAAGATATATATTATAAACATAAAATATATTTTCATTTTGTATTCCGTATTTTTTACATTCATTTTCTGGGACACCTCAAAAGTTTTCATTTTCAGGCTTTCAGGGGTCCATAGGGTTAATTAGGGGCTCCATGCCCCCTCCCCTTTGCCCTCACTTTCACCCTTAGCCCCATGCCAGTATCGCCCTTTCTGCATCTGCTTGTCTTCCAGAAGTATCTTCACGTTGTTCTTTTTGTCTCCGTTTCTTTTCCAGATCGATAAGCTTGGATTTGCTGAGGACAACGCAGACAAATACAAGGAGGCCATCAAACAGAACCAAATGGACGGCCAGGTGCTCTTCTACAGCAGCAATGAGGAGATCAAAAGTGCCCTGCAAATGCCCATGGGAGACTGGACCAAGTTCAGCATTCGCTTCCTGAGACGGAAACCCATGGAGATGCCAACGTGGCCGGCCACTTCAGTTAAGGACACCCGGTGTGCCTCCGCGTCCTCCATTGGTAACCTGAAGGACATCTGAAGATGGATGACATCCAAGGAGCCCACGCCAGCCTGTCTCAGGGTGGGACACTGGTGAGCCCTGAAGACTCCCAGCTTAGTGTGCAGCCCACTGTCCACATCCTGATGACGTGTCTGTTAGACTTCATAAGGGGCACATGCCAAGGTGTGCCCTGCAATTTGTACACTTGCACTTGTAAGCCACTTTGAATAAAAGTGTCCATTAAAAGAATGAATAAATGTAAAGACCTAACAATACCAAGGGATGTGTGATCATAGCAGGGGGAGGGCATGGTGGGCATCTGGCATGTGTGGGCATTAGTGTGGATTTGGGCACCCATAACATTGTGACCTAAGGGGTATATTTAATAGGTGGCTTTGGGGTCTTCCTCCAGCATTAGAACCATGTAAGAAGGCCAGCTGACAATGTGACTGATGTGCCAACCAGCTGATCCCACCGATGCCCACACCATCCAGCAGGGGGCACACATGGCATGTAAAACTGTGCAGACTGTCCTACCAACGATGGCAACCTGGGATATGGTGAGCTAGGAGCCGACCAGTTCAGCACAGACATCTTCTAGACATGGACGCCATGGACAGCGACGGCCAACTGTTCTGTTCAGTCAGGCAGAGGCTGGCATCTGAACTTGAGCACACAGTGGCATTGGGGCAATAAAACACAAATGAGTCCAAAGGATAAAACACGAGAGGTAGTTGAGCTGGGAGCAGCACATTAGCATAACGGGCAGCGCCCAAAGTGCACCCGCTGACCCTCTGGTTGGCACCCTTTGTACACTCATAAGGAACAAGGGCAGGTGACGGGATGTGGCGCTGGGGTCACTAGCATCTGCCCTTCTGCATCTCGTTGTTCTGCTTGTCTTTGTCACCACTCAGCTGTCCCTTTAAGGCGTTATATGCTCTTGGTCACCTTCTAGGCCAGCAGGTGGGCAGCTCAATTCTCTCTTCATGCAGAGTGCCAAACACTGGCCATCAACTCAGCTTTAGGGCCAGACATCCACTCCCGAGTTGCAGTTATATGGGCACAGCTCTGGTGGGCACCTCTTGCTGCCCACCTGCCTGCTACACTTCAGCTGGATCCTTCATTCGCCTGGAAATTAGTCTGTTAGGTGCATCACAGTGCCACCTCCTGGCATCTCCTACACTCCTGACCATGAGAGCCACAATGGAAAAAACAATAAGAGCACATTTACATAATATAGTGCCCTTCATATCAGTCACCATGAATGGCCACTCTGGGATGTTAGCCTTAGACACCAATAAAAAAAGAAAGGTGGCCAAAAGTGTGTCGGTCAGAAGTCAAGGACTCAGTGCCCGTGTCCAGTGCCCTCACTAGCTTCTTCTTCACTCACCACAGTGCCACTGCAGACTTTGGTCATCTTACTGCTAACCCCAGACTGGCTCCATGAAGTGGTGATTGGGGGTCTGTGGTGGTCATGCCACGTGCTGCTGAATTCTCTTATCCTCCGTCAGTCATGGGTTTGTGGTCATGAAGTTAGGACCCCTCAGACACCTCCATGATGGGGCAGTGGGGGGGGGGGGGGGGAGGAGGATGGGGTCATCAGTTTTGATCAAATCACCAACTCTGTTTGTGTTACTGCAGGGTGGACTTCAGCTGTGCTTCACCGTCTCCTGCAGACGGTCATCCTGGTCTTGTTCTCCAGCCCTTCAGTGGGCAAAGTGACTTCTGTTAGAGACCCGGAAATGACACTTGAGATTTGTTTCAGGTGCATCCTGTTCTATTGATCACCGTTGAGATGTTTCTACACCATTTACGGAGTCCACCTGTGGTCAGTTCAGTTTATGGCCAGATGTCCACTCCTGAGCCCCAGTTTTATGAGCACAGCTCTGCTGCCCCCTGTCTGCACATGCCTGTCTATAGAAGGTCCCACAGGTGAGCACAAACCAAGCGATGGGGTCCAAGGATCGTGTGTAGAGCTTTGAGACACAGTGGTGGGCAAGGCTACACAAAATGTCTGCAGCACTGAAGGTCCTCAAGAGCTCAGTGGCCTCCATAACTCCTAAATGGAAGAAGTTTGGAAGAAAAACACGACAATCGGTGGAGAAGGACCCTGGTGAGAGATACAACCAGGAAGCCAACGGTCACTCAGGCTGAGCTCCAGAGGACCTGAGAGGAGAAAGCAGAAACTTCCAGAGGGACAACCAGCACTGCAACACTTCACTCCTCTGGGCTTGGTGACAGAGTGGCCAGGTGACAGATGACAGGCCACACTTGGAATTTGAAAAAGTGGAACCTGAGGGTCTCCTGGACTGTGAGATAGAAGACTCTCTGGTTGGCTAAACCAACACTGAACTGCATGGCCTCAATTCTGAGTGTCATGTCTGGAGGGAACCAGGCAGTGCAGACCACCTGGGCAAAACCAGTTAGAAGGGAAACATGGTGGTGGCATCACTGCCTGGGCAATACCAGATAGAAAGGGAAACATGGTGGTGGCACCACTGCCTGGGCAATACCAGTTAGAAGAGAAAACATGGTGGTGGCACCACTGCCTGGGCAATACCAGTTAGAAGAGAAAACATGGTGGTGGCACCACTGCCTGGGCAATACCAGTTAGAAGAGAAAACGTGGTGGCACCACTGCCTGGGCAATACCAGTTAGAAGGGGAAGCATTATGGTGGCACCACTGCGTAGGCAATACCAGTTAGAAGGGAAAACATGGTGGTGGCACCACTGCCTGGGCAATATAATTTAGAAGAGGAAGCATTATGGTGGCACCACTGCCTGGGCAATACCAGTTAGAAAGGGAAATATGGTGGTTGCATACTGCCTGGGCAATACCATTTAGAAGGGGAAGCATGGTGGTGGCAAAACAGCCTGGGCAATACCAGTTATAAGCGGTGGCATAGTGGTGGCACCACTGCCTGGGCAATACCATTTAGAAGGGGAAACATGGTGGTGGCATCACTGCCTGGGCAAAAACAGTTAGAAGGGGAAGCATGGTGCTGGCACCACTGCCTGGGCAATGCCAGTTAGAAGCAGAGGCATAGTGGTGGCACCACTGCTTGGGAAATACCAGTTAGAAGGGGAAACATGGTGGTAGCACCACTGCCTTGGCAATACCAGTTAGAAGGGGAAGCAAGGTGGTGGCATACTGCCTGGGCAATACCATTTAGAAGGGGAAGCATGGTGGTGGTATCACTGCCAGGGCATAATAGTTAGAAGGGGAAGCATAGTGGTGGCACCACTGTCTGGGCAATACCAGTTAAAACTGGACGCAAGGTGGTGGCACCACTGGGTGACCAGTCAGGGTAGCTGAATGGAGCAAAGCCCTGAGACACCCTTAATACCAACCTGCTCAGAGCGCTCAGGACCTCAGACTGGGCCAAATGTTCTCCTTCCAACAGGAGGGCCTTAGGGTCAACGTTGGGAATGGTCTCGAGTTTAATCCAGTCAAACATCTCTGGAGAGACCTGAAACTAGCTGTCCACTGGTGGTCTCCATCCAGTCTGACAGAGAAGTCTGGAAGAAAAACCTCAAATCCATGTGGGTGGCATTTGCCAGGTTGGCCCCAAGAAGACTCCCAGCTGGAATGGCAGGCCTTGGGGCTTCAGCCTGAGCTCTAAGTAGAGGGTCTCAACACTTCTATCAGTGCTTTAATCTTCTATGTAATAAAACGCTATGGTCGGTGTGTGTCCAGACCCTTGGAGCAACCTGATTGGTCAGTTGGGCTTTGGTGATGCGATCGGTGTATAAAGTAAAGGCGCTATACATTTACCTGTAGACATTTTGCTAGGCACACACACACCTGGTGGAGCATCTTGATGGCTTCAAACAGGCGGGAAGTGTGTGGGCGGAGAGTCAGTGGGAGGACCCGTGACATCACATCCACGCCTGCTCTAGAAGCCCCGCCCCTTCCACTCCAGGCCCCAAACGGAGGTCGCCATTCGCCACTGAACCCACCTGTGATGGTGGCAGACCGTCGCAGTAGAAACTTGGGTTTGACAGGCCACAACTCAGAACATGTGCTCCTTGTACTTTGACTTATTTTGGATTGCCATTAAACAGGGATATTCAACGGACCCCCATACTTTAATGTTGTCCCCCCCATTATATTGCACAGTATACGCACTCACCGGCCACTTTATTAGGTACACCTGTTCAACTGCTTCTTAACACAAATATCTAATCAGCCAATCACAGGGCAGTAACTCAATGCATTTGGGCCTGGAGACCATGTCAAGACCACCTGTTGAAGTGCAGAACGAGCATCAGAATGGGGAGGACAGGGGACCGAAGTGACTCTGAATGTGGTGACATAGTTGTTAGGGCCAGACAGGCTGGTCGGAGGATTTCACAAACTGCTGACCTACTGGGATTTTCATGCACAAAACCTTCTGTAGGATTTGCAGAGGGTGGTCCAAAAAAGGGAAAATGTCCAGTGGGTGGCAGTTCCTTGTTGATGCCAGAGGTCAGAGGTGAATGGGTGGACTGGTGTGAGCTGACAGAAAGGTGACAGGAACTCAGAGGAGCACTTGTTACAACTGAGGTGTGCAGAAGAGCAGCTCTGAACACACAACACGTCGAACCTCAAAGCAGCAGGAGGGCTACAGCAGGAGGAGACCACCCAGGGCGCCACTCCTGACAGCTAAGAACAGTCAGCCGAGGCTACAAGTCACATGGAGTCACCAGAATTGGCCAATAGAAGTTCGGAAAAACGTCACCTGGTCTGAGGAGTCGCAATTTCTGCTACGACATTCGGATGGTGAAAAGCAGGGCTCAGTCCCACCTCGTATCAGTGGTGCAGCCTGGTGCTGCTGCTGGTGGTGGGATGGTGTGTGTGGGGGGGTATTTTCTTAGCACACTTTCGGTCCCTTAGTACCCACTGAGCATCATTTAAATGCCACAGCCTACCTGAGAATGGTTCTATCCCTTTATGACTGCCATCTTCTGATGGCCACTTCCAGCAGGATGACGCGCCGTGTCACAAAGCTCAGATCATCTCCAACTGGTCTCTTGAAAGTGACGATGAGCTCACTGGACTCCAATGGCATCCATGGTCAGCATGATCTCAGTCCAGTAGAGCACCTTTGGGATGTGCTGGGACGGGAGATTCACATCATGGATGTGCGGCCAACTAATCTGCAGCACCTGTGTGATGCCATCATGTCAATGTGGGCCAAAATCCCTGAGGAATGCTTCCAGCACCTTGGTGAATCTACGCCATGAAGAATTATGGCAATTCTGAAGACAAAAGGGGGTCCAACCGGGGACTAGCAGGGTGTACCTAATAAAGTGCTGTCTATAGAGTGTGTGTGTGTGTATTGTGATGGCGGGTAATGATGGACTGACATTCCAGCTGGCATGGGGGATCAGGACAGACAACACCAGTGGATGGGAGTGCCAGCTGGGACAGTTGGTGTCCCCATTCCCAGTTGGGAAGATAGAATGGAAGGACGGGTGTTCTCACTGGGTGGCAGAATCCCCTTGACATCTCTTCAGTTTGGACCCCCACCTGGCTGTATGGGAGTTCTGGAGGGCAGCCCTGGTGGGGTCCTTAAGGGGGGAATACGAGAGGGTGACGTGGGGCGGAGGATCACCTGTCAGACGGAGGGTCAAATGTGCTTCCTCACTTAAAGTACTCCCAGGTCCGGGTTAAAGGCAGCCCACCGCCTCACCTGGGTGAGTGGAGGAGAAAAGAAAGAAGGAATAAAGTAAGAGGGAGAGGAGGAGGAAGATGGGGGCATTTAATGTAAAGAAGCCTCTGAGATGGCATTTTGTTTTTCCTAAAGTGAGTTTATTTGAACCCCTGACTGCTGTGGTGAAGTTGTGTGGGGGTTTGGGGACCTAAGACGCCCCCTACAGGTCACAATGCAGACGTTGCACATCATGCCCAGGTTGGCAGGTCCCTATTGTTCACTGTAATGAAGACAACTGACAACACCCCGGGGGGGGGGGGTGGTTTGACTTGATCTGACTTGTGGGGGGGGGGGGCTCTTAAAACCCCTGGCCCCAGAATACAAAGTCAAATTTTAATAAATGAAAGGGGGGGCGGAACGCACGCTAAGGAGATGCCATCGGATCAGCTGCTGGCTTGTCGCTGCTGGCAAGCTGCGTGTTCTGCTTGTCGTTGTTTTAACAGCTGGCAGCACATGAAGCGTCTCTGCCAAAGCCATTCCAACAACTGCTGGCTTAGATGTCCGTGAACTTGTTTTAAACGCGGTCTCACTGCCTGGTCTCTCGCGGGACGTCAAATTGTCTTCCGAGAAGATCACGTCTCGTCTCCCTAGTCTCCCTCTCAGGATTTTATTTTTATAATAGAGAGATACACAAAGAGAACGTCAAAGCAAACCAAAGCCAAGTTGGCATCAAACGGCAAAATCAAAACCTGAAAAGAAGTGGCATGAAAACCAAGAAACCCAAAATGAAACGGCGGGGGGACCACCTGGTGAGGGCGAGGGGAGCCATTGGCCCTGCAGCGGCCCTAGGCCTCACAGCTCAGAAACCAAAAGGTAAACAACAAACTGACCAATAAATATCAAGATCATAAATGAGAAAAACACAAGAACTGAAAAAGAAAAAAGATGAAAAAGATGTTTTGCATTGAAAATCATAAAATATTTAATAAAAAAAGAAAACAGAAAAATCAAAGAGAAGGAAGAGAAGCAGGAATCATAAGAAGGGCATCGCATGCAGTAAGTTGGCACTCCCCTGCCCTGTTAAGTCTGGGCCTAAGTCTGCCCTTTAGAGGGACACGAGATCCCCAGTGCAAGCACAAAGCAGTCAAGCAGCTACCCCTCATAAGCTGGGCAAACTCAGGGTCAGTGAGGGCGGTGGGCACAGCCTCCCGTCGGACAGTCAGTTGCAGCTTCTCTCTGCCATGCCCGCTTTGTTAAATGTCAAGAGCTCAAGCAGGAAGAGTTTAATGTGCTCAGCACCCCAATTGCTCTCCCTTGGCACCACGCTGACTAACACCTGATAAGATGCCCAGCGCCCCCATGCAGAAGCAGACTCAGCGCGTACAGAGAGCCCCGCCAAGGGCACTGAGGCCGACAAGCGACTCCTTTACTTCTGGGGGGCCGTCCTCAAGCGCACTGTCACGGAGGAGTTAGTGACCCAAGCCCCATAGTGACCTTTCCAGTACAGGATGTCCTTTGCCATGTGTTGAAACTTGACGTAGCGCACTCCGGTGCCATAGTCGGTGAACACGTGTTGGACCTGCAAGACAAATAAAGTCACAATCAGAAACACAGGGAGGAGGACAGCCACCAGAAAGTGAGGCCCGTGGGGACGGACACGAGTCACTGTGAGACCCTGTGAGTACCATGTTGGCACAAACGGGCATGACCACAAATGCAGTCCTCCATTAAACCCACTCAGGTCTGTGTGTTCACAAAATGTCCACCCACATATTTAGGTGATTGATGTACGGCATCCTTCGCTGGGTACCCTGTGGTCTGTGTGTGGACCCTCCTCAATGCCCCAGCGCTGTAAAACTGGCGCCATCCTTCAGATGAGACATAAAACCAAAGTCCTGACTCTCTGTAATCATAAAAGCTCCCTGGGCAACCTTCAAAAAGAGACACCCTGGCTACACTGCCCACCATGACCCTGTCCAGTCTGACCCCCTGTCCCTTATTGGCTAATTCTCTCTTATGACTTCACCACCATAAAGCTGTGGCACAGCCTGGCACGCACCTCCTCTAAACTGTGACACATCAATGCGGACCCTCCGCACACCCCTTGACTCTGATTGGTCAGTTTGGTTAACTGTGCACTTTCTGAAAATGCGGATCATTCGCTTGTCTTGTGTGCTACAAACATCGCCACCTACTGGCCAGGCGTGTGCCCACAGCATGGTGCCACGCAGAAGTATAAATCAGCCTTAAGAGCCACTGGCACAAAATGGCTGCCATTGGCATCACCCAGGTGGGTGCTACACATTGGTGGTGTCTGAAGTGGCTTCTCCTCCTGTCTGCGTTCTGAGTGGTGCGGAAAGTTCTAGAAAGTCACCCTGAGCTGTCGTCACTTACAGAATGGCCAAGCAGAGCTCAGGAGCCATTTTAATTTCAACCAGGAATACAACGACAACTAGCCAATGATGTCCCTCCATCTCAGATAGTCATGGGATGGTCAGGGGTGACATCTTATCCTAGCAGACATTGCATATTCCAAGGAATTCTAGGATAGACCACCGAGATGACACCAGGCATCTGGACTCTAAAATAAAACTAAGATGGCATCGCCACATAACGGTAAACGTTAACAGCGCACTCAACCCAACATAAATATGAAAATGGATGTAATAACCACAAACGCTGTGGATGTCCAGACAGACCACCAATTCTGTAATTCCTGCCCACATGGCGACCATCAATAAAAGAGAATTCCAGAATCCGTCTAATCCACGGCACACAAGCAGGACCGCCGAGCAGAGAATTGAGAAATTCAACACATCACTCAAAAACAGAAGCAGTGAAGCGAGAGAAAGACCCCTTGGCAGAGTGGAGCCAGGCGTGATGGACCCCCACCTGTACCCAGCACTGCTCAGGCTGGTTTCCTGGAATTAGGCCTTCCGTGTGGAACTCCTGAATGACTTGCCGCTGGTTGTGGCCCAGGAGCTTCGCCGTCATTTTGTACTCTCCTCCCCACGGAATGTATGCTGAGTACCTGAAAGACAGAACAACACAGCATGGGGGGGGGGGCGCACAGTGGTCAGCATCGGGCCATCTAAAGCCGCTGGTCAGGAATGGGCATGAGGCTGCAGGAGGAGGCCAGCCCACCTCAGGGCACTCTCTCAATTCACAGACCCCTTGAGAGTCTGGATTGTGGCATGAGACTCTCATGAAAATCCTGGATGGGGGGTCCAGATGTGACGAGAGTAAGCAGATGAGGGTCACACAGCATGGACCGGGATGAGAAGACACCAAGAGGGACCCCGAGGTCAAAACCAGCAAACCTGAAAAGCACAACTCGGTAATCAAAACCCATGGATTGAAAGTCTCAGCCTTCAAACTTCTTTATTATTTGGGGTCAGCGCAGTGGATCATCAGTGCCCATCTCTTCCTGTCCTGTAACAGCTTCTTCTGTCACACCCACCACCTGCATGTCCCCTCTCGGCACATCCATAGACCTCCTCTTAGGTCTTCCTCTTCTCCTCTTGCCTGGCAGCTCTATCCTTAGAACCCTTCTCCCCTGCACAGCTCCAAACCAACGCAACGCAATCCCACCTGAGCTGACCCTCTAATGTCCTCACTTCTAATCCTGTCCATCCTCGTCACACTCAATGCAAATCTTGGCATCTTTAACTCTGCCACCTCCAGCTCTGTCTCCTGTGCCACCGTCTCCAGCCCATATAACATAGCTGGTCTCACTACCGTCCTGTAGACCTACCCTTTTACTTTTGCTGATACCCGTCTGTCGCAAATCACTCCTGACACTCTTCTTCACCCACTCCACCCTGCCTGCACTCTCTTCTTCACCTCTCTTTCACAATCCCCATTACTCTGTACTGTTGATCCCAAGTATTTAAAGTCCTCCACGTTCGCCAACTCTACTCCCTCATCCTCACCATTCCACTGACCTCCCTCTCATTCACACACATGGATTCTGTCTTGGTGGTCCTACTGACCTTCATTCCTCTCCTCTCATATCTCCACCTCTCCAGGGTCTCCTCAACCTGCAGATCACAATGTCATCAGCAAACATCACAGTCCATGGGGACTCCTGTCTAATCTCGTCTGTCCATCACCATTGCCAATAAGAAAGGGCTCAGAGCCGATCCCTGATGTCATCCCACCTCCGTCACTCCCACCGCAGACCTCACCACGGTCACACTTCTCTCGTACATATCCTGTACAACTCTCACGTACTTCTCTGTCACTCTTGACTTCCTCATCCAACACCACAGCTCCTCTCAGTCACCCTGTCATCTGCTTTCTCAGGTCCTCAAAGACGCAATGCGACTCCTTCTGGTCTTCTCTAAACTTCTCCATCAACATCCTCAGAGCAAACATCTCATCTGTGGTGGTCTTTCTTGGCATGAAACCATCCTGCTGCTCACTGATCATCACCTCACTTCTTCCACTACTCTTTCCTATAACTTCATGCTGTGGCTCATCACTTTTATCCTCCTGTAGTTACTGCAGTCCTGCACATCCCCCTTATTCTTAAATATCGGTCCACCAGTCCACTTCTTCTCCACTCCTCAGGCCTCCTCTCACTTTCCAAGATTCCATTAAAAACTCCAGTGCCGTCTCACCTAAACACCTCCACGCTTCACAGGTACGTCATCTGGACCAACGGCCTTCCCATTCCTCATCCTCTTTATCGCTGTCCTCACTTCCTCCTTGCTAATCCGCTGCACTTCTCGACTTTCCCTAAATAGCCAATGAGGACGCCAATGTTAGCGAGACGTCATCTTTAAAAGTTATGCGGTTAGGGCATCGCACACAGTGCCACCTTCAGTCACGCCACAGCGTAAGAAGACAAGAATGGCGCTCACGACTTTTAGAGGTTTATCTTCAATCTTGATCTTGACCTGACCTTTATACGCCTCACACCTCACACGTCCTGAGTTTTCTTTTCTTACGCTGTGATGACAGGGATAAAATGGCAGAGCCCATGAAAAATAAAATATTTACGGCTTTACGGGAGGAGGCTGAAAATATTTCAACAACGTGAAATAAACTTTATTTGCAAAAACGGAGTAGAAACTGGAAATCCTCGTATTTAAAAAGCCCAAATGGGACGAACAATAATTACAAAAGATGTAAAGGGCGGCTACGAAACAAAACGGATCATAACAGTGGCCAGCAACAAGCATCATGGGTAACAAGAAAAGAAAGAGGCGGGGCTCAAAATGGCGTCATCGGCGAGACGCTAAAAAATGACAACGTAAAATACGGAGCAGAAATCAGTGACCGGTCACCAGCACCTATCTGCACGTACAGAACAGGCCGAAGGAATGATGGCGGTGGTCTCGGCAGGAGGCTGGCACAGGGGGGGCTCCTCATTGACTTTTCAGATTTTTTATTTTCAGCCTTGTCCCCCCGATTTTAAAAACCTTGAGTATTGGGCTTGGTGTTGTTTGTTAACTTTTACTTGTGCTTTCCCAAGGGAATATTTGGGACCCCCTTTGGTGGCTATTATGGGGTCTCTGAGGTTGAAGAATACGAATCAAACATTCATTTTGTCCAATCTTAGATTAAGATCCATTTTTACTTATCGTGTTGCCGTTTTGTATATTGACAGGCGGTGCCATCTTTGTGAATTTTACGTTACAATCTCCCAGAATTCCCTGGGCGTGTGGTCACGTGACGTCATAAAGGGTCGTATTATGCGCCATTTTGATGTGTGTGTTTGGATAAAACTAAACGACTTAACGTGTGCCTATCGGTATTTTCATTTTTGGTGCTCTGACCGTAACTTCCCAGCTTACGATTCCGATTTCCCGTTTCACATTTCTAGTTTGGCGAGAGGATGGTTTGATTTCATTTAGTGGACACCATGAGAAGCTTCACCTGCACGTCACAGTGTGGTATGTGCCAGCTGTTTTCAACGAGCCTGTGGACTCTTCCCTGTCCCGAGTTACGAGAGTCAAAATCAAGACACGTCCAGCTTAATGGCCGCCTGCCTTGGGAGGGCTTCAACCTCAGTGAGTGTAAAGCATGAAGCCAGTGGGCAGCACCAGCGCCACGTTCACATTACCTGAATCAGAATTGGTGAAGAAATCTGAAATGACGTCGGTGGTGTTGACATCACATGCGTCACGCCATAAGAGAGGAGACGTGGTGACGTGTTCCGTGTTCATTAGCACATTCCGCACACAAGACCCCATTAAACCCATAAGTGGGTCTTCTCTTTTCACAATGAGACCCCCTAGTGGCCAAGTCAGGGAATTTTAAACTGCTGACTCACTGGGCTGTAAGGCCCTCTAGTGGTCAAGACATTCAGTTTGAATTTACTGAGCCAATGAGGGACAAGGTCAGAGGGCAGAGTGGCCCCCTAGTGGCCAAGGCGTTGAACTGTACACTACTGACTCAATGAGCAATAAGGTAGAAGAAAGTCATTCTGCTTGGCAATCATGGCACGTTGATTGGCACACACAAGTAAAACATTCGCTGAACTCGGTGTGCAGGACAACAAGGACCACATTCTGGATTTCCTTTCTTTTCTTTGTTCATTCGTTCCTTTGTTCTACAAGCCACGACAGCCTGTGAATTAAGCAGCCCACAAGTAACTGCAGCACCCGAGGGCTGTCAACCATTTAGAAGGACAAGGGACATGACAAAGTGTCAGGGATTGGGTGAAAATGGAAATAAATAAAGGAAAACATTAAAATGGGAGCAAGGAAAAAAATGACAAAAATAAAGATAAAAGCGGGCACAGAAAGGCTAAACCCGTAACAGGGTGGCATGTCAGATGGTGAGGACTGGAGGCAGAGGGCAGCGGACCTGACAGCAAATGATGTTAAAAAAAAATGGGAAGGTGGGACGTAAAGAGCGGCCGCTGTGCATTTGATAATCCTAGTGAGGGCAACTCGGGCTCATCCATTCAACTGATCAGCAAGTCGGGATGCCAACTGCAGAAGTGCCAGTCAGGTTCACTAACACCTCAGTGCGCTGATTTAAAGCATTTCTCGCTGTCATTTAAATGCTAAAACTGTGCTTTCGTCTCAGAGACCTTCGTGGGCAGCACGTGGCATAGTGAAGAGGTCACTCGGACTCCTCAGCCTTAGACGTGATGGTCAGCGCCCAGATCAGGACAAAAGACATGCAAAGGGAGAGTGAGAACTTACCAGTCAGAAATGGCGATCTCCGGCTGGTATTCATCCAGGACTTTCTTGCACAGGCCCTCCTCGATCAGGTCGATGGTCTGAGACTTGACGCTCCAGCTAGAATGAGAAGAGGATCCATTAATCGAGGGCAGGATGTGCTTGTTGGGTAGCTGCCAACTGTCTTGTGTGGATGATGTGATGGACAACGGGCATGGGCTGGCATCCCTTTACTTGGCAAGGGGGAAAAGCTACTGAGAGGCCAAGAAGACTGGCAGCACATTGCAGGCTGGCGGGAGGTGACAATCCAGAAGTGCGTATTGAAGAGCAGCATAATGGAAGGACAGGAAAGGAGACAACCTGTCAGGACCACTTGCTCCCCCAACACACTAGGCGGTAGCATCCCTGGGCCTCAGTACACGAAAGGACACCCACAGGGCATGCTGGGAACTGTAGTCCAGTGGGGAAGCCCTGATGGCTTCTGTGGGTGCTGCAGAGAGTGATGACCTTTACTTTGTGGGGCTTCCATGTGACCCAGAACTGCTTCCTGCAGACAAACTCCTGGCATCAGAAGTACTCCCAGGTCATTTCTAAAGAGGGGGTGCACACTGCTTCACCCAAGCAAGATGGCATCGGGTGGAAGAGGACAAAGGTCACCTGGGAGAAGTGGGGGAAAAGGAAGAAACTCTAATTGTGTGTGTAATAAATGTCTGGGGCTCTGTGGCACCCCCTACAGGTCACGATGGCTTACTGAAAAAATGAGAGCAGGAGATGAGAGTGGAAGTGACAACTCATAGCCAACGTTTGGAACTGACAAACTGCCGTTGTGTGACCGCCGACGTGTGCAGTTAAACGACAGCAAACTGAGTCCAAAATCTGAAGTGCTGCCTCCAGACTTGACCTCAGTGGATAGTCGGAGCCATTAGGTGGATCTCGTCCGAGTTTAGACGTCATTTATAATCCTCCACTAGAAGGACCAGTTGCGTTAGAAGTGTGATTTTGGTGGAGCCCCTTTAGTGTTTTGTGTACTACCTGAAAAATGAGTCAAAAATGGTGAATTATTTCATCAAGAAAAAAACGTTACCACGTGTAACAGAAACATGAAAATACCGAAACGGCAGCACAAACGCGGCAGGAAAGGCGTGTCTGGTGTCCACGTCCGTACTGATGCAGATGTGGTACACGTCCTTAGTGTGACATGTCTGGAAAGAGTCACCAACACAACAAAAACTGCAATGACTGGGAGTCCCAAACGCACTTCACAAAGTGACCGCTAGAGGGGGAAAATTTCATCAAAAACCCTGGCAAGATACACAACAGAGGGTCACGTCGGGTGTCCATAAAATAAAAGGTTTACTTTCAAAGGATCCGTTAAACAGCAAGGCAGTCCAAGGCCATTGTCACCCACGTGTGCTTGGGAGGCGGGCGAAGGGCTTAGCCAAGGGAGTGTGCCAACCGTTCCTCTCCTTCTCCTACAGAAGGGAAGCCAACACAGAACACTTCCTGTTTCCCTTGCCTAACTCCGCCTCCCACCGAGGTCCCAATTATTGGACCCCCACCTCTGGCTTTTATAAAAGCCCAACTCCTTTTGTGTTTAGTTGTCCCTTTTATTGGACACGTTGCTCTGGAGCCATTTATTGAAACTTTGAGTTGTTTTACTTTGTATGCTGTACAATATGGGGGGGGGGGGTTCCCCAAACCTTTTTCTGCCTTCTTTACACCATCAAAGACCCCAAGAAGAGTCAAAATGCACAACAATGGCTCAAAATCCAAAAAAAAAATTCAGTACAGCAAAAGACCCCAGAAGTCAGCAACTGCAGAGTGCATTCCCAATGGACCACCAGGACCTGTGGGAGACCCTCCAGCCTTATTGGGAGGACGACAGTCAGAATCTGGGGTTGATGGGCAGGTGGCCTCGCCCACAGGACACAGAAGATACGAAGGTCAGCTCACACACACACACACACACACACACACACACACACACACAATCAAAATTGAAGACTGACGGACGTATTAGCGACTATTTGAACCCGAGCCCGAGGAAGAACCCTGGCTGAAACAGAGCAGGCACTCGTCAAAAGGCTTTCTGTAGGTTTGTTTAGTTTCTCGCACATGAGAGGACCGAACGTCAGTGCTGAACCACACAATCGATGCCCCCCGTCCCCATCCCCGTGGTGCTATTCTGGACCACCAGAGCAGAAGGCTTAAGTGACTTCCACCTGATGTCCCCTGGCAGGGACACCGACAGCTGCTGCATTCTACTTAGGGGGCTTGTCTTGTTCTCCACTTGACTCCAATCGTTTTTCCATTTAGACACAAAGATGGCAGCCTGACGCCGTCACACGACTGCCAGGCGTATCTCGGCCGCACATCGCCGGCTTTGCTTTGGAGGAAAATCTCAAGCCGTTCCAACGAGGCGCAGAACCTGCCCATCATGATACTGAAACCTGGCACCAGTGAAGGAAATGACAAAGATACAGGAGGACTCTGCCACCCCAGCTTTAATATCCCTGAGGTGGGTTCTGACATCGGGGGACAACGTTGACTATGTGTCAGGGGTGTTCAGATTCCTTGATCAGTCGCATTTCGGATTCTTTTGTTGATGTTAATCGTGGTCTCCGCTCTTAGTCCTTCTGTGTGTGGTGGAGTCCAAAAAATGTTGGGGTGCCAACCGGGTCACCCCTTTTAATAAGGCATCATAAACAGGCAGACAATGGTGCTCGACGGCACCCAAAAGTCATAGGTGGCTTTGCCTTCAAGGTAACAGATTAGCTCGGTGGGCCAGTCCTTTTGGGGGTCCGGCTCCACCCTTCTAAAATGTGACCCCACCTTCTGGGAGTGCCTCGGTTTTAGGGGTGGAGTCAGTTTGCCTCATTAGGTGGCTTCAAGGAGCTGTGGATGGAGAAAGAGACGATACAACTAGTGGCAGCACCCCCTTGTGCCCTGGAGTAGTACTGCATCTCTTACCTCAGACGAGCCTGGAAGGAGACCCCCTGATGAGCATGCGTGACGCATGTTTCTTATTCCTTTGGTTTCTGTTCTGTTTTGTTCCTTGTGTTTTGTGGGCCACCTGCCCATCACAGACTGCGCTGGGTGGATTTAGTGAGTGATGTATCGTGCCTCTGTGTATTTAACTGGACTTTGAACCCCTGCTCTTTTTTTTTGGACTGTTCCCTTTGGACTTCAGACAATTCCCGCTTCGCCTCTTTTGCTCCGTGGAGCTCCCTGTATAAGAAGAGCTTTTAATGTGAAGTAAGTCTGCAGTTTATGAAGGTCCTGTGCCTGCTCTGTCATTTCTATCTGGGGTTTGACGGCTTTCCCCCTCTAGGTGGCATTTTGAGTCATTTCTGTGCAGTTAGGAGCCCTCTGGTGGTGACATTAGCAATTATACAGACAAGTGGCTGAATGACATGTGACGCTTCTCCTGTACAATTGGGGTGTATCAGGACTGGTGTGGGCCATGAAGCCTGCTTCTTGTGTTTGGTCCTTAGCATCACTTGAGCCTTGGGGCTTTTCTTCTTGAACAAAGCCTGTTTTTAAATCTTGAGAGACATGCAAGACGTACCAACAGTGTGATGAAACACAAATGCCGCAGGCCAGGAGCGGCTCATCTCGCTAGCGTTCAGGCCGACGCGTCAGACGCTGCGCGGGTTCAACAGATGGAGAGCCAGCCGAGCTGCTTTGATGCACGATGACAACAACAATGTGAAGCGGCGCACTCGACTCACACGCTCAGCCTTGAAGGCATTCTGTTTGTTTGTATTTATTTTTGTTTCTTCTCAGTGATTCTCCGAGCCCCTCATACACAAACCACATGACTCTGAGCAAAACAAACCTTCAAAGGCTGCGTCGAGTCCTTTCATATTCCAAGTGTGTGCCCGTCTTCTATAAATAAGACAGCATTATCATAAACGCAGAGTTTAGGAAGAAGTGTGAGCTCGTCGATCCCACTTCACCCGTCTGGTCCCCCCAATGACTTCCTAACAGGGGGCCTGATGGCAGCCATCATTTCAGACTTCTCTCCCTCCCCGTTTTCTCCTTCTGTTTTCCCTCTCAAGTTCTGGAACCCAAATCCAGCCTCGCTCTGCACTTCCTCCTGTGCGGTTAAGTCCTATATAGGATGGAGGCGCACAGCGGCCTTAAACCGGTGACTTACACGACGTCTTCTGAAGGAACGTTTAGCTCCGGGAATCCTGTTTCTGACGTCTCACTTTGTCATTTCAGTTGTGCGCTGGCGTGATGGACATTTCTATGTTTGTATATTTTATAAGTCCTGTTTGGGTTTCCATAAAGATTAGGACCCAAATTATGGAGTACAAGAGTGCGCAATTTCAAACATGTGGAGCAGCAAACTGTGGATCACAAAAGAACTGAAAGTGAAGGTGAAGGTGAAGAAGAAGACGACTTTCTGGCTCCTTTCACCAGGCTGTTGTGGTTGGCATGTGCCCCTGCTGAAGTGAGAGTGCCTGCCTACCCAGTGATGGCTACTCCAGAGCAGGCCGCTCAGGTTCTCCCATTCCTGGAGCAGTTTTGAGAAAAGAGAGGAAGGCCAGCCAAGGGCTGCTGGGAGGACACCTGTGATGAGACTGCTGAGCTTCACCAAACTCAGGCCCCAGGCTTACCCTGAGAACTAGGCCACAAGGCTTCAGATACGGCCTGGTAGCAAAAATCACCAAAAACACCAAAGAGCTTGTGTGTGGGACAGGAGGGAAAGATGGAGCACCAAGCAGGTTATCCACTTTAATCTGCAAGCCACCAAATGAAAGCAAAAAAAAAAAGAAACTTGCTCATGCCACCTAAAACAGCTCTGTGCCAGTCTGACCGAGTGCCAGGAAGCAAAGATCTCATCAGCAGGAGCCTCCACCTTCCGGGGAGTGGTTTGGGATTGGCCTTCTTGGGGGCTGAAGGTGGGCACTGGGCATCTTCACAGGGCTGTCTCTTGGTACTGTGAGTATGATGTTACGAGACCAGTGTAACCTGTCGATGGTGTGGACCACCAAGTTTTTGTATCAGCGCACCACCCACTCCCGGAATAGTGGTTGGACATGGAGGGTCCTCGGTGCCATGAAAGTCCATAATCAGTTCCTTGGTTTTGCTGATGTCGAGGTGAAGGCAATTCTCAAAGCTCTCCCCCCTGACTCCTCTCCTCTGTCTCATCCCCCTTATTGATAGACCCCGTTACTCGAGAATCATCTGAGAATTTCCTCAGGTGCCCCGACCTGCTGTTATATCTCTAGTCTGAGGTGTACAAGGTGAAGAGAGGTGACAGGCCTGTTCCAGTGTTGGTCACACAGTCCAAAGGTCTCACAAACTGTGGTGTGCTTGGTAGATTGACCATTATCTTGGACATTATAGGCTCATCTGCCTGCAGATCTCTGAATTGACCCCTTAACAGGGATGGCTGGATGGTCACTGGAGAAATCAAACAACCAAACCCTCACAGTGCTGCCAGCCTTGTGGAGCAGACAGATAGACAAACACGTCCTCCATTAATGATTTATTGAATTCTGGTGAGGTAGTAATGGAGGGGGGTGGACAAAAACACGCTCAATGGTTTTTGGGGGGTTCAGAGGGTGGTCCACATTCAGTTAAAACAGGGAAAGACAAAATATATGTATGAAATAAAAAGAAGAAGAAGCAGCAGCTTCAAGTCTGGAGAAAAGGAGGACATGAAGCAGGTGCAATCAGCACTGAAGAAGCAGCTCCTGCAGGGAAAGCCCACCACAGAGACAAACGAGCACAAGTTACAGCAAACCAAGATGAAGGAAGTGTGGATGGGATGAGGACTATCAGTGGATGTGACCTCGGAGAGGAAGGGAACAAGAGCAGAGCTAATGAACTGACTGAGTTCTTCATCAGGTTTGACTCAGCTGTCAGGGCAGCGCCTCCCCTAAAGATGCTACCTCGTTGTACAAGCTGTGAAGGTTCTGGAATCCCAACTGCCATCTCCGCCCGACGTGACCTTCCCGTACAATGACATCACACCTGTGATCTCCAGTCCCCTCCACTCCCTGGACTGTGTCTCTGCTGATCAAGCAAGGAGAGAGCTGGGCACACTCTGCACAAACAATGGCTTTGGGGCCGGGTAGAATCTACCCCAGGGTACTGAAAACAT
Organism: Erpetoichthys calabaricus; assembly: GCF_900747795.2. Lineage (NCBI taxonomy): Eukaryota > Metazoa > Chordata > Cladistia > Polypteriformes > Polypteridae > Erpetoichthys > Erpetoichthys calabaricus. The sequence continues at coordinate 1,291,012 of NC_041394.2, forward strand.
GTGCCAGTCAGCTCTGCGGGCTCCTTCAACACCTGTCCTCCCTTTTCCTGAATTTTCAGAAGGTTCTCCACTTGTGGAAAACTTCCTAGGTGGTCCCAGTGCCAAAGAAAGACATTCCAGTGATGTCAAGGACCAGTTGCTCTTATTTCATACATCATGAAGACCACTGAGAAGGTGTTCCTAACACAGCTGTGACCCCTGGTTTCAGAATGTCTGGATCCTGTGCAGTTTGCCTATCAGACACGTGTTGGTGTGGTGAATGCTCTCATCTCCATGTTCCACAGTGCCTACTCCCACTTGGACAAAGCTGGCACCACAGTCAGGCTTGTGTTTTTTCACTTTTCCAGTGCCTTTAACACAATTGTGCCTCATCAACTGGGAATAAAAGTTCAAAGCTTTGAATCCTGATGCCCCCACAATCTCCTGGATCATAGACCACCTGACTAACTTCAGCAGTGTGTGAGGCTGAGGGACTGTGTGTCAGTAAAGGTGGTTTGTCATCTTGGAGCCCCTCAGAGAACTGTCTCGTCTCCCTTCCTCTTCACACTCCACGCAACAGATTTCCAGCATGATGCCAACGTGTGCCATCTGCAGAAATGTTCAGATGACTCGCCCATCATAGGCTGCATTAATAATGGAGGAGAGTGAGAGTGCTGGAAGGTCATGGAGGACTTGGTCTGGTGGTGCAGAGAGAACAAACTGCCAATCGCATGGGAGGAGGACAAAGCTTGGTGAGGAGTGGTGGAGGACGAAGAAGAGAGTGTGCTGTGTATATTAAGTGCTTGTGGGACTGTGTTGTGGCTGGGGGTTCATGGGAAGACATGCCCTCCAGAAAAAAAATAAGTTTATTTAATTTTACATGTGCCTTTTGTGTCCAATCTATCTCGGGTCGGGCGCTATATAGCGGTATTCTTACATGCCACACATAATCTGTTGATTAGGATGTTCTTCGGTTACCGTATGTTGAACCTAAGGAGGTGGGCCCACCCTGACAAAGCCAGGTCAGATCAGGTCAGGTCAGGTCAGGTTGGCTGCACTGGTACAGAGTGTCACCGCACCCACCACATGACAAAACAGCTCGAAAGGCAGACACGCGGTCCAGTCCCACCCTCCAGAAATGACAATTGTGACACACATGCTCATGGGAGGAAGCTGAATGCACCAAATGAAGATAATTCCGCGCCAGGCCAAGGGGTGGCAGAGTGCACTAAACTTTCCTCTGTTTGGTTTCTGCAGACCAAATATGGGAAATTCAACCCTAACAACACCACTTCCGGGCCCAAGGATGACGTCACTTTGGCTCCACCCCCAAGAATGAGGTCGTTTCTGGTTCTGGACTCCGATGACATCACTTTTGGACCTGTCACCTTCCATCATAGTTAGTTCACTCTTGGACTCCAATCAATGCACATCAGAGTGACTTTCAAAACCCCACTGCAGCCTGGGATGTGTGTGTGTTCACACCATCTATCTGCCACTGCCAGGTGTTACATGGGCATCCACTTAGCCTGGTCCAGCTGCTCAGGTCCTCAACAATGAGCTGGATCGGCCTCAGGTAATGGCGTCACATGGCTGTAGTGCAGTAACTGAAGCTCCCTCACAATGCGGGTCAAGTGGCTCATTTGGGACCCCATGAGCAACACAAAATCAAACCAGCAGCCCCCAAGGACCCTCCGAAGAGACACACATGAAGGATTCCAGTCTTCATCTCAGGTCACTGTCTCACAAACAGGGGGCACCAGGACTCTAAAGACTTGGACATTCGCCCTTCTGCCGAGCGCCACACCTCCCCCTTTCCAGTGACCTCATGACCCCCCACGGTCTCCCAATCCATCTCCTGACTTCATAGGAAGAGTCACCAGAGTCACATGAATGTCACTGCTGAGGTCAGTAAGCCCCTCGACGAGGTGGACACTCAGACAGACACACTGCTGTGCCCAAGAGGTCATGTTGGTTTTTATCAGGACACTCGCAAGCCCAGACCCTCAGACCCCTCACTCAGAGCCCCCATTGACTCCATGAAGCTCACAGCCTGGAGGTGCCAATGAAGTGCCAAGGTGTCAGTTGCTCAGAGACTCATCCTGATGGTGGAGCTTCTCTCCTTACTGGTTTTTGTTACTGGGTGACGGACTTGGCTTGGGTTTAGTTTTGGTCTACTGCTGTGCCCGCTTTAGTTAATTTTGCTAAAATAAACTCCTTATCATTAAGAATCCCCCCTGCCCCTTGGCTTCTTTTGTTTGTGCAGCCCACTCTCACTTGGGGGGGGGGGGTCTCAGGCCCACCACATGGTCTCTAGGGTGCATTGGCACCATGGAGGTAAAGCCTGTTGTGGAGTTCTGTGTGGAGTCATAAAGCACGAGACCCAAACAAGCACCTGGGCACAATGCCCCTCTATTACCAATTTAAAACCCAGTAAAATCAAAGAGGGGGTCCTTACTGAAATGATGACCCAAACGCGGAGCAGACATGCGGCAGGTCCTCTGATGTGAATCTGATGAATGACCAGCCGTCTCCTCCATTGTGTACCCTCCAGCTGTTCCAGGAATCTGAAGGAACAACGAAACAGAATCAAACACACGGTGGTCAGCACTGATGAGCTGCACAAAAACCTGAAGACCCCGGCTTGGTGGAAAACTGTCCATTAGACATAATAAGGACGTCCTGTGCCATGTAAAAAAAATGATGATAAAACGAATCTGACAAGGCAAGAAGGGAGAAAGTACCCCAGTGCCACGTGGCATTTGACATTTTGGGGGACTTCTGGGGGCTGCCGGCAGATGATGGACAGAAAGAAACACCTGGCCAGATTAATATGTTTGTAGGGTCATCAGGGGGTCCTTCTTGACATGACACGGGTCACCACTCATCATTAGTGAGAACAACAACCAACTACAAGTCAATGCTTTGGGCACTGGGGGGGGGCACGCTGCCAACTAATAAACACATGAGGGGTTCCTTGTTGGCTCAGAAGTTTAAAACCCGATGGCTTCACCACTAGAGGGCCTCACAGCCTAATGAGTTAGTAGCTTACAGTTAATTGTCCTGTCCAGTAAGGGGGGCAGCAGTGTGAAATGAGGAGAGACCCACTTATGGGTTTAGAGGGTCCTGTATGCTGTGACACCCTGACTTGCATGTGCTGCCAATCAAAATGAAATGCCACCTGAGCCTTAAGTACAGTAGAAGAACATCTGCCTGGTGGCTCAGTCACGTCAAGGCTCTGCAGAGTGAGGGGCACAGACATCCGGTCAGAATTCTTCAATATCATCGAGAGCGGGTAGCAGAGAGACGCTGGTGCTGCCCGCCGAGGTGTCAGTTTATGATTCAGACATTCGAAAGGTGGCACCCATCCACATGTGGGTATTAATCTGGACAGCTCTGGGAGGGAAGTGTCCAGGGACACATTACTGGAATGCACCAATCAAAATGCCACACGTCTCTGACTGGTGAGGAGAACTGCCTGACCTTGAAACTCAAGGGGAGTCCACCGTGTAACAGGCCTCTCTGTAAAAACACACAGGCAAGGGGGGCCAGTGCCTGTATGGTGGGCTTCAGGTCGTACCAAATGTCACACTGAGGTTCGTGTCTGTGGTCCAACCTCACTCGGTGATTTCTTAAAATTCAAAATGAATTATTTAAGGGCGTGTTGAGTCCGGGGTGGCAGAAAATGTTAAGGATTCTGTCTGTTCGGAGCCGACTCGGCTTTAGTTTTATTCCTAGGGTTTGTTTGTGGAGATTTTGTTTTTGTTATTCAAAAGTGTATTGGAAGAAGACGACATAAAGGCATTGGCATTACTGTCACGTCTTCATGCAAAGTCATCTTTGTTTATTTTGCACTGCCAGGCACAATCAGCTGCACGTATACGGTGGGTGATGTCATCAGTGCGTCTGCATAAAGGTCACCTGCGCCTTCCTAGGCCACCTGAGTTTGCCAATGAGACCCTCTGCATTGCCACGTCAGATGACGGTGACAATCACATCTGATTTAGGTCGTCGATTTTTTGACTATGACTGATCCTCTGGTCACGTTACATTGCATGTCCCATCTGACTTTGTCAAGACGGCATGGCAGCCTGGTAACCAAAATGGGCACCACACAGATAAGCCAATAAGCACCTAAAATAGTGAGAAGGGGCTACAAAGAGTCCCCCAGGGCCTAAAGATGGGCCTCAACCCAAGCGCAGGCAGGCTTCTGCGGCCTACCCCGGCCTAAAATGACCTCAGGTTCAAAACACGGACTTTAAATGTCCACAACATCCAAAAGGGCAGAAAGGAAAACAAAGAAAGAAACTTGCCGGCCAGCAAAACTAAGTACTTGAATGTTCTGTATGTGGTGGGCTGGCGCCCTGCCCGGGGTTTGTTTCCTGCCTTGCGCCCTGTGTTGGCTGGGATTGGCTCCAGCAGACCCCCGTGACCCTGTAGTTAGGATATAGTGCGTTGGATAATGGATGGATGGATAGATGTTCTGTAAGAATTTCTTTAACGATGAAGGAGCAAAAACAGGTTTTGATAAAAAAAAATAAAAAAACTCAAAAACTGAAAGCAAACAAATTGAAACGCGGAAAACGGAGATGGCACCTAAAATCAAAAAGCCAGAAATGCAACCCAACATTCAAAAACGGAAGAATGATTCATAAAACACAACCCACCTTCGGACAATGACGAAGATTAAAAACTCACTGGGGTGCCAGCCATGACAAGACATAATAAAAAGCATATTATATAAATATGAGGACGAAACAACACCAAGCACAGAATTAATAACATAACATGAAACATTATATGTGAATTAAAAAAACAAAAACCAAACAACTCTGAGCCACAGGCGTAACTCTAGGAGTCCCATTGGATAAGGGCACTTATGACCCGCCCACATACAGGCTAGGGGCGGGACAACACCTCATCCCAGAGTTAAGGAGTGGAAAAAGGGGGAGGAGCCTCACTTCATTCCCAGTGTAAAGGGTAGACTGTGGGTGGAGCTTAAATCCATCCCAGGTGTGATGGGCAGGCTAGGAGGCGGAGCAACAACTCATCACAGATGTAAGGAGTGGAGCTGAAGCCCATGACAGACATAAAGAGCAGACTGGGGTGGGCAAAGTGACAACAGAAAGGGGTGGAGCCTCACGCCATCCCAGACGTAGAGGGCATCGCGATTTGCTGATTACTTTTCATCGTTTCTGCTCTAAATCAATGATTTCCAAGGTTTGTTAACATCAGCAGGTAATCCTGATTTATTGTTAACATCACGTATTTCTATTTTAACATTATGTGTTGATTTCTTTTTCCAAGGCACCCTTTTGACTTTCTGTGGTCACCTCCAGCTTGTGTCACCCGTTGCTATGACTCAGTGGCACATCACATGATTTTCTTGTCTTGATGATTGATTAGCCAGCACTGCACAGTCTAAAGTGTCCAACATGGTGGACTTGTGGAAAAGTTTCAGGTGTACTTTGACTTTGGAGGAGTGTTTTGAGTTTGGTGAACCAGTTGCTTTGAATCCTCAGAATTTTGCCCTCAGCCTGAGTTTTGACTGACCACACCTCCCTGTCCTTAAAACTTCCATTAAGTAGCCTTGGGTCAGAACAAAGAGGTCCACCAGATCTCAGAGCTAAAGACTGGCCAGAAAGGTGGCATGTTAAAGGTAGAGTGTGGGCAGCTCCCCAGCCCACCCCAGATATAAAGGGCAGGCTAAGGGGTGGACGTCTAGTGAGGGCAGAGAACCAACCAATCAGAGTTAAAAAGGGCGGTCTAGAGGGAGGAGCAACAGTCCATGTCAGATGTAAAACACAGACAGTGGGCGGAGCCTCAGCCCCTTCCCAGATATAAAGGGCACACAAAGGGGTGGACGTCTGACTCATCGCCGTTACTGAGGGTGAACTGGAGGACAGAGAACTAACCAATCAGAGCTAAAAATGGTGGTCTAGAGGGAGGAGCAACAGTCTATGTTCGATGTAAAACACAGAGTGTGTGGGCGGAGCCTCAGCCCATCCCAGATTGTAAAGGGCAGGCGTCTGACTGAACTGGAGGGCAGAAAACCAACCAATCAGGCTTAAAAAGGCCAGTCTAGAGGGAGGAGCAACAGTCTATGTCAGATGTAAAACACAGACAGTGGGCGGAGCCTCAGCCCATCCCAGATTGTAAAGGGCACACTAAGGGGTGGACGTCTGACTCATCGCAGGTGCTGAGGGTGAACTGGAGGGCAGAGAACTAACCAATCAGAGCCAAAAAGGGCGGTCTAGAGGGAGGAGCAACAGTCCATATCAGATGTAAAACACAGTGTATGGGCGGAGCCCCAGTCCATCCCAGATGTGACAGTAACAGACGTAAAGAGAAGGCTAATGGGGTGACGCGACAGTCCAACTCAGATATAAAAGGGCACACTGGGGGGGAGGTCTCACATTCACAGGGGTAAAGGGTCAACTATAATGAGGACAATGAACTGGTGGGCCGAGGGGGGGGGGGGGGGGTGTAGAGGGTCAGCCCATACCAGACAAGAAAGGTTGACTTTGGGCAGAGAACCAGCCTACCTCAGATGTTAAGGGCTTACAGGGGTGGAGATCCGTCTCATTGCAGATTTAAAGAGTGGTCTAAGGGGTGAAGAAACAGCATAACTCCGATGTAAATGGTGGTAGAGCATCAACTCTTCTTGGATATGAAGGGCAGACTGAGGATGGAGGTCTGGCCCATCCAAGATATAAAGGGCAGACTAAGGGGTACAAGGCTGGCCCATCATAGTCATAAAGGATGGTCTAAGTGGGCAGAACATCAAACGTGCCTTAGACGTAACAGACAAACTCATCCCAGGGTGGACTGAGGGCCAAGCTACAGTCCACTTTCATCATTCACTTCCTTGACTGAGTCAGCTTTACCTTCTCCACAGGGATTTTTGATGAGGTTCCTCCTGAAGGGATCCTTAAGACAAATCTTCTTCCAGTTGCAGACTGTTGAGATGGCCATTTTATGGGACCCAAAGTGTGGCCAGTCTTCCATATACTTGAATTTCCAAAATGCCTGGCTGCTCAGAATGTCGTGCCACCGCTTGCAGACGTACTGGCATCTTGTGAGCAGGGCGGAGGCGGGCACATGGCTGAAGATCAAACGCAGCACCTCGTCGGGCAGGTGAAGCAGGTGCATGGATGTCTCTGGATGTTTCTGGTTTCCTCCAGAGCCAAGGCTGACCTGCAAAATAAAATGGCGGATAGTGAAAGGCATGTGTTCAATTTGACTAATGTGGCAAAGTCATGTTGGTTCATTTAATAGTGGAAAAAAAAAAGCTCAGTGTACGCTGGTAAGACCCACGCAGCAGGCGCCGCCCCCCCCCCCCCAATCTTCAATGGCCTGTCACCCCAGACAGCCTGACCCCAAACTCTACAGACAGGCAGGCTTTGGCCTACGCAGACAGGCCCAAAAGGGGACTTGGCATCAAAAATTCAAAACGCTACTTGAAATGCCACAAGGGAAGAGAAACAAAACACTCAGAAGTGCCGCCTTCATTTTACATTAGAAATGGAGACGACGACATTAAGCATTTAACTCGGAGAGCAGTTTACCTGTTAGTACCGAGGACTATCATTGATTTATTTGTTTAACTTGTGAGGGCTTCACTTCAAACTCGACTCAGAGGTGTGTTTCTGGAGTACAAGGTGATTGGTGGAAATTTAAATATATTTAAATGTGTTATGTAAATGAGTCCAGCTGATTACTGTTTGAGTTCTCCAGTCTGCCACACGGGGGGGTCCACCTATACAGGGCGGCCATGTTTGAATTTAATCTTCAACGTCGGCTCAGTTATTTTGCGTTTTCCGCATACTAAAAATACTCATAAACACCTGACAAGGGAGAGGAAGCGTAAAAACCACTGGCTTGAGAGACGAGTCCAAACACCCAGTTTTTATAAATGAAATTAAAATGTGGATTCATCGTTAACAGAAGAGCGACAAACAGAAGCAGAAAAGGGTTTGGATAAACAGACAAATCCCAAACGTAATCTCGATAATCAAAGAGCCAAAAAATAAGAAAGAAGGCAACAAATCACAAAGCAGGCACGCAATCATCACCAAACCATTAATGAAGCAGTGAAGGACATCGAGAGGCCACCTCAGTGAGGAAGGCCAATGTGAGCACAAATGGAGGGGTCTCCACGTGAGTTGGCATCTTGATGGACCCCCTTATACTTCACAGACGTTCAAACAAGCAGACAAATGAGTGGACGTCAAGTGTCTGAAGAGCGGTGGTCTGGCTGAATGCTCAGGAGCCCACCTACCCTCTCTTGTCCATGTTGCGTATCATGAGGTATTGTAGGTGTCCATGGGCTTGTCACATTTCACCCACGGGGGTCCTCCACTTGCTGTCCGATCCCCAAACTAAGATTTTGCATAACGTCATCCAGATCTGCAGCCATCTTGAACAGAGGAGAAAGTTCAGAAGACGGTGGGGGCGGCTGTATGACCACAGTGCAGCTCAATCTGGGGGCAGTGGGTGAAGACCTTTTATCCCACCTGGTACTCTAAATTGTGGGCCCACTGGCAGACGTCCTTATGAAATCAGGGACAGAGTGGGGTCGGTGGACCAAGTGGGAATACGACCAAACTGAAGACCCTCGGAGAGAACTTATCAAGGGAACCTGTTAAACTGGGGTCTCTGGAAACACCGGACCCCCCCCAACCCCCCCAAGCCGACCTTCACCTTCACACATGGAAGATTTTATTACTTGGACCAGCTGTCCTCCCCACAAGCACATCACTTCCGGCAGGTGACAGGTGACCACCTGCCTTGTGCTGATTCGCCGGTTCAGTTGAATGCCTTTGTGTCCTTTCTTTATTGTTCTTTAATTATGCACAGATTTACTGAGTGGGCTGCCCCTTCCAAGTACTTTGTGGGTGGAGCCCCAGGAGGTGGGGCCACTCTGACATCACAGCTCCTGGTCCCTCCTCCTCCCCTTATAAGGTTCACCATGAGGAGGATTCTTGGTTTTGGTTTCTTGTATTCTTGATTTCTGTTTGCCTGAATGTGCCAAGGGACTCGTCTACTGTGCACTGCCATTTTCAGACAATTCTTTCATATATTTTTCTCTTTTTGATACATGAATTATTCTTATAAAGATTCTCCTTTTTGGTCACAAGCCAGATCTTTGACAGGTTTCTCTCCCCGTTTGTTATATTTTCAACTTTAAGAGAGAGCTTCCCATTGTACGGCCTGTGTAGGCCGCAGCCTGCAGGTGGCAGTGTGGGGACAGCCTCTTTCTGAGAACGTCCTTTGTCAGTCATTTTGGAGGTCTCACATCCCTACTTTGTCACGTATTACATCATCACTTGGAGTCCCCCCTCATTCTTTAATGTTCTTTATTGTTCCTCAACATACAATTGTGTGAGGGGTCCTCTGAAGGACTGGCATCCCACTCAGGTCTGTCAGGGTTTGGCCCCCATGACAAGGATTTGGAGAGGTGCTGTGATGATATCTGAAGGTTTGCCATGTTTTTGAAGGTGGGTATCAAGTTCCTTTATTAATTGTTATTCCCCGTTATGATTTATTTGAATCCAATTTCTCCTTTAAGTTTTATTTCAGAAACTGTTTTCAGTTATTTGACATTAGTAAGCCGGCGATTCACCAGTGAATCGGATAGCCAAGAATGGCAATCAGTTTTTGTTCCGTCCGATATCTGGACGGATGACATATCATGGAGGGTGGGTGCGTCTGTGGACATGTCATTTAATTACATACGCATATCTGTAGTAAAGCGGTCTCGTTTTGTGGAGATGTGATTCCGTTGCCTTCGCTGACACCGACCGCTGGCAGAGTGGAGCACAGCAAGTTCAGCCCTGCGCCCTGCGTCCATATCCAGTTTACGTCGTGTGATGCGCTGCAGTGTGGCAATGTGTGTGCGCCTCGATGTGCCCAGCGCCCTGCGTCCATATCTGGTTTACAACCTTCGGTTGGTAAGATGGATCATCGGTGTCCCCATTTATTAATTTTTTTTGAATCACCATTGTCACAATACAACCTCTGTTCCTATTGGTGCGCGACCCCAGAAGTCACACATGCGATGCCACTGGTGTCACATCTCCTGCACGTGTGTTTTAGGGAAATCTTAAAGGCTCCCAGGAAGGCGGCAGTACCACACCGAGTAGTGAGGGGGCGCTGTCACGAACCACCTCTCCTGTGCTGCCTGCAGAGCTGGGGGTCACGCAGTGGAGGATTTCGGACCCTCTCTTGCCACCCTGAAGCCCCGCCCCTTCTGGGACACCGATATGTAAACAACGAACGGAGCGCCACTCAGTTTGGACCAGTGACTGGGGCGGCCAGGAGCTCTCGGCGATCCTCAGCACGGCTTTTCTTTTCTAGCATCCTCGTTTTTCACTCTGCCATTAAACGGGGTAACCAGCTGGTACCCCCAAACCCTCCTTTTCTATAACGTTTCTTTGGTCCCATATTTACAGACGCTACAAAGGTCAGCACCTCAGATTTGCTGTCATCCGAGTTTGTGGATTTTCCAATAAAATCCTCTCTTTAGATAGATAGATAGACAGACAGACACTTTATTAATCCCAAGGGGAAATTCACAATTCTCCGTGTGTGTCTGTGTGACATTTGGAGCGTTCTAGAATGCCCAGCTTCGATTCACTACGATTTACTGGGGTGCGGTTTGTGGTTTTGATTCGAGTTTCTGGCTCACTTTGTGTTTCCTCTGCCTGCCTAAAGTTTGGAATCACACAGAAATGTTCAGCGTTTCAAACAAACTGATCAAAGTGCCATCGAAAACACTAGGAAAACAAAACAATTGTGATATGCAAACATCGACATTAGTGGGCGAGTCCAAACTTCTGATGGCATGACTAAGAAAAATAAATAAATAAATAAGGCAAAAATTACTATTTAAAAGTCCACAGAGATGCACAACAATGAACAGCAACGAGCAAATGAATGAGATAAATACGGGGAGCCAGAATTCACAAAAGAATCAATACGTGGAGCGCCCAGGGCAGAAGAAAAAAGGAAAAAAAAAGAAAAACTTCATATTTAAGGAATTTGAAAAAGCAAAGAGGCGGATGTGCTGGAGAGACGAACAAAACCCCTGGGCTGGATGGGAATTCACCGTTTGTGCTGGCAGAGAAGAAAGACACGATATTAATAAACCGCCAGCGAAGAGAAGACGAGCAGCAAAGGAACAAAATTGACCAGCGGCCCAAACAAGGGGGGCGAGCTGGATGGCTGGAGACCACCGACACGGCCAATGCACCTTCAGAGATCACGGAAAGAGCGGTGATATCTGGGGGGATACGCCCTCCTCTGCCAGCAGGTGGTGCTGTTGTAAAAACATGAAATACACACCTTCAGAAACAGACAGACAGACAGACAGATGTGAAAGGCACTATATGATAGATAGATAGATAGATAGATAGATAGATAGATAGATAGATAGATAGATAGATAGATAGATAGATAGATAGATAGATAGATAGATAGATAGATAGATAGATAGAGCCTTTTATCTATCTATCTAATAGATTCCTTTCTTTTTTAAATTTTCTTCTATTTTGTCTTTCTGGTGTGTGTGTGTGTGTTGTAAAGGTAAACTAGGGTGTCAACGGCCTAAACTCCTAACACAAACACACCAAGAGTCCCAGGTTCAAGTAAAGGGTGGTCCTTATTCACCCCAATGCCTTCCCTGTTACACAAACACAGATTTTGTCCTCCTTCAGTGGAGTTTTGCTCCACATCCTCCCAGCTCTGAATCGCCTGGGTAAGGGATTGCGGACCCTTTTTTTAAGAACTCGGGTGTACTTTCCGGTGCCAGGGCCACTGCCTGTTGGAAACACTTCTGGGTCACATGAAAGTCCATTATAACAGGGAGCTTGTCTTCCTTTAGCGCCCTCTTGTGGCACTCAGTGATCCCAGCAGGACTGCTGTGCCAGACTGAATCCGTCTTCCGTCTAGCGTGCTGGGGGACATCCATCCATCCCTTCTGATTCTTTCTACCAGGTCTGATCCCTTTCTTCTCCCCAGCCGGGATGCCTATTTGCTTGTTAGGAGCCTCCCCTCCAGGTAAGGAACCATCCCCAACTTCTGGTCAGGATGCCCATCCAGCCCATCTGGCATCCACGGTGTATGTCTATCTATCCATCTAAACACATTTTTCCTTCCTCTCTTTCAATCTTGTACTTTGTGATGACGCGACGTGCAGCAGTTCTTGAAATTGTGAAATGCCTGGAAATGGCCAGATGGCCTTTTGTGTTAAGGTGGGCATCCATTGTGGTGCACTTGAGGTCCAGAATTGTTTCTTAGGTGGTGCCCCACAGTGAAGCTTTCATGTGCCACCAGCTCAGTGCTGCTATCCAGTCACCTGCAGTTCCGGTGTTGTTTGAATCCTGAAAACCTCAATTTTCTAAATGGGGGGCTACTAACTCAAGTGTTGCTATACGGTGGTCTTGGGGAGGTTTTTTTTTTTGTTTTTTTTTTACTAACACGTACCAAATGGTGGTCTTTACACAAGTGAGGGGGTTTCACAGATGTTGTTAGCATTGGACAGAATTTCAGGGGAGTGATCCATTTTGATTTTGTAATCATTTTGTTGAGTGTCACCTCCCCTGACTTGTATGCACTGGTTCTACTATCTGCCTTTACTGGTTTCATTCTGGGCTGAGGGTCATCCCATGGTTGCTCCCTGTTGGTCAGAGGAGGGCATCATGGGAAGTGTGAAAAGCTTCTCTTATAAAGGTTTAGTATAGAAAGCACCCTTAGGGGACACCTGAAGCTGGACCCCCACAAGATGTGCACAGACAGCTCCACGTTACTTCAGGCATGCTGGGGTCTTTCTTTGTTCCTTAGTTATTTTCCAAAGTGATACAAAGGAGGTCTCATAATCATTCATACTACATGCCGGCACACAGGGGTCTCCACACAGCCCCTCAAAGGTGTTTCATATAGCGCCTTCACCTCTGAGCTCCACCACATGAGATAAGAGACCACCAATTGTAAAACAGCAGTTGTGGGGCACACCAGAGTCTCATCGCATGATAAAAGTGCCAACTCTGAAGAGCCATCAAAGCGTTTAAGTCAAAGGGGTCCTAAAGAGTCCAACGGCTGCCGTGTGCCGTTTGCTCGTCTCGACTATCCAGACATTCAGGACTCTCCCTGCCGTTCCTCTGGTCGGGACGCATTTAACCTTCAGCAGCCTGCCACTCAAAACGGGGGGAACAGAAACCCCGTCGACGGCGGCAGGTCCACGCCTGGAAACTTAAAAGAAGAAGCAGCCATTTGCAGCCGGGTTGTCTTGAACAGTTTACCGTGGAGTGGCTTTAATGAATCGAGAAGGAAAACGGCTGACAGCCCCTAACTGGCCGGCATCTCATTCATCAGCCCGTCTGTTCAGCCGGCGACGGCGAGTTAAGTGGCATCGTGCCCCCCCATGAGCCGCTCCGTGTGAGTCGAGTGCGCGTCTCTCCAATGATGACAGCTTCTGGTCGCCATGGCAACAAGTCCACACCTTGCACTGCATTCCCTACTGGAGGAGACCCTGAAATGAACACAGCAGCCTCTGCTGGCAGCTGGTGGAACTGCAGGCCGCCTGTGGGGTACGACACTGAGCCCCTTAGCAGGAATTCACTGAAACCGAAAAAGAGAGACGTGACTGAGGAGGGAAGGGGACAGGGGGACGTCTTTGATGGGATTCACATCTCGACTCAATTAGGTGACAAGGAATGACAAGGGGACGCATGTCACACCTGCTATGATGCCCTCATTTTAACCAAATCAGTTGACTTCTAAATCTGACGGAGCTTCAACACAAAAAAAATAAACTTAAAAAAAGAAATAAATCAATCAAAATGTTAAAACCTCTTCAATCCTATTAATCCATTGATCCTAGAATATCTAGGATTTCTATTCTGCCAAAAAAACAGAGAAGAGGCGCAAGTTTATGAAAAATGTCAGGAAAAGTTTGGTGAGCAAAACTCCGAACCCAACTGCCAACAACCCTAAAGGCAAAGTCACCAGGAGCAAAACACAAGAAAGGTTTACATCCAAAATCACTGATGTCACCTCCCGTCACTATTACCGAGTGAGGCCTTCAATGGGCAAAATGGACAGGAGAATCACCAAGCTGCCCAGTTAGGGCCTTACCCCTGGCAGTCAGCCCCCCAACTACCACAGGCAAGCTGCAAGCTGCACAGGCCTAAAGGGGCTTTCACAGTTCAGATCACATCTTAAATGTCCTACAGAAAAAGGGAGACACGTCCAACACCAAGATATTTAATGGAGAAAAAACGAATTTGACTTAAACGGCTACCCGTCGCAATGCCAACACGAAATCTGAAAAAACAAAAAAACAGAAGTCAAATATCTAGGAGGACAAAACTCTGGATAGAAATACACTCTCCAAAATGGACCTGCTTATCAAAGGGAGGATGGCCCTGCAGCAATGACATCATCATGACCCACCCACTTAACTGTAGGAGGTCCTTCAGCAGTGATATCATGATGTCCCCTCCAACTTGAGCTGCAGGTGGTCTTTCAGCAGTGGCATCATCATGGCCCACCCACTTGAGCTGAGGGTGATCTTTAGGCAGTGACATCATTAGTGTCCTCACAGGTGGCGCAGTGGTAGTGCTGCTGCTTTGCAGTAAGGAGACTGTGGAAGATTGTGGGTTCGCTTCCCGGTTCCTCCCTGTGTGGATAGCGCTTTGAGTACTGAGAAAAGCGCTATATAAATGTAATGAATTATTATTATTATTATTATGGCCCACCCACTTGACTGTGGGAGGTCCTTCAGCAATATCATCATGATGGCCCCACCTCTTAAGCTGAGGGTGGTCTTTCAGCAGTGACATCATCGTGACCCCACCCACTGGACCGTGAGAGGTCCTTCAGCAGTGACATCAGCGTGGCACCCACACAGCTAAAGGAACAAAGGACAACAACACAAAATACAAAGAAAGTAAACCTTCACAAAATGTGCAGAATTAAAGAAAACATAAAAACTAACAAAAAGAAGAAATAGAATTCAAATAATCGCAGGGCAGGGAGTTTGCATGAAAAGGCCCCCCACATACAATAACAAAGGCTGGTAGTGCGGCCCTCCCATGTAGGTTTGAGGTCACCCAGAACACCACAGACCATCCAGCTCTCTTGCCATGTTATGGCTTTGTGCCACCTCCACTTCACATGCCAACCTGGACCCCGTGAGTGACCAGGGGTCACTGCTGAACCCCATATGATCAGTTGTCACATGCTGTGTTCAGATACCTGTAGGATGGCACAGTGGCATGCGTGATTTATAAACCGCCTTGTTTACGCTCCGTTACGAGTGCCTCATACATATTTCACGCCCATTCGGCGGTCCATCGTTTAGCCGTGTTCGTTAACGGATCCAGAAAGGCAACTGGTAAATAATTCAGGACTTTGCCCGAGTACGCCTTCTTAATGTGCTCTGATCCTTCATCCATTTTTCATGAGCCTTTCACTTGAACAATCCCGTCGCAACTCCTCGCCGATTCACCTTCACGGCCGTCAAACTTTTCACAGAACAAAGGCTAACAGAACGAAGGTGACGTGCTTCACGGAGGCGGGGTCTCCATTTCTGATCAAAGGCTGACGGCGACAAACAGATGACAGCTGTGCAGGACGCACACCGATCTCAGCTGATCTACGAGTGCATGTTGGCATCACCACCTGAGGTGGTTTAACTGGCACAAGTCAAACTCGTTGGGGGGACGAGATGGCAACGTAGGCTTAAGGGCACACCTTCAATTGGGCTCAGGTGGCCGAGACTAAAGTTCATAAAAATTAAAGAGGAGGCGCCATCTGGAGAAGAACTGGCGTGTTGGCACACCTGGAGGCGCTCGCCTGACTTGATGAAGTCACTGTACCGAAATCTGGACGATGTCAGAACACGGGCTTCTGGGGTCGCTATGGCTGCTGGGAGATTCCAACGTGCAGGTCCTGATCGACATGCCATGCCCTGTCATTGGGCTTATTGATAGACAGATAAAGACGCAGTACAAATGATTTATAGGGCTAATTAGTGTCACATGTCCACTGAAATCACTGCTTGTGTGTGCACATCAACATCCACCACACTGCCACTCTCTGGAACCCTCCTAAGTGACAGGAGGATATGAAAGGCACCATATAATACAAAATATACAGTCAGTAGTGTACAGAGCTCAAGGAAACTCCTTCATGCTTGTGCTGATCAACATGCACCACCCTGCCACTCTCCGGCACCATGATTAGTGATAGGCAGGCAGGAAAGGTGCTAGATGATAACTTATAGGCTAATAGTGCCACACGTACAGAGTCCAAAGAAATGTCTGTTTGAATTTGAAAATCAACACGCCACACTCCAGTGCTGCAGAGAGACAGACATGAAAGGCGCTATATAACTTATGGGGCCATTAGTGTAACACTCATTAATGACAAACAGATATGACAGATGCTACATAACTTATGGGGTCCTTACTGTAACCTTCATTTATGACAGGCAGACATGAAAGGCGCTATATAACTTATGGGGTCATTGGTGTAACACTCATTAATGACAGACATGAAAGGAACTATTTAATTTATATAGTCATTAGTGTGCCCCTCATTAATGATAGATGCATATGAAATGTGCTATATAACTTATGGGGTCCTTAGAGTAACATTCATTTTTGACAGGCAGGCATGAAAGGCGCTATATAACTTATATGGTCATTACAGTAGTGTATCACATATTAATGACAGATGGATATGAAAGGAACTATATAATTTATAGAGTCATTAGTGTGCCCCTCATTAATGATAGATGCATGTGAAATGCGCTATATAACTTATGGAATCATTAGCGCAACCTTCACTAATGACAGACATCAAAGGTGCTATATAATTTATATGGTGTGACACTCATTAATAATAACCAGATATGACAGGTGCTACATAACTTATGGAGTCCTTAGAGTAACCTTTATTTATGACAGGCAGACATGAAAGGCACTATATAACTTACAGGGTCCTTAGTGTAGCGCGTACATGACTCAGTGAAATGTCTATCTGCATGTTCTAATCATCATGCCACACACATCCACTGCCCTCATGAGTGACAGATGGATACAAAAGGCGCTATATAATCGATTAACAGCATCATTGGTGTAACATGTAATGAACTTTCTTCTTGCCTCTGCTGATTAACGTGCACCAGCTGGCCACTCTCTGGCGCCACCTTCAGTAAATTCAGCTACGTGGCTTGGCCTGTGTCCCATTGCTCACAGAGTTAGCACCTTACACATCAATGCCACAGCCATTAGGGGGGTCGCACTTTGAATGAGCAGACCCCCTGGTAGGTTTATTTGGTCACATGTACAGCACCCTGTGAAGCGGTCCCCCACATTCAGCACACTGCCACCACCTTGACTTTGATACTTGTGCCCTCACGGACTCATCAGCTTCCCCTTCATTGAACCCTACATTTCATAAAAGACTTTCCGTCCCACCGGTCAGTCGCCCCACACCCCCTCAACTCGATTTCCTTCCTACCAGCCCAGCTTGTATGGCCAGTAACCGGTCCAGCTCTGACCAGCCCAGGACTGATGAGCAGGTGAGGAGGTCTCTGAGGACTTAAGGCCTGCCATCTAGTCAGTTGGTCACTAAGTGTGTGCTTTGTCACCGAATGACTACAGCCCAGAGGCCCATATGTTGAGAGGCTGTGCTATACGAGTCCTCTTGTGAAAGACCACCCGGACCACTGCAGACACAGAGAGTGGAATCAGCTTCTGTTTGTGAGCCATTAGAATGAATGTCACTCTAATGGAGCCTGGCGTCTTCGTGTCTTGCTGTGCCAAGCCGTCCTCCTGCCCAGCTCAGATACAATCAACAGATCTGAAGATCCACTACTGTCCAATGACCAGGAGGGGGGCGGGCAGACAGCCAGTGGGCCGAAGTGCCCAGCACTCTGACTTTGTTTGATCCAACTGATCAGCCATGGACTTTTCACGCTGATTGGGATTTATGTAGTGGTAGAAAGTGAAAGTTTGCATACGCACAGATTCCTGCATCTGGATTTTTCTGTGCGTACACACATTCTCGCTTTTGTGCTTACGCCATGTTATAGTGCGAGTTCTACGCACGGCGTTACACATGAGGCCCCTGGTCACCATTCAAGGAGTGGATGTCGAGGTTATGTACCACTACACGTACTTGGGGGTCCATATCAATGGTGGGCTGGATTGGCCTTGTAGCACAGGCGTTATATAAAACAAAGGGCTGAGCAAACTCTGACATCCTTTACATGGTCTAGACATCTGAGCCTTGTCATTGTGGTGTGCTGGCCTGGTGGCAAACCCTCAAGAGAGGCCCACCAAATGAATCAGCCGATTTAGAAAGGGAGCTCCCCACCCATAGGGGTAAAAGTGAAGACAAAAACTCTGCTGCTCATCCTCAGTCTTGACACAAACATTCAGCCGATGTGAGTCAAGACATGAGAGACCCCCAGCCACAGGACTCTGTGATGTCATTAAGGAACCTGAAACTAAAAGACTTGGGGCGAGACCACCTGGAGAATGTGACCTTCAGGGTCTCGTCAGGACTACAACAGAGCAGTGGAACCTAAAGGGTGGTCCTTAAGCACTTGAAAAGTGGTCTGTGGGCTTTCTAAGAACTCTTGTACTGAATTGCCCAGTGAGGGCTGGGTGGTCTC